>NC_133647.1:179919137-180257621 GCF_009905375.1 Apium graveolens
TGAAGAGTTATTTAGAATTATATATTTTTTGTGGTTGTTTATATGGTAAATACTTCTTTGAAAAGTAGATTTGATCAATTACAAATTTTTGAGAATATTTTTGGATTTATTTTTATTCTGACAAGTTAAAGTCGTTGGCCGGAATGAGTTGAGAGAATGTTGTGTTACTTTTTACTCTACTTTTTCTTATGGTGATTCATCGGATGTTGATTTAAATGATCTATACTCTGTACTCAAAGTATTACTATATATTTTTCCGAATAAACTAATGTCAGCCACTGAAATTCTTGAGCTTATTATATCTGCAGATTGTTATCCAAATGCTTCAATCGCTTATAGAATCTTTTTAACAGTTCCAGTGACCGTAGTTTCAGCGGAAAGGAGTTTTTGCAAGTTAAAGTTAATAAAAACCTATTTGAGATCCTCAATGTCACAAGAACGGTTGAATGGTCTTGCAATTTTATCAATTGAGAAGGGACTTCTGGGAAATATTGATTCTGACTTTATCATCAATGATTTTGCATCTCGGAAAACTCGTAGAACTCATTTTTTTTATGAATGATGGGATTGTATATTTGATCACAAATTATAAATTTCTTGGATAATTTTTATAATATATTAGTAAATTATTAATCGCGTTAAATTATTTTTATATTATAAGGGGACCCAATTTTTAATTTTTCCTCGGGTCCCAAAACAATTAAGGATCGGGCCTGCACTGAGTTAAATTTGGCTTATGTCGATCCTGTTTAATAACTTTTTTATATTATATAACGCATTCAACTTATTTATTAACGCCTTCGAACATGTGAAATAGAAAAAAGAGAATTTAATGGTGCCTCGTATTCTGACTTTTTCAAGTGATATTGTTTTTTTAAACTTACAAGTGGCACGATTGTATTTTAAATTTTGTGTATGTTATATTATTTATTTATCCAAACATTAAAATATTAATATTATATTATTAATTTAAATTTCATAATTTCTGCATTTTTAATAGTAATAATATATAGCGTATAAAAATTTCATTAATCAATTTTATTTAACCAAAACACATCTAAAACTTAAAACAAATATGTGTGTGCGTGTATATATATATATATATGTATTTATATGTATATATATGTATGTATATGTATATATATGTATGTATGTGTTATCTATGACCAGTTTCCTAATTGGCCATTATGATTTATGTCACTATTTTTTTTACTTTTATGTGTGATTTTCTTAACTTTTAACTGTCGCGATAACCGAATGTTATAATACATGGGAAACATAAATAAAAGGATTCATTCGTAAGTTAAAATATCCTAGACGTAAATTAAACATATTTTAGTTTCTTATTGAATTCGAGAAATTTCTTATCAACTCGAACAATTATTGATAATGTCATTTGGATGTATTTTTTTCTAAATTAGAGCTCAAAAACATATCAAATCGAATTCATCGAATTTTAATCAAGTCAAACTTGTATTTTTTAACTTTTTGTAGAGTCTAATTTGCTAACAAATCAAACTTTTTTGTTAATAAACTCGAATTTGAGTAATTCCTTACAAATCGAACAGTATCCCCTCATATATATTTTTGAGATTTTATATTATTAAATCGCATATGACGTATTGAAAAATCATCCCAGATTAATGTAAGATTGGAAATAAATAAGATGGGATTTTTATCCATCCTCACAGTTTAATACCTAAATTGAATTTTTTTACAAAATCTAAAACGTGTACTTTGAAAATATCATAAAGGAACATATAATGTTATAACCCAAAAATGTTAGATATTTACACACAAAATATAAAATTAAAACACAAATATCTCAATGCTATCTTATTTCTTAAACAAAATCATATTCAGTGACTATATAAGTAAATCATGATGGGAGTGCAACTCTACTAATCCCACGCAATTATATTATTTAAGGTAAAATAAGATGAAAACATTTGTGACTTGTTATGTGCTCATAATATTGCTTGTAAGTCTTGGATCATCAACACATGGCATAGCTGCTAATCAAGGTAGTAAGTATTTCATGCAATGATGAATTATTTTTTAAGTACAAGTTTTTCTTTTGTGATATGTACTAATAATATATCTTCTGGTAAAATGTATGATTTATTTTACAGCTAATGGAGCAAAATTTAAAGTTTGTACCGATATAGTGATATTAGATCGGTGTAATGCAATGGAAAAGAAATCTCAGTCATGCACAATCAAATGTAAGGAGAAGCATCTTGGAAAATATTTGAACGCTTCTTGTCCATCTGATATTACTTGCCTGTGTGTGTATACATGCTGATAAAAATACAAGTCATTTTTTTATACATGTCATTCATTTAAATATGTAATAGAAAATTATCTTACAACAAATTTCATTGTGATTTCATCTAATCAGTAAATATAAGAAATTTTGACTTCTAAATTTATCTACCAAATATGAACAAAATTTAAAGAGTTGGCAAATAAATCAACCAGGAGTCTTATCAAGGCTAAACGATTTGAAGTATATCATGTCACACAAAGTTTTTCCGATACGTGAATGGTGGAATTTTTCATATACATACGCAGAAGGCTGATCATTTAAACACATATCATGCCGCAACAATCGTTTATTCTATATAAATTATGGATCTATAATTATCTTTAATCTTTATGAAAGAGTCCCGTAAGATGATGAAGTGATTGAAGATGAGCAAGCACTCTCAACTCGATATAAACATGTAATACGAGAAAAAAATTGAATATCTTAGGCCTAAAATAAAATTTATTTTCGGAAAATAAATTTTTACGAAGTCTATCTATGACATCAAAAATATAGTTTTATTGATCAAGAAAAGATATATAACAATTTTAACAACCATTCATATATGAAAAGGGCGTTACCCTAAGGGTCCGTCTGTGGTATTTTAAAATAATTAACTTATAATTTAAAGTTTATAAATGTATCATAAATGATAGGTAAATCATTACTTAATAATTATTTAAACGTTTGGATAGTTTTATTAATAAGTTGGTGATATTTTTGGTAAATTATAATTTGAAAGTAATTTTTTTTATAAAATATCAAAATTTTAATATGATAAAATTCAAAACATGAATATAAAACTAAAATAATAATTTATTTTAAAAGTTGTTAATTTGTTTATCTGTTATGGGTGGCCTATTCGAGGGCATAATTTTGGCATCTTAGAGGAATTAATGTGCCAATTTATTTGGCTTGTTTTGGCCTTTTAGAGAAAATCGTGTGCCAGTTTATGTGGTTTGTTTGTGTCTAACTGGAGATTTTTTTGGTTAGATTTTTTTTATGTATTATATGTATATTTGTTTTATTATAATAAATTTTTCATAATCATGTATAATTTTCTCTTATTATTTTAAATTTTTCTCTTTATCTAATTTATTTTATTTTCAGAATGGCTAGAAAAGATTTAATGGGAGTTCTCATGTCAGATTCTAAAGTCCAATTATCAACCAAGATCTCGGATTACAAGATAATTTTCATGATATGCGAGATTGCACGCAACCATCATAAGCTAATTTATTCTTAGTTTTGTATCGAATATATTTTAGTGGGTACTCTTTTTCCCATCCTGAGTTTTTTTCATTGGGTTTTGCTCTTGCGGTATTTTTACGAGGCCTTTTTTTGTTGGTTATCTGACTGGACATTGAAGCGATATTATCTAAGTTTCTCGTAGTACTTGCTTGCTTTTCAGTTAGATGATATACTTTGATGAGTGAAGAAAACTTTGTCCCTCCGGATTGTATTCTTAATACTTATCAATGGAAATATATATTTTTGCAAAAAAAAACAAAAAAATGGGATAACTAGAATGGTGAAAGTACTATTCGTCTGACATTTCACTTAACCACTTTCATGGGTTAAATAAGAGCTTTCAAGTATTTTGCCAAACGGTTATGTTAATATGTTAATGGGCTTTGAGCCCGATAAAGTGCTTTTCCGATACAGCCAAAGAAGCAATAAGTATCCCCTCTCTTAAAACTTGGGAAAAACTCGTTTCTTCTCGATATTAGGGTATCTAATAAATCTTAATCTGTATTTTGTTGATAAAATATACATTATCCCTATTTCTTATACAATTTTTTTGTACTAATAGAATTGGTATATAAATTATATTTTTATCATATAATACGCAATAGGGGTATCTTATCTAAATTTTTGGTAGTTATGAACCTCGTACTATCAAATTAACAAGGACCGTTAGATCCTTAAATAATTTGATTACAGATGTTGGATCTAAAATAAAGAAATATTCTAAAATAACGATAATTAGATATTCTATATTGGATAGAATATCCTTCATTTTCAATGATTTAAATTAAAAAAAATGAGGAATCCTAAATTTAATAGAATTATAACGCAAAATTCCAAAAAAAATTTCTTCAATTCCTAAATAATATTTGTTGGATAAAATCTTTAAACCATCACTGAATAAAACATTATTTTGTAAGTTTCATGTGCGCCATCAAATCGTCAAAATCTGAATTATAGAACTCAAGATAGAGGCAAAATAAAATAAAACGAAACTTGGTAATTTTTTAATTTATTTAAACTTAAGTTTAATTCTTTTTTAACTATTTCAAATTAATTACGGTTTTAAATAAAAAAAATACGCATTGCACACTGAAACATTAAAAGTTTGATAACCGGTTACCGTACCCGAGTTTATATAATACACAAATTACTTTGGTAACTGTGATATTCCGTATTTTGCGGAATTATTATTACTAGTATTTGAATATGTTTATGTACTTTTCTGATTTAGAAGAAATAAAATGGTGGATATTTTATTCATGTTTCGTGGGTCCGTATCTTTAAATAGCTTAATGTGCTAATTGATAGTTGGTGTCAAATTCTGTCAGTTATTGTGAAAGTATTTAAATACTTTTACTATTTTAAAATTTTATCTAAAAACCGATTGTTTTATCGATATCGGTAAAATTGAGTGTATTTTCCAGTTTTTGGGATCGAGTAAATATTTTACTCGCCTCAATATTTTATCTATGTTAGAAATATTATTTAGTATTTTAACAGTGTTCACTCGGGCATAGGTTGAGGGTTAAAAACATTTAAAAATAATATTTTACAACTATTTTGTTATGTGTTAAATGAATAATAATATGTTTAATATTATTTAAAATATGTTTGGCCATGATTTATCATGTGATGGATTTGTATGTGGGGTCCTGTAAGGACCAGAGTATTTTTCGGATACTCAATACGTGTTTAAAATGCATTTGTATGAAATTACCCGCAATCAGGACGCGTGTTAAAGTACGCTTTTATCGAGGTACTTGTTTATCTCGTTTTGCAGGCATTTGCATATATTATATATTTTTTTGAGATTTTCTATTAATTTAGGAAATATTTCGGTTTCTCAAAGATCAACGGACCGGAACCCCACCGGGACGTCAAAGGCTACAAAATTTATATTTTTATTTTTATAAAATCACGCATATTTCAAAGATCCATTATTTTTTCATTTTTGGATTATTCATAATATTTGTGGAATTTTGACATAAATTTTATATTTATTCGATTAAAAATTATTCCCTATAATTATTATTTTTAGTCCTAATTATTTTAATTAAGGGATTAAAACACCCTTAATTGATTTTTGGGGTATTTATTTTTCAGAATGTATAAATAGTTGAATTTCTATTTTAGTTTTAATAATTATCTAAAAAAACTAGATTTTTATTTTTATTTTTCAGAAAAATAGAAAAATCCTCAAAATTGTTCTTAGAGGTTTTAATATATTCTTGATCTTAATCTTGCGATATCTGGAAATCCGTTGCTCCGTTTTTGACGATCTAGTAATCGAATTGAAGCTCTCTTCGAGCCCGTTCTTTTGATACCAGAATCATCAACTAAGGTTGAGTAATTATCAAAAAACGATGTTGTTCATTTTGGTCGAATTCGTGTTCTTCGTTTCTGATGATTTTTTATTGTTGTTGATATTATAGTTAGCTTTAACATGATGATTTGAGTCGATTTGTGCTATTAAATCATGTGTTATAGTTCGGGATTGATTAAGACGAGTTTATGGTTTCAACCATTTTTTTTTCAATTTTCCGGATTATATATGTTGTGGGTATTGATTTTGATTATCTGAATCGATTTTATATGTTATTATCTTCGTTTTTATATATTAATCACAAGGTTTGGTTGAGTTTTGACTAGTTTTGTGATTTTTACGGATTCCTTGAGTTCTTCGTCTGATTTGATGGTGATTTTGGCCGAATTTTGAGTTACGGGGTTGATATGAGATGGTTGTTGGGTTATTGTTCTTGTTGGGTTTATTTCGGACTGAAACCCGGTTAATTGGAGTTGATTTAGACCCCAATCGGGGTTGTTTTGCTTTCATCGGAGGTGGCCGGATTGTTTCCAAATTCCGGCGTGTTCTTGAGTAACTACGATCATCTTCCTCCTCTTATATCCTCTTTGATCCAAAAACCCCCCAACACCTTTTGTTAGAAAGCGTTTCTAGATTTTCTATTTTATCAAAAATTCAAAAATTTCTCTTTTAAATTCAAAATCAAGATAGTAATTATTTTAAATAATTAAATAAATTATTTAATTCCATATATTAGCTTCTTTTATTATTTTGGGAAATCTAAATTTGATTTAATTATTTATAATTTATTTTGATTATTTATTTATTCATTTAATTGATCAATTAATTCATTTAATCAATTAATTTCATTTATAAATAGTTAAATAAAATTTAATTATTTATAATTAAACCAAATGATTTCTAAAAATTATTTTGAACTTTTAAAAATATATTTGAGTATTTAAAAATTAATTAATATTATTATTAATTGATTTATTCTTATTTTATTCATAATAAATAGACCGTTAATCCGTTTAATACGAAACGAACACGTCTAGACTCAGGAAAAATATTCCTCTTTTATTAAAAATACTTTCGAGACACAAATCCTTTTATTTCAAAAGTTCACTTGTTTTGCAAGTCAGTTCTGAGTCGCTTATTTATTGAAAAATCATATTTTGACTCGATTTCAGTTTTAAACGTACTGAGTCAAATGTTTTGGCGAACCGAGTCATATGTTATATGAATTATGTGATACGTGGATTGTGTGTGTACATGATATATGAATTACGTGTGTACGTGGTTCAAGAGTCTTGTGTTTGACTGTTTTATTTACGTGTGGGCTATCTTATGGGTAGACGATAGGGTTTTGACGCGTAGTTCGTCGAATAACTATCGTTTAGACGATTAAAGTGTTACCTTTTAATTATAGATAAGGATAATTCGAGTTGGTCGGGACCAAACATTGGAAGGAATGAAATGGAATGGTATTTTATATTCAGCTTCTAGCAATCGCGGGAGCAGCATATCAGTGAATTGTTGGAATGAAAGATGGTGATGTCTTGAAATGCCAGACTGAGATAATTGCGTTGTTACGAGTGTGCCTAACTGCTAAAAACCAAAGGCAAGTTTTTTACGTTATTCTAATTCCAGAATAGTTCAATATTTTAAATATCCACTGTTTATGATTATGCAAGTATTACTTTTCTATTTTCAGTTCAGAATAGATAAATATTTTACATATCGCTGAGTTAAATATTTATCATGCAAGTACCCTATATTATTCTAAGTTCAAAATAGTTTACTGTTTTTACTTATCCATATATTGGATTTATAAATATTTTATACCTTGAGAAAATAATTTTGTTATGATTATTCCTGCCCAAGTGAATGGGGAAAATAAAATTATTTAGATTGTCGACTGATTTGGCTCCTTTTCAATAAAAGATTTTAAGTTTAGATGGTTACTACTTACAGTGTAATTGGCCGAGGCATCGGTTCAGTGCGAGCTATTATACGGAAGTGTAATATCTTGCAAGTAGAATATATGCCTTTTTGAGGATATCCTATAGGTACGGTATGGCTGCGGGATACCGATGCCTATATTTACGGTATGGCTGCGGAATACCGATGCTGTTTTGTGACTGATCATCAGGAATATTATAGTGCATAATTGGTTCCAATATAAGTTGCTCAAATTGTTTTTGATAATCATATAATAAATGATTTATCAAGTGTATATGTTTTGGATAAAAAGGTGAGATTCAATTTATGATTGATGTTGATATTTAATTTGATGTTAATATCAAAAGTGGTATTGATATATATGATTGATGTTGACTTTAATACTTTAGTACTGGTTAGTTATGAGCATTTAAGTTAGTATTGATATCTAATTTGATATGACGTCAAAATAAGTATTGATATCATGATTGGGGTTTTGAATAAATTGGATGTAAAGTTTATGATTCCGTCTATAATCACTCTTTCATATTGTTGTTTACGATATTTCCGTAAACATTATTTTACGAGCTTTATTCTCTTCAAGATTCAAGGTATTGCTGAATCATTTTTGCTCAAAAAAATAAAAAGGGTTTTGAATACAAATGAGGAACCAATTCTGGGATTCCTTAACTAAATTTTCTAATTTAGCAATTATGAGTTTAAATATTTTGCTCCATTGTTGATGTCAGTTTTTATATCAAAAGACCATTTATATATCATACTGAACTTGCTGAGCATTTTCTTCGCTCATACTTACCTGTTTTAAAATTTAACCTTCCAGTGAGGATTAGCTGGTACTGTTTAGCCGCGTAATTCGAGAAAGAAAAGAATAAACTTCTGGGAAGGTGGTTGGACCAGGGTTTGCGGACTAGTGTAAGTTCTATTGTATAAAGTTGTATGTGTATATATATATTAGTTATGTTATCTTATATTTGGGCCTAGTATACTTCTTTTCGAAGTTATACTAGTGGGTTAAGTTTTGAGTTTGCGAATTTGTTGAAAAGAGTTTTAAAAAGAAAGAGAAAAATTTATTTGTGAAATTTGGAATTCTCATTTCTAGAACTGTAACCTAAAAAGATCTTGGTGTAGTTTGGGGTCACATATGTTATATTTCAATTGTTGGCATTTGTTTATTGATTTAACAGGTTATTTTGGATTGAGGTTTTATAGTGACGACCAAATCCCCTGACCCCGGATTTGGGGGCATTACAGGTTAGTATCAGAGCCGAAGTTATAGTAAATTAGAAACGAGAGTGTGTAGGAGTGTGTGTATCGATGTGAGGACGCTTGAGCTCATATCGAGTTCATGTTGGACTATGTGATATAGTACCAACGAGTAAGTTAAGATAGGCGCATTCATTTGAGATGGTTGTGTTGAGCTGGGAAAAACTCCTGGCAATTGCAAAGTCCTATTGTGGAATCTTCCGAGGCTACTATGATTCGACGATGATGAATATTATCGATATCCTTAGAATATGAGGAATTGTCTAGAATCGGATGACGAGTCAACATAATAGTTCAAATAGAAGATAAGTATTAAGACCTTGGCAATACCTTCTCTTTCTATAAATTCTTTTGACATCTCTCAAAAAGAGGTATCACTTAGAGAATATATTCCCTAATATTTGTTTTCAAACATGTTTATGTTTTTAAATGTCCATAGGCTGTCATGAAGCCTATTTTCAGATTTCGATAGCTCTGTCAAGTTGTGATATGGTGGATAGTTTTATTGGTGAGATGACACCACTTGGCCATTTTGTGCCAAAATTTTGTTTTCTGAATTTCATTTCCTTCAGAAATATCAGCTTTGAAATGCTGTCAGTTTTTTTATTTGATTTTCAATTCCTTTGATATTATTTTATTCTGACTGAGATGAACAACCCTAATTATAGGGGACACAAGGTATACCTGTATGTGTGATACGAGTTGGATTGTACGCCATCACTTGTGTGTGTGTGTTGTGACTACAGGAAGGTTAACAACCTTTAGTAGTGTCTTGATTTTTGCACGCAACACCAAGTTCGTTTGATCATATTGATCTCTCGGTTATTTTTTCATTTCAACAATACTTTCTCCTAAATTCAGTTTTTGATAACCACAATGGTGGGACACCCGTTATGATATAAAATTCTTTTCTCTTTGAAATTTTATGATTTTATCATCTCAAATATATAAAGGTATGCCAATCGAGTTGAGCTAAGTTATCCTGGTCAAATCAAAGTAAGGCTATGTGATGGGATTACCAATATCAACAGTGGATTGCAATGTAATTAAAATATCAGTGGTGTATATTGTGGCCAGCCTGTTTCTTTATTTCTCTCTATATTTATCTCTATCTATCTCTCTTTCTTTCTTTTTTCTCTTTATCTTTCTCTCTATTCTTCTTTCTCTCTATCAGTAAAAGTGATTTTATTGAGGAATTGGTCAAATTGTATGTGGTAGGAACAATGGTGCGGAGTGAAGCTCCCTTGATAACTGTTTGGTATAAGGAATTTTAGTGTTATTTGAAATTTTGAGAAAAGTTAAGTATTCGAGATTGGAAAAGTTGGTCAGAAGATCCCTAGTACTCTCTTCTGCTGATTCTGATGACGGAATCCTGATAACGGGGTATATTGTGATGTTTCGTATTTTGCAAAATTATTATTACTATTATTTGAATATGTTTATGTGCTTTTCTAGATTTAGAAGGAATAAAATGTTGGATATTGTATTCCTGTTTCGTGGGTTCGTGTCTTTAAATGGCTTAATGTGCTAATTGATAGTTGGTGTCAATTTCTGTCAGTTATTGTGAAAATATTTAAATACTTTTACTATTTCAAAATTTTATCTGAAAGTTGATTGTTTTATCGATATCGGTAAAACTGAGTGTAGTTTCCAGTTTTTGGGATCGAGTGAATATTTTACTCGCCTCAATATTTTATATGTGTCAGAAACATTATTTGGTATTTTAACCGTGTTCACCCGGGCATAGGTTGAGGTTTAAAAACATTTAAAAATAATTTTTTACAACTATTTTGTTACGTGTTAAATGAATAATAATATGTTTAATATTATTTAAAATATGTTTGGCCATGATTTATCATGAGATGGATCTGTATGTGGTCCTGTAAAGACCAGAATATTTTTCGGATACTCAATACGTGTTTAAAATACATTTGTATGAGATTACCCGCAATCTGGACGCGTGTTAAAGTACGTTTTAATCGAGGTACTTGTTTATCTCGTTTTGCGGGCGTTTGCATATATTATATGTGTTTTCGGGGTTTTCTGTTAATTTAGGAAATGTTTCGGTTTCTTAAAAATCAACGGACTGGACCCCACCGGGACGTCAAAGGCCACAAAATTCATATTTTTATTTTTTTTAAAATCATGCATATTTCAAAGATCCATTAATTTTGAATTTTTGGATTATTCATAATTTTTGGGAAATTTTGACATAAATTTTATATTTATTCGATAAAAAATTATTCCCCATAATTATTATTTTTGTGCCTAATTATTTTAATTAAGGGATTAAAACACACTTAATTGATTTTTGGGGTATTTATTTTTCAGAAAGAATACATAGTTGAATTTCAGAAAGTATACATATCTACTATCAAATTTTAATATTTCAGCTAGCTATTACGGTCGGATCCAGGCTATCCCACTTTTGTAAGGTTACGTTATATCTACCAAAAAATTATGTAGACTTTAATTTTATTTTAACACATGTCAATAATATTAAAAATTATCTTAAGTTTGAATTTAATATTAGTTTTAGCGTAGATTAATAATATATATTATTTTATTTTAGCATCAAACATGTTATATCAACCAGCTAATTACATTTAGTTTGTTTTTAATATTATTTTAGCTCTGGATGAATATTATTTTGTTTTAAAACAAATAGATAATATATTTTATTTTATCCTGATGACATTATGTCGACCAACGTATTACGTTTCAATTTTTTTAGCTCGGTTCAATAAAAATATGTTTTTAGGTATCTGGGTAGTATTTACTATTTTTTTTAACATAGCACAAAATAACAAATCTTGGTTTTAGCCTCAAACCCGTTATATCAAACAAATGCAGATAATTATGTTTAGTTCTTTGTTTATTTTTATTTTAATTTTAGACAGAATTGATAATATATATAATTTTATTTTAGCCTGATGACATAAAATCGGCCAAACGAATTTCCTTAAAATTTATTTTACTTTAACCTAATGACATTATATTGATCAAATGAATTTTCATTCAAATTTTTTTAGTCTTCATTGTTTTGTTTTATCCCGAGGCTACAAATCCAACTAACTGTATGTAGTTTATTTTTATTTTTAATTTTAAGACTCGATCAATAGTCTAATTTTGTTTAGCCCGGTCCAGGTGAATATTATATATTATTTTATTTAAACTAAAACCATTAGACATATATTTAATTCTATTTGTGTTTATATAATGATATTGTGAATACTAATCTACTTATGAGAGTATTTTATTTTAAATATTACTATAATTACGATGACCAGACCGACGATTAACCAAACTTTCATTATTTCATGTTTAATAGATTTTTGCTTAACCTCCGTGTCGAACCTTATGTATACTATCTAATGGTTCGGAGGGAGTATATTATTTATAAGAGAAATAGATGCTCTATGCGTAAAGGGACATAAAAAGAACCCAAGAAACATAACGCTAGGTGATAAAAAAAAGAAACATAAAGCTTGCCGGGTTTAAAAGACTTAGGAAGATATCGCTAGGAATATGCATGTTGATGGATCGAGTTTAAAAATTGAATTGACCGTAATTCATATTTATATTTATTTATTTATTCATATTTAGATTCAGATTGAATCGGTCCTGAATTTTTTATAGGCCGATCTATATCTGAATATGTTCAAATCACGGATTTTGATTCGGATATCTGTTACATTTATGTATATTTATTTTTTAACGTAACTTATTACAGAGGCTATTATAAATTGATAACATAGCAAAAATTAAATATACTATTGGATTGTAGAGTATTTGATTCTAACAATGGAAAAAATTGATGTAATAATGTGAAATTATTATTTGAATTGGATTGAGGTGATATGTTGTTTTGAAAAGTTAAAAGAATTTATAGCTTTAATTTTGATCATAATATTTATTGACAATCATAATTGAGGGCATAAGTTAGGCTATTTTTAAGGTTTCTCTAATTTATAGCACTGTAATGATTATTGATTCTTAATATTTTAGTTTTATGCCTTTTATTGAGACCCATAGTGGGAAGAAAAAGTTTCAAAGCCCCTTTATTTCGATGTTATTTTTATAAATTTTTATAGGTAATTAAATACCATTGATGGCGTTTGAAGTATTCCAATTTAATTTTATATGCGTTGGTATATACCAAAAATGTTATACGTTTGTGTACTAAAATATTATACGTTGGTGTGTATATATATATATATATGATATTTATATTTTTATATATTATTAATTAAATATTATATGGTAGTCTGGTTTTAACCAAATGATATTTCCTTTGGTTAGATGTTATATTTTAACGTTTTTGACAATATTTTTATTATTTGTTACATTGAGATCTTTTATTTTGTATTTAGTTTTTGCAGACTATTGCTCGACTAATTTTATTGTTAGTTTTATCGGATTTCTACTTCATTCTACTTTTCGGAGAAGAATGTTTTATTATCTAAACTTCCGGGACATTTTACATGCTCTTCGGTTAGATAATAAAATTTTTTGAATGAAATAATCTCGTTCGCAGCGGGCATTGTATTTTGATACAATTCATTCACGTGAAAGTGCTTCTTGATAAAAGAATATATATATATATATATATATATATATATGTGTGTGTGTGTGTGTGTGTGGAGTGAATTCTAGAAATTGGATCGATGAAGTATAGAAAACTTGACAGGGATAAGATGGGGATAAGACTTATAAATTAGAAATATTAAAAAATATTTTTATTATATAAATACATAATTTTATAAATAAATAAATATAAATCAGATCGGGTCATTAATGGATCGGATCAACCTAAATTCATATTCGCTCCATTTATAATCAGAATTTTTTAATACGATCAGATATTCAGATCCCGGATCAGATTTTACTAGGTTAATCCATATCCGCTAACATTGTCTCAGATTAGATCGGGTCGGATCGAATTTTCACTTCACTAACCGGCCTAGCTAGGAATATAAAAACAGTAAACAAGTATTGATTCTTATGTAATAATTTGAGTTCTTCTTGTAAAGGCCGTAATCTACCATGATTAATTTTCCTTCTTCCGCTCAAGGCTGGTACCGAGTTTTGAGCATGCCCGGTTTTTCACGTTAAAGAAAATATTAATTACATAACACATTTAAAAAAAGGATTACTTCGACCTCGGTCCAAATAACTGTTATTTCAATATATTTTTTTGCAAGTAAATTGATCAAATTTTAACTAAAATTTATATAAATCATGAGTAATTTTTTTTTGAATTATACATACTTGCTTGTATTTAGATTAAATCAATAACTTGCGAGATAAAATCTGGAGCGATAGTCCTAACATAGGATGAGTAGCGCTTGTCAATCTACGAATCACTTCATTCGCAGATCTATAAACAAATTCGACTAACACTCTGTCATAGTTTTTGTCACAGTGCTTAAATAATTCAACACAACTTAGAACAATCGAATGAAAATACGCACATCCCTGAATATTCTTGCATGCATCCGTCGGTGCCTTGTTAAGAGCAAATCCAATGCAATGCTATAAATGTTGTCATTTCTATAATTTGAAACCAAATGTCAAAAATTTCAACTGCAAAGGAGTTCTATACTTGGATGCATTTATGCATCTAGCCACATCATCAAACTACTACAAATGAGATGAATGTTGTTGTGTGCTTTAAATGAAACTTAGGATAAAGTGATAAAATTTAGGTTAGGAAATATTTGGTTTAAAAATGCATCTAGTATTGGAATTGAAGTTTTATTTAACATCAAAAGACACTTTTTGATGCCAAATTATAGTAATAACTATAGCTATTTTGCAACTTGTGCTGGACTTGCTGTTATCAGTATCAAATACGCACCTCTTATATCCCGGGTCTTTCACCCAGGAGAAGCCTTCTTTCAAACTCGCTGGTATCAGGGCCGGCTTTAACCCTATGCAGCCCATGCAATGACATGGGTCCTGCTTTTTAGGAGGCCTAAATTTTGAGAAAAAATACATATACCTATATATATATATAAAAAAAATTAAACTATAATATATATATAATAGATTGAAAAGTAAAATACTTTTTTTCTTTTTTTTTGAGTCCCGTGACCTTCTCCCCTTCCCCTGCTTTTCAAAAAAAGACACCCAATAATACAATTGTGGTTCTCAGCCTATAACTCTCAGGTTCCGATGACTTTCTTAGACATTCACTTAGACACTTACAAATATCAATAACTAATCAAGGTATGCATTTTAATCTCTTCATATCTTAATTCTCATTTATCAGTTTCAATATATAAATAATTTAGGGTTTAAAGTATATTATTTTAGTTGTTTAATTTGGTCAACTTTATAGAATTAAGTTTTGATTAACTTTATAGTTATTATAAAGGTGGATGATACTTCAGGTGAAAGACTTTTTAATTCACTTTTGATGGAAATGATTTATTTTTGGAGTTGAAACACCTAAAGAGAGTCCTCCCTTTAATGGATGAGTTTGCATCCGGGAATGCATGAAGATCTATTTTTAAAAAAGCACCTTAATTACTCTTATGTAATAATTTATTTATTTTTATATTGTGGGGCCTATATTTATAAATTCGCATAGGGCTTTTTTATTGTTAGAATGCGCAGGCTGTTACAGTACTTCCAATCTCTGGTTTCTTGCTCGAACAAACTCACCATGCTCATTACGGATGACACTTCCTATCCCAGTGTATCCTTGCTCCATAAACACAGCAGCATCAACGTTTACTTTCATCCACCCTTGCTGAGGTACGTACCATTTCCTGGCACTTACATTACTCACAACTTTCTGCTTAAACTTCTCCAGGCAGTTTTGCTTCCATTCATACATCATATTCAGCGTCGTTGCGTGTCCCCCAAAATCCTATATACCCACCTTATCTCATACCCATTTGTTCCTGTGATTCCAAAGGTTCCAACAAACCATACTAATTAAAGCTAACTTTTCTCGTGAACAAGCACTGACCAGTTGCTGGAGAATATCAATGGCATTTTCTTCGTACCCATCACACTTCACCTCCATCATTCCTACCCTTGCCCAGACCGATCTTGCAAATAAGCAATCAAATACAACATGAGCCACCGTTGGCAAGCAAGACTTACACACTCGCCATATGAAGTTGATGACCTTTCCTGGCAACTCTAACGACCACACTTTCTTCCAGAAATCCGTATGTACCCAATTTTGTTGGCCTTGAATACGTCTACAACTTTTTACAGAAAACAAACCAGATTCCTCCATTATCCAGAACCAAGAGTCCTCATTACGCTGCAATGGATTTGGTATACTTCTGATTAACTGGACATCTCTCTCATTAAAGATATCCTGTAATATTTCCTCATCCCAGCAGTAAGTACCCGGCTCCATCAAAACATACTCCAGTTTCTTAAAATTATTAATTTATTTAATTATTTTTCGTTCAAATATCGATCAACTTGACCAAAAAAAAAGTCAAACTTTCCTGCTAATTTAAAACGGAATAAGTATCTCTTCTATATATAATAGCACACATGGGGATAATATTTTGAGATTAAAAAGTCTCATTGAAAAGACTAAACTACCCCTGTTTTTAATATTTATATAAAAGTTGTGTTTTGTGAGAATCGAACTCAAGTTGCTTCATTCTTTTATACAACCTCATACCACTACACCATATTATAACATATACTTTTTATCATACACATAATATGTAAGTTTGTTAAAGAATATTTTATTTAACCTTAAATATAGCTACTTGAATTCCGCAAAAAAAATGATAGTTACTTGAATATTTGTACAATTAATTTTAAAAACTTAATTCCAGATATAAAGTTAGGCATACTACATAAATGAATTACTATCTTATTTATTATTATTTAGTTTGAAAATATATCTCATATATTTTTTATTATAAAAAGTAATTAAAATGTACATATATAATTTTTAAAGAAAATATTGAAAATAGAATCGTCTATATATAAATAATCTAGATCGGTATTAAATATTTAGATAAGTTCGAATTATAATGAGTCAATGCATTTTAGTTTATTTTGAATTTGAAATCAGAATTTGGCCCATTGTTCAAAAAATACTCGAAATTTGACTACATGACTAGCCGAAAAACATTGTCACATTCTACGTTTAGTAAATTTAAATTACAAGTCGACGAGAATATCTTATCAATAATGTGAAATTTTTTGATATCTTATATTAATATAAATTAATATGTTTGAGGTATATATAGGATCAAGTCAATTGATTATTTGTATTAAAATTACTAACTTCACTGGTAGCCAATAGTGTTTTGGGACTTGTCCCGATTTTAAAAATATTTGAAATTTGATATGAGATCTCACGAGATTTGTTAAAACTACGATGATATATTAAATCGATTTATTTTTTATATTTCACTTTAAAAAAACTAGCATTTTAAAAAGAATTCTTTTAGATAAACAATATTTATTGATCAAGATAATATTGTACAAATATTTTGAATTATTCAAATAAAAGTTATATTTATACCATATTGTAACATTTGATTCAATATTTAAAAAATATATATATATATATATTTCAATAATTTGAAGGAATTAACCAGTTCAACTAATATTTATAAAACTTTATCGAATTGAAAAATATTTAATTTTAGGAGAATAGTATACAATATTATCAAATTATTATATGAAGAAATATTAGAGTTGTAATAAAAGAAACTTAAAAATAGTTTAAATAATAATATAATTACAATTTTTCCGTCAAATTCTTGAAAAAAATAATGAATATCAATAATAAGTCTTACAATATATAATTTATTTTTATGTTACATGATTGATACTCGATCGCGTAAAAAACAGATATGGATTGTTTGTTAGTAATAATGTGAATACCATATATAAATTATTGCAATTTATTTATTACATAATTTTAATTTTTGAATAATTATAAATACATGTTATTTAA
This sequence comes from Apium graveolens, assembly GCF_009905375.1. Classification (NCBI taxonomy): domain Eukaryota; kingdom Viridiplantae; phylum Streptophyta; class Magnoliopsida; order Apiales; family Apiaceae; genus Apium; species Apium graveolens. The sequence goes on from NC_133647.1 coordinate 179,937,180, forward strand.
GTAATCAATTGTTTCACTAGATATTAATAATGATTATATATGTACATAAATCAGATATTTAGGATATAAATAATTGAAACCATAGTAATATCTAAGAAATGTAACATACGATAATTCACATGCTAATATAGACAGATATAACTTAATCTTATTTTGCTAAGAGTAGTGTAAAAAACTAACATTTTTCCAAACATACATACGTTAAATTTCAAAAACTAACATTTTTCATTAAAATCAACTTTTATAAAATTTTATATTATTTTATATTATGATTGCAAGTAATTCTGAATTCAGTTATTCATTTTTTTATTTTTTTAAATTGAGTAAGTTAATTGTAAGTTAGTAGATAACTCAGTAATAATATAGACCAGTTATATAGTTTATTTAAATAAAATTTAAAAATTTTGGTCAACATATATGTTAATTTTTAACTTTTTCTTTGTAAACATACCAACGACATTCTACATATTAAATTTATTTGTTTAATTTTAAACGACTACCCTGTTTTAAAATGATATATAGATAAATATGTTAGACATTATACAACATTTACAAAAAAGAATATAACTAAAAACATTATAATTGCATGCATGAAAAAACTCTAGAAAATAACCCCTGTACGGGTTATTATATGCTAGTTACAATAAAACATTGACCCAGCTTCAAAAATCAAAACTAACAAAGAACAATATACAAGCTATTATATGCCTGAAAATTCGTCAACACTTTGTTTTCAGCATAAGGTTTCGGAACAAGTCATCGTCAAGTCCACCTTAATCAATATTTTACATTATATTGGCGTTAAATAAAATGTTTCGTACGTGCCCAATAACATTTATGAAGGTACAATTATCTTCTTCATATTATCAGCTCACAATCTCACATCTTAAAAACAATTTAAAGCACTTGCTATAGCTAACTTAGAGCATCCAATATCCATATTATGTTCTTTCAATGAAGTACATAACATGATTATCTTCGAAAAAGTTATATAATCAAGGTCTCTTTATCTTCGAAAAAGTTCCTGTTTCAGAGAAGTAGGTGCTTTGTGTTCCACTACCCAGCTGATTAGCTAGAGCCTGTGGATTAGAGAGCTCAATTCCCTGCAAAAAGGTAGAGGTACTAGGAGTTACATAACATTTTGTATGCCAAAAATTTGCATTACGTCGCAGTTTCACACAATAATAATAAAGGAGATTGTTTTTTTAACCAAGGCCTGACTAGATTACTTGGGTTGAAATATTGGTAATATGATTACATTGTATATGTCCCTGGCTCCCTGCGCTACCTAAAGTTTGAGACCAATGTTTGACAAGGCACAAGCATGGTAGGCATTGCTAAAAAGTTTGATTTGAATGCAACATCATATAAGTAACTGGTAGCAGAAGATAACAAACCTGAACAGGTGTGAAGGCCAAACTCGAAGTCAGTCCTGAGGTAGCGCCGCCACCAAAGCTCCTCTCCTTAAACCTGCAGGAGATTTCAAAGCTTGTAAGTACCATGAAGCAAGTGACAGTGTCATCAAAATAGCTTTTAAAGTTCAATCTATATCCGAATAAATTGTACACCTACATGCAACCAAATTCACAACTGTAGTGAGGAAAAGCAACACAGAAACGAAAGGATAGTAATCGATAACATACTTTTTGGCAACTTTAGCAGCAAGCTTGTTCTGACCAACTGATACACGCAACTTCCCACTTCCAGCCTGACCAAGCATTCCATATCCTTCCCCAAGACCATCCCCTATTTCAAAATAACACGTAATAAGAAAAAAAAATTGAGCACTCCACAAACTAAAATCACACTAAAAACGTAGGAAGAGAGGATATGGAGTTGATTTACATACCCAAAGAGCTCTCTTCTGGTATCCCAAACTGCATCCTGTTTGCTAGCTTGCGCATGTCTGTTATAGCATATCTGCATCCAATTTGGTAACCAAATCACTATAAACGAAGAGCATAATTAAACAAAATAAGCTGTTGAGCGTAAGATATTGAGATATAAAGTTACCTTTCTTTCATTTTCCTTAATCTACGACCACCTCTCTTCTTTTTCGGCTCAGAATCAGGAACTGGAAGTGGTTTTGGTTGCTTTGCAGGAGGAGGTTCTTGCCACTTATCGATCTTCTTACGTATCTCCTCGCGGAAAGCCCTTCCAACTCCCCCAGTTGCATCTCCTCCAGTAGAATCCACACGTGCCGCAAGTGTAGATTTTGAAGCCAAAAGACGACAGGCACGCATTCTTAAAGCAGGGGGCGTGCCCTGAAAAATTTCTGTTTGCTCAATGTATCCTACACGAAACTGAGAAGTCGCACTTGAGAATCCTGCTAAATTCTTTCTCTTGGCACCCAGAAGCTGAACATTGCATGCTGGCATCTTAGCCAGTGCCGATAAACCACCAGCGGTGCCCATCAATTTCGCAGCGACAGCACTACCAACTATAGCAGAAAGGTTTGGAGCAATACATCCCATTCTACCCTCTACAAAATCAAGAACCTTTTTCTTTGCTGAATCCAATGTAAGAGCCCTGTCACAAGCCTCAACAGTCTTCTGGAGATCTTCAGCTAGCAGTGGCTTTCCACTTGTGGTTGACGCCGTAACTGAAACAACCATAATGATAGCTGAGGGCAATAGTCCTTCTAGATCAACAAGGGTTAGATCAACTTCATTTCCAATTTTCTTCACAACACGAGCGTAATCAATCGGATGATGAACAAGTGATTCAAGCTCTGGAAATTTCAGGCGGTACTTGTCACGAATAAAATTATGGATGATAATTATTTCATTTTCAATATCAACTGACAACGCATTACAGTCCACGATCAGCTGGTATTCTGGATCATCCTCCAAAACAACGCCCTGCATTGAGACTTCAGATCCCTTCTCCAGTGCACTTTCAACTTTCTGTAACATAAAGCACACTGCTGTTAACAGTTATTAGTTATCATCTCAACCTACAATATAGCTATGAATACCATAACAGGTAGTGCGTCATTTTCTCTATCCAAAAAATAGTACATATAATTAAATATACTCAACAAAAATAAATCAGCTACTGATTATCAAAAAGAAAAATATCAATTAAGAGTTTTCGAACTGCAGATTAAATAAGTAAAAAATCATAGTTTTATCTTTTCTTTAGACTAAGGGGCAAGAACCAGAAGAAATCTATTTTTAAATTATTGATAAGAACATCGGAAGATCTGGATTCCAAGTTATAAACAGAAGACAATAGGACCCGAAATAGGGTTTTGAGGTTTATCTATAGATTCTATACCAATCGTTGTATTTCTGCCTCTGTAAACAAGAAATATTAACTTAAAAGTCGTACATCTTATGACTGATGATAAAAGTAACCATAGTAATGCTTTCCACCCTTTATGTTCTCCACATTACTTTAGTTAAAAATGTACAAGTATTCCACTCTATACAGTGTAGACATTTAAGGTTGTACACACTCAAACGGATATATTAAAATCTGGACTTAACTTCGGTTATGTATGATTAAATAATTATTCCATCTTCATTTCATTTTTTTACGTTAAAATTATGGTTCATTCTTTCCAGTCTAAAATGAACGCTACTCCTTCCACAAAAAAATAATAATTCTTCTCATAAGACATTTAAATTATACTTATATTTTTCACTCTCACCCCTACATCCTTCACTTAAACCTCTTATTTTCTTTATATGATTTCATTGCACCCCCCAGACATTCAATTTGACATAATTATTACTTCTTTACAGAGAGATAGAGAGATGAACATTTAAAAGATTCTGTAATTGAGCAATCTATTTGTTGTTCTGGTACTCTAATTATATGCTTTTTTGGATTCATATATACTGAAAATTTGAAACCACGGCTAGTAAACAATTTTTTGGGCTAAATTATATATTTACGGTTCAATATCGCTGCACTTAAAGATGTATATTGTCAAATACTCAACAATTGACAAGGTATCGAACCCTACCAGCAGAGGGCAATACACAATGAAATTTTATGTATTAAATAAGCAACAAAACAGATACACCAATTTAAATGGTAACTATATGACAATCGTACATAACAAGATACAGTAAACAAACAACTATGCCCCCAAAGTTCTGTGCAGATTTTCACATTTAAAAGGAAGGATCAGCAAACTATAGACAATAAATGCAGGTATCCACACGTAAATTATTTAACTGACAGCTAGAATTGCATAATATACCTTCAGTTAGCATTTATCAAAACATATGATATAAGATTATATCCATAAAAACTAAAGCATGTATTATATACAAACACGAACCTGCATGATATCGATGTAACGCTGGGTTTTCTGCAGCTTGGATACATTATCCAGATCATCATAGTTAAGGGCTTCAATGTCAGCAAGCTCCCCATCTACATCTTCTTCCATGTTATCAGCCTCGACATTGTCTTCATCCTGATGGTAACTTAATTAGTTCAATATTTTTTTGCAGAGCTATCAATGTTTTAAAGTAAATCACTGCAAGACTTTATTATATATATTCATATATCATTAAATATATATCTTATGTAGATGATAAGCCTTGCAAGGAGCTATGCTAAATTAAACTTTCAAAAGAAAAAGATATAAATAGCTAAAACACTCACAAGAATATCTTCCTCATTGTCCGAAAGTTCGTCAAGATCAGCCAGGAAAGAATCAGCAACAGTCGCCTGACACACAAAACCACGTATTTCAAATTTCAATAATACAAACCAAATGTTGCCTATAACATCATAACACGCAATTTAACAGAATACATAAGCTCTAACTTAGACAATCAAAAGCTACTTATACAATAAACGAAACTCAAACATTTATAAACATTAACAAATATTCCAGATTAGAAACAGTACACAAAAACAAGCAATTAACTCACCATTATCGTAGTCTCTTCCTCTCGAAATTACCGCAACCTCGATAATTTTCCGCAAAACACAAACCTACATATACACACAAATATAATCAATTAGTATAGTTAGTATCCAGTAAAAATCAAGCCAAAACACCTACACTAACACAAGCTAGGTTATGATAAATACACTTTGCGTAAATAATTATAATTACATAATTCATATCAACATAACAAAATCAGCAGAAATACATACATAAAACGTGCGATTACGCACTCAATTCAATCGAAAACTATACTTGAATACAAATTAAATAAAAACATATATATGTTGTGCGTGTAAACAAATTGAATACAGAAGCGCAGATTATGAACCCTAAATTAGAGACATACCTGAAACGAATTGAAGAGCTTCGCAGATGCAAATTAGAAAAGACCAGAAACTTGAGAAGGCTGTATGAATATATAATTGGACTTTTTTTATATTTATAATAGTGACTTTTTTAGCCCAGTCCATTAATTGTTTTAAAGGCCCATTCAGCAGTTTTTTGTATTGTCTTAGTCCGTTCTATCTAAAAATTGTGGCCCATATGCTTAGAGCCATATTTAGGGTTGACCAGTCGACCAAAACAGGCCCATTTAAAATTTGTAATCTACTCCTAAAATAATTTTAAAATACGAAATTCGTCCCAAATAAATTGCTAGTTGCCACAGAGACTTCAAAAACTTTTTATGTATATAGATGAAATCCACACCCTCCATTTATACGTACACACCCTTTTATTGAAATTAGGTCTAAATTATCTTTATTTAACATTAAAAGAGGTTGAAGTTATGTGCACGAGGGTATTATAGTCTTGATCTCAATAAAAGGGCGTGCACCTATATATCAAACAGTGTGCGCATATGAGCTCTCTTTTTATAAGTGCCCTCACCGGTTAACGATGAGATCACAATTTTTGGGAAAAGGTCGATTTCCTCAATATAATAGATCATTTGCATCAAGTAATTCTTATGACTGGTTAATTGTCACCTAATGTTGGACAAATTTTATCATATTGAACAGTCTTTTAGACTATATCCCTCCAAATTTTTACGTGTTAATCCTGTGAAAAAAAGTAGATATATATGAAATGATTAGTGTTGTCTAATGAAGTCCGAGATTTATTTTTTTGGCCATATTGTTACGAGATTAATTGAAGCCAAGCTAAAATCCAAAAAGACGGAAAGCAAGCAAGTATATACGATTAAAAAACTAAAGATAATTGATGAATGCTGAGTCGTAAAATAAAGTAGTGAGAATGACTAAAAGAAAACAAATGTACGTTGTTCCATGACAGTCTAATAATTGAGAACTCACTCCCAGTCTCCCACATGTGACATCCCCAATTGCATGATTGAAACCTTTGATATGCTATTGGAAAACAGCTTCCTCATCACAAATTTATAGAAGGCTATGTTGTAACTTTTGCCTTTGCCTATTGGAGATCTCATGGTGCATATTTTACGTTGTCATTTACATTCTTTTAAGTGATAGTGTACTTTTGTTGACGAGATTTTTTTGACAAATTTTGAATTCTTGATCTTCTTACGTAACTCCTCACAGAACCGGAAGTGGTTTCGGTTGCTTTGCAGGAGGCGGTTCTTGCCATTTATCAATCTTCTCACGGATCTCCTCGCGGAAAGCCCTTCCAACTCCCCCAGTTTCATCTCCTCCAGTAGAATCCACACGTGCAGCAAGTGTAGATTTTGAAGCCAACAGACGACCAGCACGCATTCTTAAAGCAGGCGGTGTGCTCTGGAAAATTTCTGTTTGCTCAATGTATCCTACACGAAACTGAGAAGTCGCACTTGAGAATCCTGCCAAATTCTTTCTCTTGGCACCCAGAAGCTGAACATTGCATGCTGGCATCTTAGCCAGGGCCGATAAACCACCAGCGGTGCCCATCAATTTCGCAGCGACAGCACTACCAACTATAGCAGAAAGGTTTGGAGCAATACATCCCATTCTACCCTCTACAAAATCAAGAATCTTTTTCTTTGCTGAATCCAACGTAGGAGTTACTGACTTCAAATAGAAAAATATAAATTAAGAGTTTTAGAACCGCATACGAAGATTAATAAATCATTAAGAATCGTAGTTTTATCTTTTCTTTAGACTGAGGCAAGAGCCAGAAGAAATCTCTTATTAAATTATAATAAGAACATCAGAAGATCTGTATTTCAATTTATACACGGAAGAGAATAGGACCAGTTTATCTATACCAACTGTATGTCTGCCTCTGTACACAAGGAAATTAGCTTAACAGTCATACATGTTATGAGCTACTAAAGTAACCATAGTAATTCTATCCACTCTTTATGTTATCTATATTTCTCTAGTTTAAATTTGTACAAGTATTCCAAACTATCCAGTGTAGACACTTAAGGTTGTAGACACTTAAATGGATGGAAAAAAAATTGGACTTAACTTTGGTTATGCATGGTTAAATAATTATTCCATATTCATTTAATTCTTTACGTTTAAACTAGGGTGTGTTACTTCGATTCTAAAATGAACGCTACTCCTTACTTCCACTAATTTTTTTACAATTCTTATCTTAAGACATTTAATCTATTTGTTGTTCCGGAACTCTAACTATAAGCTTTTTTGGATTCAATTATACTGAAAATTTGAAACCTCAGCTAGTAAGCAAATTTTTGGGCTAAACTATAGTTTATGGTCCAATGTCGCAGCACTTAAGGATTTGTCAAATACTGTATTCAGTTATTGACAAGGTAAAGGACTCTACCAGCATAGGGCAATACAGAATGAAATTTTATGTATTAAATAAGCAGCAAAACAGATACAGCCATTTAAATGGTAATCATATGACACTTGTACATAACTAGATACAGTAAATAACAAACTACACCTACAAAATTAACATTTTTGTGCCGATTTCAACAATTAAAAGGATCAGCAAACTGTAGACAATAAATGCAGGCATCTACATGTAATTCATCTAATTGACAGCTAGAATTGCATAATATACCTTTAGTTAGAATTTACCAAAACATACGATATAAGAGTATATCTTTTAAAACTGAAGCATGTAGTATATACAAACACGAACCTGCATAATATCGATATAACGTTGGGTTATCTGCAGCTTGGATACATTATCCAGATCATCATAGTTAAAGGCTTCAATGTCAGCAAGCTCCCCATCTACATCTTCTTCAATGTTATCAGCCTCGACATTGTCTTCATCCTGATAGTAACTTAATTAGTTTAATATTTTCTCATAGAGCTATCAATGTATAGTTTAAAAAATATACATATATTATAAAATAACTAGTATATATGATAAGGCTTGCTAAATGACTCACAAGAATATCATCCTCATTGTCCGAAAGTTCGTAGACATCAGCCAAGAAAAAATCAGCAACAGTTACCTGAAAATTTTCAAAAATATGTTGCCTATTACATCATCACTTGCAATTCACCCGGATACATAAGCCACCACTTAAACAATTAAATAACTACTTATATGAAAATCAAACCTAAATAAACATTAATAAATCTTCTAGATTAAAATACAGTATAAAAATAAAACAAGCAATTACGCGAGAAACTAACCATTATCGTATTGGCTTCCTCTCCAAATTACCCGAAACTCGACAGTTTTGCGCAAAACACAAACCTACACACACACAACTATGATCAATTAGAATGTCAGTATCCAGATAAAATCAAGCCAAAGCACCTACAGGAACACGAGCTCGGTTTCGATAAATACACTTTGCGTCATTAATCATGATTACATAAATTACATCAGCGTCATAAAATCAGCAGAAACATATACATGCAATGTGGTGTGATTACGCTCTCAATTCAATCGAAAACTATAATTGAATACAAATTAAACAAAAACAAATATATGTGTGTGCGTGTATACAAATTGAATACGAAAGCGAACCCTAAATTAGGGACATAACTGAGACATGGGTAGCTCATGGGTTAGCAAACCCGTTAAAACCAACCCAAACCAACCCTTATTTGGGCCGACCAAACCGAACCATCCAAACTCATGGGTTAGTTGAGTTAAATTTTTGTTGGACCGATTATATTGGGTTGGTTCGGATTTTAACTTTTTAAAACCCTAACTCAACCCAACCCGGTCTAATTGTTAAGTCTCAACTCATTTCCATTATATATTACTAACTCCCAGCCCATTTTTATTTCAGATACAGCCTGATACATTTGCTTTTACCCATAACCGACTATGCACTATGCAGTAGACAAATGAAGTAATAACAATAATATATTTTGAATTTGATCGTAATTTTGGTTAAACTTTTTAAATTGAATTGAACTCGGGTAATATGAAACGGACAATGAGCTGCACTATAACAAGGGGCTTTCACAAACTATTATGTTAAACCAATTTGATTGTTTATAGTATTTATGCTTATCATATATTTATGCAGAGCAAAAGTAAATTTTGATAGATTGTGAAATTAAGAATTTATATCTCTTGAATCAAGATTGTATCTTTAACTTTCCACGTATTTTTCCGAGAGTTGTGTTTGTCTTTAATTTTACATTTGTGGTATAAAATATCTTTATACTTGTTTTAATATACTTGTAATAATTTGAACGATCATTTATTTCTTGTATGTAGCATTTTTTTATTGTCTACTATTATTCTTATTCACCCATTCAACCCAATCTTACCCGACTCAACCCATCACTCATATAATAGGGTTGGATTATAATTTTTTTTTTTGATATTAATGGATTGAAAATTTTCAAACCCGAACTAAATGGGTTGGGTCAGTAAATTGTCGAAACCCACCCCACCCAGCCCATGTGCAACCCTACCTGAAACGAATTGAAGAGCTTCGCGATTAAAATTGAGAAGGATGTGTATATACTTGGATTTTGTTTGATTTATACTTTTGTGGCCCAGACCAATTAATTGGTTTAAAGGCCCATTAATGAGGTTTTTTTCATTGTTCAAGTCAATTATTTTAAAATCTGAAAACTGACCCATATAAAATTTGTATTCTATTGTAGATTATTAAATGGGTAATTAAATTAATTTAAAATAGGGAATTCATCCCAAACAAATTGCTAGTTATCACAAGGATTCCAAATTTTTTTAAAAAAATATCTGAAGTATGAATATACAAATTTTAATTTACAATTACACATGTATATGCACATATAGAGAATTCATACCTTTTGCAAGTATTATGATCAGTTAATTAGTTACAGATTGAAATTTTTTAGAATAAAGTTTAATAAAATATTTTAAAATTATATATCTCCTAAATTTTAAATGTTAAAAGAAAATAAAATTTAAATGTCAGTGAAATGATTTGTGTTATGTCCTCGTGTTAGATTTCTCCCACCGTCCCATTTTCTACAGGAATGAAATGACACGCATGTTAAGAAAAAAATATAACAAAAATGGGTAAAGTAGTAAATGTAACTAATTTTTATATTATAAAATTTTATTATTTTTCATAATTTTCATATTTATAAAATTGAATGAGATGTTGAATAAAGAAAAATATATAAAAAAAAACGGTTTTGTTGTGGTTAGCTCATATGTACTAAACACAAACTTCTAAAATTTTAATTTATTTTGATTGATCAATACTTTTTAATAATTATAGATCCTGTAACAAATACACCAATCAAAATATTTCGAATTTAATAAATTTGTATGCTTATATATAAGTAGACAAATCCTAAAAATAAATACCATATATATATTTATTGCCACGTTGTTACGATATTGATTGAAGCGAAGCTAAAAATTTGGTCGGTAGACTGAAAAGACGGAAAGCAAGCAAAAGTATACGATGAAAAAGCTAAAAAGATACCCCGTTGATGAATGATGAGTCGTAAATTAAAGTAGTGAGAATGACAAAAAGAGAACATCAATGTACAGTACGTTGTTGCATGACAGTGGAATAATTGAGAACTCACTCCTACATGTGACATGCCCAATTGCATGATTGTCCCAACCATTTTTTTACTGTTTTTTTTTTAATATCTCATTCAATTCTTTATATTTCAAAACTTATCAAAAATAGGCAACGGGTCCCACCACTTTCTCAATTTTTCTCCCTTTTCATACTACTTTTAACCCCACTATATTCTTTTTATATATTAAAATATAATAGGTCCCACCACTTCCCCCACTTTTCTTTCTCTTTTTCACTACTTTATACATATTTCTTAACCTCCGTGCCCAAACCAAACGTAAAGAATTGGCTGGTACGGAGGGAGTACTATTTATCGTAAAACAGCTTCTTCATCACAAATTTACAACACGAATATGTTGTAACTTTTGCCTTTGTCTATTGGAGATTTCATGGGTCATTTTCTACGTTGTCATTTACATTCTTCTAAGTGAGAGCGTGCTTTTATTGACGAGGTTTTTCAACAAAATTTGAACTATTGACCTTTTAATTCTTCACGGTGGAATGAGTGATATTTCTTTTGTATAATTAAATGATGCAACGGATTCGTTTAATTTAAATAAAAATAAATTGAAAGTAATGTTTAATTAGAGGTTGTTTCTTTCCCATTTCAAGATGAGAAAAAATGAAATACTGGTTTGGTGGCTGTTGGATTCACGGGGAGCTGTTGTACAAATCTTTGTGAAATGTGCCTCCCAATAAAATATTTTTGAGCAGAAAAACAAAAAGTATGGAGGAGTATTACACAACTTTAGTAGTCCAGAGTACAATAAAATAGGCTTAGGCCTCATTTGTTAATAAAGGAATGAAGAGGATTGAACTGAATGAGTCGTTATTATATCATTCAGGTTGTTTGTATAAAATATATTTTCCTGGATGAATCCATATTTCCTCTGGACGAGTCGGCAAAAAAAATCTACCTCAACCATCCATATAAATGATGTTGCTCTGGTCTCTGCCTTGCTACATTATCATATTATTATATATTATAATTACTAGTTTAAAACCCGTGCCATACACGGTTGTTTTATATATTTTTTATTTTATCATTTTTATATTTCGTCTATTATAATATAGTATAAGTAATTATTATTTAATTATTTTTATTATAATATTAAATTAGTAGCTAAAAATTATTTTATTACATATCACATTTTTTTACTAAAAAATACATGTACTCTTTCATTAAAATTGACCTTTTGACAATTTTAAGTTACATGATCGCATAAAATTAACTGTTAAGTTTTATAGAAATTATATATTAAACAAATAAATATATTTTAAGTTATAGTACAATATAATTAAATAACGAAAAATGTGCAAATTCTATCATTCGGGAATTTGAAAATTACTCTAACAAACACCCGTTAGTCGTCCAGCATCAGATTAGTCATTGGTTCAGAATTTTAATCTTTCAGATAATACTGTTCAGATTTAACAAATGAGCCTTAGTGGTTGTCAAAACCAAGCAATTCGCCACTTGAGTACCTTATCATTTTTTATTCTCCCAGTCCATGCTCCCCCTTAATCTGTTTTCCACAACCACATGTTACTCCCGCCACGGCGCCAATCTCAGACATAGACCCAAAATTTGATTCGGACCCGATTTAATTTATAATTCGATTTATTATTAGAAAAAACTGGAAAATAAATGTACAACTCGAAAATATTGAGAATTTCATTTCTTTTCATTCAATTATTTATTTTCATTTTCATTTAATTAATAGATAATTTTAACTTAATTCAAAATTGACCGTTTATAAATACAAACACGACTTGAAATTCAAAATTGTAACCACTACCCCTACCGGTATATTATTTTTCAAAATACACCTAAAGGGGGGTGAATAGGTGATTATGGCTAATTAAGATTAATTTTAAATTTACCCGATAATAGTTTGTTGAGATTTTATAAACAGTTCAATAATCTGACAATAATAGTAAGCTGAGATGACTAAATGCATTGTAGAAAATAGTATGCAGAAAAATAATAAGAACACACAAGAATTTTAGCTATATTCGACACCTAATCCCCTATAGTCTACGTCTTGGTCTCTTACCAACTTGGTAAGAAAATATATTATTGAATTACAATAAGTTTACAATTACAAGATACAATAATATATCTTCCTTTATCCCGACTGCTGATAATTACTTGTTGAAACCCTGTTTCTGAACCTGCCCTCTAAGTACTATACTACCCCGTAGTACAACCTTCTCTAGCACTAGTTCACCAAACCCTTATTTTCCTTAGCCAACTATCCAGCAACTAATCAATACAAATTGAACAATACAAATCGAATGATAAGTGATTACAACTCAAACTATAGAGTCTCTAAGATAAAACACGTGTATATAATAAGAGCTCGAGAGTATTTTATTATGAAACTCCAGAATTTTAAAAATTATGAAACTCATACTTATTGAAGTTTGGAATACTCCGAGAATTTTAAAATTATTTTGGAAATTTTTTGGAGTAATTTCACCCGCGCGTTGATTCGTTTACTTGATAAAAGCGGGTATATATTGTGTTTCAGAAATTATTTTAAAATAACAAAATTCATGTTTTTATAAACTTCGGGGTATTTGTAACATTTTAAAACTATACTTGTAATTTTCTGAAAGTGTTTATTGTGCACCCGCTAATTTCGAATTTCGGGCTTGTGATCGAAATCCGGGACACGTATCTATTCATTTGATACGTGTCAAATTGTCACATAATGGTTATACACGTGTTGCACAGAGTTTTGCTGGAAAAAAAAATAGAAATCAATTCATTCTTTTTGTTTTCTCAAATCCATCCCCTGTTCCCTTGTGTATTTCATCTCTCTCTGTTATTCATCTTTCTCTCTACTCGATTAATCTCTTTTCTCTCTGTCATAGCGGTGCTCTGTTTCTTCTTTTTCCCTTGTTGTCGGTCATCGTCGTGTTCACCATTTTCGGTTTATCTCCGGTGAGTTGCCCTGTTTGTTGGTAGCATCGGTATATACATATATATACATACATAATCTATGTATGTCTATGTTGCCAGTGTTTTTGGTTGCCGCCTCTCGGATTTCCGAGAGGTGTGGCGGCTTTAGTAGCAGCGCGTAGGCGCGTGTGTTCTGCTGGCTGTAATTTGTGATGTTGTTGTTCTGTGTTTTCCGGCCTGGTCGATCGTGTCCTGTGTTGTTCTCGTTTGTGGTGATGTTACAGTAACTGTGTAATTCGAAGGCTTGCTTTGTGATTCCGGTTAACTTAATTCATATGACTTCTTTTGTGATTTTATGAATTATAAAATGATTAAATTACTCGGGTTTGAGAAATTTTGGCGAAACTCTGATAAGACGCCCGTACGAGTACCGTCGGAGTTATGTTGCCGTCAGCGATGAACTCGTTGAGCTGACGGATAAATGGCAATGATGATTCTTGAGCCTAATATCAGTTTGTAAATTTATTTTTAGAATATTCGAAATAAAAGTAATAGTTAAATATTTGGTTTCGAGATTGTTGGGTGGTGTGTTTGGTTGGGACTAAAATTGTATTGATTGATTGGTTGCGTTATCGGTTGGATTGTGGATTATTGTAGTAATTGTTATGTATTGACGTCGAATTGCTTTGACGGGGAGTCCGATAAACAAAGGAGACGCTGTCCGATTTCCAGGAAATTTACCTAAGGAAATACGGGAGCGTACCCGGCGATTATCGAGACGTCGAGTGGCTATATAAACACATATGTGTTTTATACGAAACTTGATTGCACGATCTGATGAAATAATTTGCTAAAATCAATAACCCTAATTTCGTAAAATTTCAAGTATACGTATTTTCTGAAAACGAACACTGAACCGATTTCCGGGAACGTGAACCCTAATTGTTGTGTGTGTTATTATAATATGAGTAATCACGATTCGGGATGTGTTATCGTATCAGTCGGTTGTTAGTGAGGATATGTCAAGCATACTTGGTCGTCTAACGTAGGGTATTTCGACTCTGCAGGTTCTAGTCGAAGGATTCAAGAATTAATATTGGTCTAAAGATAACCTAGTGATCTGTCGACAAGCGCAGCGAGGTTCCAAGCGAAGGATCCGAACGTGGGAGTCAGATCCAGGATAGTCTGATAGTAAGGCGATAAAGCCGAGTGTCCAAGTCAGTCCAAGGTCAATCAGGGATAGTCGTAAGCTCTGCAAGGCAAGTACCCCTAACAATTCTTTTTTGGTTCAGTATATGTGAATAGCTAATGTTTTAATCTCGTAATGGCACAGAAACGTTTTAAGTTACGTATCCCCTGTATTTGAAAATGTTGTTTAAAATGTTTTTGGGGAAAAGTAACTTCTGGAAGCACCTATCTCTACGTGTGATTTAAATGAAAAGAAGTTTTGAATAGTGTGTTGTGATAGAATGATTTTAAAAAGAGATAGGTGATAGTGATTTTGGAAACTGAATAAAGAGAGGAGATTTGATCCACCTATGTCGTGGAATGTTTTGATCCACCTATGTCGTGGAAGGTTTTGATCCACCTACGTCGTGGAATGTTTTGATCCACCTATGTCGTGGAATTTTGGAAAGAGGCAAAAATTGAATTCAGTTAATCTATTGGAGTTGCGTAAGAGGCCCGTTATTCGGTAACAGCCCAGCAGGTGGTGGCGTAAGAGGTTAATTCAGTTGGACATTCTGTTTAACCGATTAGTTTAGTGTTGGGGTAAAGACCTAGCTAGTCTTTTCCCAAGTTCCGGAACATATTCTTTATTCTGGATGGCCGTTAGTCGCTGTCCGATGAGGGTAGACTGATCAGCTATCTTCACTCGTTGAACGTCCAATAGATAGGATTGATTTAGTTTTGAAATTGATTAACAAATCAACTTGTTGAGACAGATGATTTGAAAATGAAATAGCATGCTAAGATTTAATTCTGGTAATTATACATAGCACACGACTGATATTGTTATTTTTCAGAGCATGCTAGTTTTGAATATCCAGTTTATGAATGTTACTCTACTTTTGTGAACGAGCTATAATATATGTTACTATCAATGTTTTATCATAAAATATTTTACTTGTTATTCATATAGTGGTATTGCTGAGCAATTGATTGCTCACCCTTGCAGAATATTTTAAATATGTATTGTAGATGCTTGGGAGATTCTTCCGCA
The DNA here is from genome assembly GCF_009905375.1 of Apium graveolens. Taxonomy (NCBI): domain Eukaryota; kingdom Viridiplantae; phylum Streptophyta; class Magnoliopsida; order Apiales; family Apiaceae; genus Apium; species Apium graveolens. The sequence goes on from NC_133647.1 coordinate 179,953,159, forward strand.
GTGGTCGGGGCAGAGTTCCAGTTATTTCCGTGTCAAGCTCCTCTGAGATAGTTGTGTTGGACCAAAGATGGTCTATTGAGTTGCTGTATTAAGTTAATTGTGTCAGGATAGTTTGTTGTAAGTCGGTTTTGTAATCGTTGTAACCTAAATCATACTTAAACCTGAAAAAGGTCTTGGTAAAAGGGGTCGTGGTTATGTATAATTAGTGATTTGGATTGTATAATGTTTATTGTTATTGTTGTTGGTGACGTCAACTCCTGACCCCGGGGTTGAGGCCGTCACAGTTGGTATCATAGCTACAGGTTTGAGTCCCTGATTTAGGTTAGGAGTAGAGTCGAAAGAGTGCAAGGAGGTTTATATATATAGATGTGAGTCAGCAACTCAATCAGAGGAGCGAGTATGAGAGTTCAGTCGAGGGTTTCTAAGACGAAACCCTGACGTTTATTGAGGATTGACTGAAGCTGCCCTAGTTTTGAGTATGTCTCCTCTGTATACGTATTATTGGTAAGCTTCGATAGAGATTTCTAGTTCCCTCTCGAGAAATACGAGTCTGATCGTGAGAATTCAGCTTTTGCGCGGATCCTTGGTGTGTCGGCTATAGAGACACCCGTAATACCCCTAAATATAGCATTTTCGACGTCAAGGAATGTTGATGGACCAAGTGTGCGACCTCGGTGAATTCAGATGAAATGATAATAGTCAATGACTGTTAAGACAACCAAGTCTCGTAGTAAATGGAGATTAGTATTGTGGTTTATATCCTGAACCCTATTATTTCTTTCCGGAGATGTAATTTTGTTTCCAGAATAATTGTTTGATATCCCATAAGTTGCCTATTTATCCTGTGGGCAAGATAAGAGCGTGAAGTAAGCAACTTAGGGTCTTGTTGATCTCATTACAAATCAGATTCTTCCCTTCTTATTTGTGAATTTTCTATCTAAATATTGTTTCTTTCCTCGGTGATTATTTCGATTGATTGGGGCAAAACAATGCATATGATTCGACTATTTGTCTGTGTGACAAAGGGTCTGGTGGGACGCCACTGAGTTATGTGTTGTGAACTGTGCGGTACTAAGACTGGTCATCTTATGTACATGTATGGTTTTTCTCAATCATACCTACATCTTCTTCAATGTTTCCTCTTATTCGATTCCCTTGAGTTTGAAATTTCATTTAATATTCTATGATAATGAATTTCCGCGATTAGATGGTCCTCGTTATTGAAAGCAAATAAGAGTGACTGTCAGGAAGAACGAAAGTCTTATATCAGGGTGATATTTAAGAATAAGGGTAACATCGAAGGTTCAAAATCTATTGGCGGAGTTCTAGCCTCGGGAAAGGCAATTCAGCGGTTGGTGGATTACGTGTAAGTGATAAGAAATCACCCTTAGAGGGATGGTTGGTTGAAATATGGACTACGGTGCTTAGTAGAGTCAGTGTTCCTTAAGCTTAACTTGATTTATCGGTTTGTTCTACATAGTGTGTGACTGATATAGCCAGTCAACTTTTGTTATCAGATCAGTTGAGTTGTTGTACTTGAGTAGTGATGGGAAGTTGGTCAGTTGTTGTTATATTGAGGAACCGTGCTACGATGTTTAATTTCTTTGTATTTTAGTTTTCCCAGAACTGTTGTTGATTCTGCTACTGTCATTGTTGCTATGATCGCTAGTGTTGTTAATCTAGATTTCTTTTGTAAATGGACCCCGATATTAAAGACATGGGTACTGTGGTGGGGCAGCATTTTCCTGATACAGGTGCACCGTCTAAACGGTGATATCTTTGATCAAATATTTTTGTTATATTTTGAATAAACTCGTTTATATATTTCAGGAAGATGCCACCCAAGAAAGCTACCCAGTCTAAAGAAAATAGTAGTAGTTTTGCGGAGGGTCCAACTATAAATGAAATTCTAGACTTGTTGCGCCAGCAGCAGCAACAACAGCTGCAGCTAATCCAACAGGTTGAACAACAGCAACTACTATTGCAGCAGCAACAACAAGGAGTGAACCACAGTGCTAATTTCAAATCTTTTCAGAATGTTAACCCTCTTGAGTTTAAAGGTGAACCTAATCCAGTAGCTGCTGGAGCATGGTAAAAAGAAATGGAGAAAGCTTTCAATCTTGTCCAAGTAAGTGAGAATCGTAAGACTGATTATGCAAGTTACTTCTTAAAGGATGGAACGAATTACCGGTGGGAGTCAACCAGAGCGTTAGAAGGAGAAGGCCTTGTTCCATGGGCTAGGTTTACCTAATTGTTTTTGGAAAAGTATTTTCCTGACTGTGTACGGAACCAAATGGAGATTGAGTTCCTAGAACTGAAGCAAGGTGATAGAAGTGTAGCTGAGTATGAGGCTAAGTTTACAGAGTTGGCTAGGTTTGTACCAGATTATGTACGCTCTGAAGCTCAGAAGGCAAGGAGGTTTCAACAAGGATTGAAGCCTGAAATCCGTAGTGGAGTTGTTGCATTGCAACTCAAGACGTATCCTTCCGTAGTTCAGGCCGCCTTAGTAATTGAATTTGATCAGAAGTTAGCCGCTAGAGAAAAAGAAGATAAGAAGCAAAAAATAAATGATGTGGAAGAAGCATCAGGTCAAGAAGGATCTAGCTAGAAGTCTCAGGAAAAGGTTGGTAGAAATAAGAATAAAGAACTTGGAAGGCAGAGTCTTTCTTTAAACAAGATTTGTAACACCTCAACCAGCTCTAATCAAGCCAAGCCGGTTAAGTCATCTATAACGGAGTGTATGCAATGTGGTAAAAGGCATGATGGGAGGTTTAAGGAAAATACCGAATGTTTCAGGTATGGACAGAAAGGACACTACGCGTCATAATGTAAGGTAGAAAATCCAGGAGTCACTTGTTACAACTGTGGCAAAGTGGGGATGTTGCCAGGAACTGTAGAAGTGCTTCCCGAGATAGCATGAGAGGTAGTGCATCAAAAGGTTTGACATCCAGTACAACCAAGGCTAAGACTTGTAATAAAGAGTTTAGCTGCTCAAGACCCTGATAAGGAACCAGGGCAATGATTGATTACCAGAAGAAGCAAATAATAATATCTACAGAAGCTAATATTAGGATAAGTATTCAAGGGCATAAGCAAGAAGATAAGGCATAACTAGCACATGTAAGGGATATTAAGAAGGAAGCACCTAAGTTGGAAGAAATCCAGATAACAAGTGAAGTCCCAAGGGTTTTACCGGATGCCTTACCAGGATTACGTCAAAGCATGAGATATAATCTCTCATTGGCTACTGTATAGAGTCAGGCTGATGTCAAAAGCCCGCATCGTATGATCCATTAGAAATCAATAATTAGTTAAGGACACTTTAAGATTGTGGGGTGGTGGAATAATGAGACAAGTTGTATTCAATATTGTGCACTAATGTGGTTTATAGAAAATAAGAATGGGTATATGAAGTTGCGTGTTGACCATCGAAAGTTAAAAAAATTGATAAACAGGAATACATAACCCCGTATGAAATTGATTATTTATAGACTCAATTAAAAGAGCGTGTTGGTTCTTGAAGGGTGACCCGGAGCAGGTTACAGTCAGTTGAAGGTTAAGCCTGAAGTCATACTAAAGACCTTGTTTGGAATAAGATGTACATGTTACAAGTTTGTTGATGTTATTTGGATTAACAAGTGTTTCAGTCGTCTCTAAGGATTTAAGGAACATGATGTATAAGGAGTACCGGGATAAGCAAATTATATTTATTGATAACATCCTCAGCTATTCAAGGATTAAGAAAGTTTGTGTAGAACGGCCAAGGATTTCCCCACGAAGATTAGATAGGAGGTAACTATATGTTAAGTTTTCAAGTATGAATTTTAGTTGAGATTAACAAAGAATTTCGAATATGGGTATAGAAATAGGATCGTTGGTATTGACAAATGTTTCACCATGAAAGAAATTGGTTGAGTTGAATAGAGGGGACAAGTTGCGTCCTAAATATAGTGAATCGTTCAAGGTATTGATAAATATAGGTAAATTTGTCCATAAATTGATGTTGTCGCCGCAGTTGCAGTATATATATTCAGCATTCAACGTGTCAATGTTAAGGCGATAAGTATCTGATTCGAATCAAGTCATTGATTAGGGCCAATGGGCTCTTATCCAAATTTGTTCTGCATAGAGTGATCGATCCAAATTCTTGATCGTTAAGACCGAGTCCTCATAAATTAATTTCTATCTATAGTGAGTACGTTTGAATAATCCTCGAGTAGAAGAGTCTACTTCGGAGTTAGAGTCAGATATGCTTGACAATTATCCTCACTTGTGTAGTTGGGTCAGATTCTGAGGACAAAATCTTTTTAAGGGGGGAAGGATATAACGACTCGTATATTTTATTATTTAAATATGTAATTATTAAATAATTAATGAATATAATATGTGTATGAGTTCTGTCAGTGGGTTATTGCTTTATTATTATGTATATGTGATTACTAGTATATGGGATTGAATTGCATGATTAATTATTAGGTTGTATGATTTTGTTACGCTTTTAAAAAGTGATTTTATTATAGTTTTATCTTTCATAAATATTTGGATTGTCTCTAAAATTGTTTTTATGGTTTTATAATTACAATAATTATTTTTGGGATTTTATAAAATTTAAAAATCAATATCATCAATTTTTTAGCCCTGTATGATTTTGTAATTGCATTTACTCGTAAAATCCGTATTTAATTCCAGAATTCTTCAAAAATTATGAAACTCATATTTATTTAAGTTTGGAATATTCCGAGAATTTTAAAATTATTTTGGAAATTTTTGGGAGTAATTTCACTCGCACATTTATTCGTTTACTTGATAAATGCGGGTATAAATTGCGTTTCAGAAATTATTTTGAAATTACAAAATTCATGTTTTTATAAACTTCAGGATATTTATAACATTTTAAAAGTATACTTGTAATTTTCTGAAATTTTTTATTATGCACCTTGACCCGTTAATTTCGAATTTTGGGCCTGTGATCGAAATCCGGGACACGTATCTATTCATTTGATACATGTCAAATTGTCAAAGAATGGTTATAAACGTGTTGCACAGAGTTTTGCTGAGAAAAAAAATAGAAACCAATTCATTCTTTTTATTTTCTCAAATCCATCCCCTGTTCCCTTGTATATCTGATCTCTCTCTGCTATTCCTTTTTCTCCCTACTCGATTAATCTCATTTCTCTCTGTCATAGCTGTGCTCTATTTCTTCTTTTTCCCTTGTTGCCGGTCATCGTCGTGTTCACCGTTTCCGGTTTATCTCCGGTGAGTTTCCCCGTTTGGTGGTAGCTTCGGTATATACATATATATACATACATAATTTATGTATGTCTATGTTGCCTTTGTTTTTGGTTGCCGCCTCTCGGATTTCCGAGAGGTGTGGCGGCTTTAGTAGCAGCGCATAGGCGCGTGTGTTCTGCTCACTGTAATTTGTGATGTTGTTGTTCTGTGTTTTCCGGCATGTTGTCGGTCGTGTCCTGTGTTGTTCTCGTTTGTGGTAATGTTACGGTAACTGTGTAATTCGAAGACTTGCTTTGTGATTCCGGTTAACTTAATTCATATGACTACTTTTATGATTTTATGAATTATAAAATGATTAAATTACTCGGGTTTGAGAAATTTTGGCGAAACTCTGACAGGACGCCCGTACGAGTACCGTCGGAGTTATGCCGCCGTCAGCGATGAACTCGTTGAGCTGACGGATAAATGGCAATAATGATTCTTGAGCCTAATATCAGTTTGTAAATTTATTTTTAGAATATTCGAAATAAAAGTAATAGTTAAATATTTGGTTTCGAGATTGTTGGGTGGTGTGTTTGGTTGAGACTAAAATTGTATTGATTGATTGGTTGCGTTATCGGTTGGATTGTGGATTATTGTAGTAATTGTTATGTATTGACGTCGAATTGCTTCGACGGGTAGTCCGATAAACAAAGGAGACGCTGTCCGATTTTTGGGAAATTTACCTACGGAAATACTGGAGCGTACCCGGCGATTATCGGGACGTCGAATGGCTAAATAAATACATATGTGTTTTATACGAAACTTGATTGCACGATCTGATGAAATAATTTGCTAAAATCAATAACCCTGATTTCGTAAAATTACAAGTATACGTATTTTCTAAAAACGAACACCGAACCGATTTCCGGGAACGTGAACCCTAATTGTTGTGTGTGTTATTATAATATGAGTAATCACGAGTCAGGATGTGTTATCGTATGGGTAGGTTGTTAGTGATGATATGTCAAGCATACCCGGTCGTCTAACGTAGGGTATTTCGACCCTGTAGGTTATAATCGAAGGATTCAAGAATTAATATCGGTCTAAAGATAACCTAGTGATCAGTCGACAAGCGGAGCAAGGTTCCAAGCAAAGGACTCGATCGTGGAAGTCAGATCGAGGATAGTCTGATAGTAAGGCGATAAAGCCGAGTGTCCAAGTCAGTCCAAGGTTAATCAGGAATAGTCGTAAGCTCTGCAAGACAAGTACCCCTGACCATCCTTTTATGGTTCAGTATATGTGAATAGCTAATGTTTTAATCTCGTAATGGAACATAAACTTTTTAAGTTACGTATCCCCTGTATTTGAAAATGTTGTTTAAAATATTTTTGGGGAAAAGTAACTTCTGAAAGCACCTATCTCTAAGCGTGATTTAAATGAAAAAAAGTTTTGAATAGTGTGTTGTGATAGAATGATTTTAAAAAGATATAGGTGATAGTGATTTTGGAAACTGGATAAAGAGAGGTGTTTTGATTCACCTATGTCGTGGAATGTTTTGATCCACCTATGTCGTGGAATTTTGGAAAGAGGCAAAAATGGATTCAGTAAATCTATTGGAGTTGCGTAAGAGCCCCGTTATTCGGTAACGGCCCAGCAGGTGGTGGCGTAAGAGGCTAATTCAGTTGGATGCTCTGTTTAACCGATTAGTCCAACATTGGGGAAAAGACCTAGCTAGTCTTTTCCCAAGTTCCGGAACAGATTCTTTATTCTGGATGGCCGCTAGTCGCTGTCCGGTGAGAGTAGACTGATCAGCTATCTTCACCCGTTGAACGTCCAATAGAATTGATTGATTCGGTTTTGAAATTGATTAACAAATCAACTTGTTGAGACAAATGATTTGAAAATGAAATAGCATACTAAGATTTAATTCTGGTAATTATACATAGCACACGACTGATATTGTTGTTTTTCAGAGCATGCTAGTTTTGAATATCCGGTTTATGAATGTTACTCTACTTTTGTGAACGAGCTATAATTTTTGTTCCTATCAATGTTTTATCATAAATTATTTTACTTGTTATTCATATAGTGGTACTGCTGAGCAATTGATTGCTCACCCTTGCAGAATATTTTAAATATGTATTGTAGATGCTTGGGAGATTCTTCCGCAGTGGTCGGGGCAGAGTTCCAGTTATTTCCGTGTCAAGCTCCTCTGAGACAGTTGTGTTGGACCCAAGATGGTCTATTGAGTTGTTGTATTAAGTTAATTGCGTTAGGATAGTTTGTTGTAAGTCGGTTTTGTAATAATTGTAACCTAAATCATACTTTAGTCTGGAAAATGTCTTGGTAAAAGGGGTCGTGGTTATGTATAATTAGTGATTTGGATTATATTATGTTTATTGTTATTGTTGTTGGTGACGTCAACTCCTGACCCCGGGGCTGAGGTCGTCACATCTATACTTTTACATGTATTTCTCATTATCTCGGAAAAATTATTTTCAATTTAATCTTATGATCTGTATTTTTATTTTAAAATATAAATCTAATATATATATATAGGGTGTCAATCTATGGAGGACCCCTTCCATAGTGGTCCGTAGATAACTATTATTTAAAAAATATAAATACATAATTTTCTTAACTTTTTATCATATATAATTACAAATTTTAATTATCAAATTAAAAACAAAGTTGTACATGTTTTTATTTAAAAAATCATTAAAATTTGATGAAATAGTTTATAGTGGTTCTGTAGTAGAATCACAATAAAATCATACTTATCCCAAATTATTTCACAGTAGAATCAAATTTGATTTTTTTTTTTTAAATTTCAATTGCTAAATATTTTATTATATATAAATATAATTATTATTATACATTAACAACGAATTTGATGAAATTATATAATAGAATTAAGCTTTTCTACTATTCTAGAGAGTTTTCTTAACAAAAGGTCAATATATATAATAAAAATCCCACTTGTTCCCCCGAAAACTTAAAACTTTAGAATAATGTTCCCATGAGAAAAATTCCTCAAAATATTATTTTCCACAACAGTTGGTCAACGGAACACGATCCCTCTCCTTTTCTTTATCACTTTTTTTTCTCAAAAATTTATTCCTTTACACTTTCTTTATTTCCCAAAAAAAACATATTTTTTTTCACTTTCTTTTATTTTTACTTTTCAAACACACACAAAAACACGTATCTACATTCTACACTTCTGTTATATATAATAACGTGTAGAGTACCATTGTGTGGTCTCTCACTCCTCACAGCCTCTGTATCTATTATTTAGGCTTTGTGCAACAAGGGTTTTGTTAAAAATGGCAGAAGAGAGCATTATCATCTCAGTTCCCAAAGATATGCCTGTTAAGAGGCCTAGAGAAGGTGAAGAAATAGTGGTTGTTTTAGAAGATGGCAACAACAATGAAAAAGATGCAGAGTTTAATATCTCTTCTGTTATTCCTGGCTGGTTTTCTGAGATTAGTCCAATGTGGCCTGGTTTGTTTCTTTTCTTACCACTCTTTTTAATCTTTTTTTGATGTTTTTATGATTGGTTTTGTATCTTTGTTTGTGTGGATAGGTTTTGTGGGTTTGGATTGTGTAAATATTGAGTCTTTTTTGAGATTTTGGGTTGCTGCTTGCTGTTTGAAGTTTTGATTTATTTTATGTTTGGAATTATGTTTGCTCTGTGAAGTGATTTTTTTGTTTTGTTTTTTGATTGCTGAGGTGGGTTTGGATTGTTGTAGAAGTTGATTCTTTATTGTTTTTTTTTCGAATTATATGTGATATGATATTTTTGTAATGGGGTGGCTTTGGATTGATGTAAATGTGGGTTCTTTATTGGGTATTTCTTGATTTATGGGTTGTTTTATGAAGTGATGATTTAGGAGTGATTGGGGTGGCTTTTGATTGTTATAAAGGTGTTGCTCATTGAAGCCACCATGTGTTGCTCATTGAAGTAATAACTTTTTTATTGGGGTGGCTCTAGATTGTTATAAAGGTGTTTTTATTGGGTTTTTTCTTGAAATTATGGGTTGCTTTTTGAGGTTATTGGTTTAGCTTTGGATTGTTAAAAAGGTGGATTCTTTATTGGGTAAATTTGGGTTGCTCTTTGAAGTCATGATTTTTCATAGTTGCGGTTGCTTTGGACTGCTAAAGGTGTTTTTTTTTCTGGGTGTTGCTTGAAATTATGGGTTGGAACCGTTGAAGTGATGAATTTTTTTTATTGGGGTAGATTTGGGTTGTTATAATGGTGGATTCTTTATTGGGTATTTCTTGAATTCCTTGGTTGAGTTACTAATTTTAAGTGCATAGTTAAATTAATTATGATTTTTTATTGCATAGTTAAATTAGTTTGGGGATGATTATGAATTTTGCGCTAGAGGTTGGTGTTTTGTATGGAAGAATTGTAGGATAACACACACAGAGCCGCAAAAACACATAAATATGTGAATTTGATGTTTATCTGTCCTGTAAAAATATTAGCTTCTTCAATATTTTGTTGTGATTTCTTATTATTAATGCAGGCTGCCTGATATAAACACTCTTATATGTATGTAGAGTATCTTCCCCGTGTACCAGTTAATTTTTTTGTTTCGGGTTACTGCACTGCTGGTTTGTCTGCGAGTTTTAGTTTTAATCATAAAAGATCTAAATGAATCCAGAAGTTGAAGGTATAAAATAAATGGAATGCGGGGGATCAGAAAAGAGGGCATAGTCCATTGTCATATTTAAATTAATTTTTAGGAAGGAGAGGGAAACAGAACCTTTGTATCTAGTATTGTTCTAGAAGTAGTGTCTAATTGCTATCGGTTAAAGGGGAGTCAAGTTGTATGATTTAGTCTTAGTATTTTAATTGCGATGTTCTCTATGCAAGTGCACACTTACTTTTAATTTTATTAATATCACATTCTTACTTTAATGTTGTATGGTTCTCTTTTCATTTTAATTATTATAGGTTTATTTTAGATTTTTAGGCTTTTCCTGTACTTTATGGGGGTCTTTATAAAAAATAAAGACGGTGATATATCTTGTAATGGGCTTTATAAAAGGATGCTTTGTACAAAAAAACTGTATTTACTGCCTTCGGTCCATGAAATATTCATACAATCAAGTTCAATGTTTGCTGTGCTTGACTGCTTGTATTTGGTTAATGCTCAGTGTGAATTGTGATTTGGTAACTAGTGTCATATTGGGTGCACATATACCTAAGTGAAGCAAGCGAATTATATAGCTTTAGTTGACTTCTTATTTGTCTTTTTTGTTCAGTCCACTTAACAAAAGATGGGAAGTTTTTGTATTGGATGAGAAGATACTTTGTTTATTTTGTCATCTGCAACATGCAACATTCGTTGATTTGGATAACAAAGTAATAACAGATGATATGATTAAATCTAGTAGCCATGTGTCTAGTGTAAAATATCTTCTGCTATAACCAATATTTGAACCTCTACAATTCAACCTTCCTTTTCAATTAATTGACCTTGCACAAAATGGTCTATTTATGTAATTTTCCTATTGTTGATCTGTTATTAGCATTTCATATATTTCTTTTCTTTAAAATAAAATTTGGATTAGTGACCTTGGACATTTGCAGGTGAAGCACACTCGTTGAAGGTAGAGAAGGTCTTGTTTCAGGGAAAGTCTGACTACCAGAATGTCATGGTCTTTCAGGTATTAAGGCATTCTTCACTGTTCATAAAACATACGTGGTTACTTTTTGATTTTGTAAACTATTTGTCCTTGTTCAAAAGATCAAGTTTGCAGTTGTCAACCTTAATACTTGTTGTAACTGTTTGCAGTTTGTAACTTTAATTTGCACACAAGTATGACTAATAAGTATGATACTGAATATTACTGTTGCAGTCTTCCACATATGGAAAGGTTCTTGTATTGGATGGAGTTATTCAACTTACAGAAAGAGATGAATGTGCTTATCAAGAAATGATCACTCATCTGCCCCTTTGTTCAATTCCAAATCCAAAGAAGGTATTAATTCTGATCCTCGTATTTAGGATCAATTTGCAATAGAAGTATTTAAAATATAGTCCCGATAATGGTCATTCTTCGTAACGTCATTCTTTTTCCATTAGTTATTCACAAAAACTAAAATCTCCGCTAAATCATGTCAAGATTTCAGAAAAATGGACACATAAATGTATTAGTAGGTTACTGTTCACAAATAAATGAAGTACAGACAATTTTTTTGGGCTGGCATGTGTATTTAACTATGCAGGTAACTTGTATTTGCTACTTATATGCATTCTCGGTGTCCAGGTTTTGGTTATTGGAGGAGGGGATGGGGGTGTTCTGCGTGAGGTTGCTCGTCATTCTACCATCGAGCAGATAGATATTTGTGAGATCGATAAGATGGTTGTTGATGTGAGTCCTTTTGCTTTCTTAAGCTTTTCTCTCTGTGTTGATTTGTTTATTGGATGATGTTTGTTGTGAGAAAACTATGCATCTCCACATAGTAGATCAAAGTAATTTACTTATTATTTTATTCTGCCTTTTCAGGTTTCTAAACAGTTCTTCCCTGATGTAGCTGTTGGATATGAAGATCCGCGTGTAAATCTCCATATTGGTGATGGTAATATTCAATACAACCTTTGCCTATTATTTTTTAAAATTGTAAGCATTCTTCCTTGGACTGTAACATTGTTTTGGGCTTTCTCAAATCCGCAGGGGTTGCATTTCTGAAGGCTGTTCCTGAAGGAACCTATGATGCAGTTATAGTGGACTCTTCTGACCCCATAGGTAAAGGACTGCATGATGATTGCGCTACCTGCATATCAGTTCTTTCACTTCTCCTACTTTTTCTAAACATCTCTCAGGAATATGCAATAATGCAATATAAAATTGCATGGTATTAACTATATAAATTTACAACCGTCATTTTATATAAATCTAAATAATTAATAGAAGTATCATAATTCCTAAGGTTTGATTGTTTTGTAATTCCTCAGGTCCAGCACAAGAACTTTTTGAAAAGCCTTTCTTTCAGTCAGTAGCTAAAGCTCTTCGCCCTGGAGGAGTTGTGTGCACCCAGGCTGAAAGCATTTGGCTTCACATGCACATCATAGAAGATATTGTTGCAAACTGCCGCCATATATTTAAAGGGTCGGTCAACTATGCTTGGACTACGGTGCCTACATACCCGAGGTGTGTACTTGATTCTTTTTTCATATGTAACTAATGTACATGTACTTTGTAACCACATCTATCCGATGCAATTTGCATTTACAGTACCAGAAGATGTAGGATTTATCTTCAAAAGAAAGATTATTACTTAGTTTGATAGTTGGGACTTGGAATTGTTATTTTTTTTCTGTAGGTTTTTCCATGTATTCTTAAAGATTTTTTTTTTTCTGTGATATATTTGCAGCGGGGTTATTGGTTTTATGCTATGTTCGACTGAGGGTACCCCTGTTGATTTTAAGCACCCAGTGAACCCAATAGATGACAGCAAATCGGACCGACCTCTGAAATTCTACAATTCAGAAGTATGCCATTTCTTTTTTGAGTTTGAGATTCATGTATCTGACATAAATTCGTGTTCGTCATCTTTGTTTACCACTAATGTTTTTCTTATGATCAGATTCACGAGGCTGCCTTCTGTTTGCCATCTTTTGCTAAGAAAGTAATCGAGGGAAAAGCTAAATGAGACACATATTAGAGTTTTGAAGATGCAGGACTATGCTGTGGAAATCTCACCATGCTTGGTTAATGAATCTGCTCATCATTATATCAGAAAATACAGGATCAAGGTTCAAAGCCTACGCATGATTAGTAGTTTGGTTTAGAGATAATTTTGCTATGGACAATATAGGAATTAATGTATCATCTTATAATGGTTGTTTTGGGATGGTTTTGGTCCGGATCACTTCGTCAGTTGAACAATGTTATTTTTTTTGACAAGATTTGATAATCAAGGTTTTCATAAATTTTACAAAGTTAATTCAGCTACCTCATTTAGAAATGATAGAACTTGTTGATCTTTGTCCATCCCTTTTTTGTTGGCCTGTTTAAACTGAAAGAAAGGTAGTAAGAAGATGTTAATTCATCTGTAATCCGTAGTAAGATTAGGATATAGAAATACTCATCCTACTCGACTTCCTCACTAATCAGGCATACTGATTATGGAAACAGAACCTGCTAACAACGAGTACCCTCTCTTGGTTATAAGCACGGATCATGGTTGATGCAAATATGCAATTAAGTGACGAAACTTTTTTATTATAAACGTATGAAAATACCTAAAAGTCCAGTACTCCATCTAAGTTAGACCTGGTAATTTGTTCGTGTCGTATACTTTCGTGTCGATACTTTCGTGTCGTGTATTTTCGTGTTTCGTGTACTTGAATGCCAAACACAAAACCGACATGTTTGGCGTTCGTGTACTTTCGTTTCGTGTCGTTTTGTGTCATGTATGTCGTGTTAATTGAATATTAATATATATTAAATTTAATATTAATATAAATTAAACTATAAGATTTTTAGGTAAAAAAATATAAAATATATGAAAAATATATATTTAGATCTCAATTCAATACAATATAATGAAATTAAATAATTTTTAAAAATAAATATGCATACATTTATTATAATTCTACATATATTTATAAAAAATATTAAAATTTAATTATAACATTTATTTATGTCGTATACTTCGTGTCGTGTCGTGTACTTGAAAGTTAAACACAAAACCGACACTAAATCTCGACCGTGTACTTTCGTGTTCGTGTATTTTCGTGTCGTGTACTAAAAATGCAAATACAAACACTAAATTTTCGTGTCGTGTAAGTCGTGTTGTGTACAAAATTGCCGGGTCTAATCTAAGTCTTAGCTCACAGTAATTGCCTGCCTAAAAACCTAACTACAAATCTAAAAAGAAATAGGGAACCCTAGCTACAAAATCAGATATGCACAGTTTATACACAAACAATGCAATTACACACTTGGTCTACTAATACTAATAGAAGCCAATAAAGTAACTAGAGTTATATATATAAACAACCAACACACAGTGAATTCCTCAATTTAATCTAAATCATACTCACACACTCAACCTAGCTAAACAAATTTTCTAAACGTGAAGTTATAAGTAAGGTCTTCATATACGTTTCAGACTTGAGATATATATGCCAACACATTTACAATGAAGTAATAAGGTCTTCATATACGTTTAAGACTTCCATTTTAGCATAGCGTCATCTTTGTCATTGCAAGTTACATATTTGTTTTTTACTAACTATACTCGTTAAATGAGCACTTTCAAATTCGTATCTTTAACTCTTAGTTAATTGTTTTGATCCTGCATAACTGTTAAAGCTGTTTCCAATGCATTTATCTTCATGTAGGAGTAGGATAGTTTAGGAGTATGTGTTCGTTTAGTTCGAGTAATGTTGTGTTTTGGTAAATGCATACAATCTTTTTGATCCACTGTCCCTGTGAGATGTTGCAGGTATGCGAATTGGGGTTGGGGGTGGGAGGGGTATTGTTAACCTCTCACAATTTGTTCAGACTAATGATAATCGTGTTCTCATTGCTCAAGTAATATACCTGTAGAAGTCTTGGCACTGCGTTAGCTTAGTATCTCACCTACAGTTTTCGTGTCTTCGATCAAAGTTCAGATCTTACATTAATTCTCATTGTATTGGGTTTGTCCTTCATAACTAAACCAGTTGAGGTTTAGGTGCAAGTGTAACTACATTTGGGCTAGGTACATATCTATTATATGATGATTATATTTAGTAGAATGAAGCAATCATAGCCATATTAATATCCCCCAATACGTACTATTTTAGTTATTCTACGCTTGGTCAGGTTAATAAGCTGTCTGTGATTAAACGGTTCACTATTATTAATTGTTGTGCGATCCTGAGTATCATTGTTTCTCGGATTGATGTGAATTTGAACTCCTTCAAGTATTTCAATTGCTCCTAATTAGTAACGCTCCATTCAATTTGTATTTACATATTTTCAAATCTTCCTTTTAGAATGGTAGGATTGTTTACCGGGGTTGATAGTTAAACGTACTCTGGTCTGAGGATCTCCCATTTGGGCCAGCTAATCCCTTGTAGGTATACAATGAGTAGAATAGCTTCAATAGAATGAAGAAGCAATCATGGCTGTACTTTGTCACCAAAGATTAGATCTTATTACTTAAACAATTTAGAGGATCATCTCATTCTGAATGGAGAGCTGCAGAGCTGGTATCTCACAGAATTCAAAAGAGTATGCATCTATTTGGAACCTAAAAAGAGTATGCATCTTTTGTCATATCTTTCTTGGATTCAACATGTGGGCTGTACATTGCAGTTGGTTTGTAGAAGTTCTGTGTTTTGTTTGCTTTGTCTTGTATTTTGATAAGTAGAGTTGGGGGTGGGAGGGTTATCTATCATACAAGAAAAAGTCAGGTGAAATATAGCACAAGACAAATATTGTATGGTCCCGAACGCTTTTCGTTGATCTTTGGACCGTGTGAATCTTAATTCATTTTTTTTATATCATGTTATATATAACCTGCTGTTTATAATATTCCAAACTCTAATCTCTTTCTTATTTTAGGTATAGGAAAGATTTGGAAGAAAGGGTTGCCGATCTTAAGGCTTGACATGACAAAAATGGCTGGGGCGCTAGCAAAGCAAGAAAGATACATTAAGAAGTACTAGTTGCGTCTCAGGCTCCCATGCTTTTATATGTATATATATTGTATTTTCATCCTAATTAGTTTAAGCTAATTTACTAGACTCTCAATGTTGTTGCAAGTCATTACATTTCAAAGACTGATCTAAATTTTATGTCTGTAAATATTTTAGCCGCTTTTAGAGTATTTATGTTCATTTCTATTGTCATTGTTTGCTTAGTATCCTACTATCCTTGTCATTGTTTTCGCATATTATCAAATTGTGGCTTGGACCTTGGATGGTCTCTTTGGGTTTGATCTTGGTAATTTAGTTCCATATATACATTATCACTCCTTCAGGAAATATCAGTCTATACATGTTTTTATGCAGAGTGATGTGCTAGATTTTAATCTGTTTCTGTAAGAAGTACTCAGCCAGATAATTGTTATAAATGTAGAATTTGCATTAACAATCTTCAGAATTCATTATGGAAGTACTCTGTTTTTCGGGAGAGCATTTAATTACTTGAAAACTTGTCATTAGCCTTCTCATACTATACCTGCTTTTATAGTTATATCTTGTTTGTACTTGCCATACTTGTTAAATGTAATCATCATAAGAGGGATTTGCCTGCTAAAGACTTACAATATATACAAGAGTAAGATCATTTTGGAGGAAAGATTTTAATTATTGACTTGTACGGACTTCACAAACTCCTTTTGAGAAGATGATCATATAGTCTTCTTGGAGGCACTATAAGCTTTAAGTCAGTCGATTTATGTTTCTCTTTGTAAGATATTAAGTTGGTGTTTTCTGCACACCCATAACACAGGGTTGCAAGTTATATATATAGCATATTTCATTACAATTTACAACCGGTTGGATATACATGATATCCACAAATTTAGAGCTACAAATATATCTTGATACAATGAGGAGATAACTATTAACCATAACATTATGTGTTATCATCTTTATCCTTATCTAAAGATTGACTAACTCTAACAGGCCCCCTCAAGCGAAGCGGATGTGGAACAACCGTGAGCTTGTCACGAAGAAGCAGGAACCGAGCACGAGATAAAGGTTTGGTAAGAGCACCAGCAATCTGATCTGAGGTGTCAATATGCTGAACAATGAGTTGTTTTTGAGCTACTCTCTCTCGAACAAAGTGAAAATCAATTTCCACGTGCTTAGTTCAAGCATGGAAGACAGGATTCTTGGTGAGAAAAGTGGCACCTAGATTGTCACACCATAGGACTGGTGGTGAAAGTAAACCGATGTGAAGCTCACGCAACAATTGTTGAATCCAAATAGTTTCCGTAGTGTCACATGCAAGGCTTCGAAATTCAGATTCGGTACTCGAACGAGATACTGTATTTTGCTTACGAGAACTCCAAGAGATCATATTTGGGCCCAATAAAATACAAAATGCATCTTGAGATCTACGATCATCGGGGCAACCTGCCCAATCAGCATCAGAGAACACTTGCAGAGTAAATGAAGGGCATTTCTGAATTAACAAACCATGAGAGATAGTATCCTTCAGGTAGCGTAAAATACGCTTCACAGGCACCCAATGTAATTGTGTAGGAGATTGCATATACTGACAAACCTTGTTAACCACGAAAGAGATGTCGGGTCTCGTAATAGTTAAGTACTGGAGACCACCAATTGTACTCCGATACAATGTTGGATCTAGAAATAATTCACCAATATGGGAACTTAAGCGGGTTGAAGCAGACATAGGAGTGGCTATGGGCTTACACTCTCCCATTTTGGTTCTCAGTAATAAATCCTTTATATATTTCTGTTGGGACAACATCATGCCAGCAGGAGTTTGTGAAGCTTCAATACCCAAGAAAAAATGAAGAGAGCCAAGATCTTTCAACGCAAATGATAATGATAATGCTTGAATAACCTTTTCTATATCTTCAGATGATGAGCCAGTAATTAATATGTCATCAACGTAAACTAAGACATATGTAACAGAAGAAGAGTTACGCTTAATAAAAAGAGAGACATCAATATGTGATTTCACGAACCCCATTTGAAGTAAACTGTCACACAGCTTGGTAAACCATTCACGAGGTGATTGTCGTAAGCCATATATAGATTTGTGTAAGAGACAAACACGATGAGGAAAGCGTGGATCAACAAACCCAATTGGTTGTTTCATATAAACTTTTTCTTGAAGAATTCCATTTAAAAAGACATTAGAAAAATCCAACTGCTTTATAGACCAGTTATATGTAACAGCAAGACTGACAATTAAACGAATGGTTACCGGCTTAATGACTGGACTAAATGTCTCTTCAAAATCAACTCCATTTTGTTGATTATAGCCTTTAGCCACTAAACGAACCTTAAATCTTTCCACGGAGCCATCAGATTTGCGTTTGATATGGAAAACCCATTTATTACCAACAATATTTTTGTCTCGAGGAGGTTGAACCAATGTCCAGGTGTTATTCTGAATGAGAGCTTTGTACTCATCTGCCATTGCTAATTGCCATCTTGGATCCTTTGCTGCAGAAGTATAAGATGTGGGCTCTATTTCTGCAGGACAAGATGTTAGTAAATCATATTTTGGATTAGGTTTGCGTATACCTAATTGGGATCTGGTTTGCATATGATGAACATAAATCTGATTTGGAACAGAAACAGTACGATTTGATATAGCAGGAGAGGATTTCCGTCCAGGTCCTTAAAAAGTGGTCTGATGACTTTCAAAAGTAGAGTCTGCGGTAAATGATTGATGAGTAGTGCCAATCGGGGGACCAGGGAACGCAATAGGAATGGGACCAAGAATGGATGGTTCACTAGAATGGGGAACAGATTGCAGAGACCTATCTCCTACAAAAGGAAAATTGGATTCATCAAATACCACATTGCGGGCAATATAAATGCGACGAGATTCAAGATGTAAGCATTTGTAACCACGATGACGACCACTATAACCCAAAAACACACACTTAGCAGAACGATATTGTAATTTATATCGGTTATATGGTCTCACGTGAGGATAACAAGCACAACCAAATACTTTCAAAAATGTATAATCTGGAGGAGAGTGAAATAATTTATGCCAACGAGAGACAAAACCAATGACTTTGGATGGCAAATGATTAATTAAAAAAGTGGCAGACTCAAAAGCATCAAACTAGTAGCTAAGCGGCACAGAAGCATTAGCAAGGAGTGTTAATCCAGTCTCGACGATGTGTTTATGTTTTCGTTCAGCGGATCCATTTTGCTCATGTGTATATGGACATGATTGATGATGTGTAATTCCTGATCTTGAAAAGATAGAAGAAAGTGCTTTGAACTCAGTTCCCCCATCTGAGTGAAAAGATTTAATTTTACGTTCAAAAAATGTTTCAACTTTATTTTTAAAATGTAAAAAAATAGTTGAAACTTCAGATTTGAATTTCATTGAAAATGTCCATGTATATCGACTAAAAGCATCAATAAAATGGATATAATAATTAGCACCACAAACAGAAGAAATAGGAGCAGGTCCCCAAATATCTGAATAAATTAAGTCTAAAGGATGTTGAACAATGCTAGTACCGGGAAAGAATGGCAATTTATGACTTTTGCCAAGTGGACAAGAATTACAAAAAACTTCAGATTTATTTGATATTGGTAAGGAAAATTTTGACAAAACACGTCGAGTTATAGCAGGGCTGGGGTGTCCAAGACGTTGATGCCAAATATTTATTGGAGCTCGCTCAGCAACTAGAGCATGATGATTACTTGGAGCACAATGAGAGGAATTTGAAAGTCGATACAGACCATCTTTAAGCGGTCCCTGGAGGAGTACAGTTCCTGTCCTGTTGTCCTGGACATTAAAACCAGAAGCATTGAATTTAAAAGTACTATCATGATCTTTGCAAAACTGAGAAACAGAAAGCAAATTTTTCTTTATGGAGGGAACATGAAGAACATTATTTAAAACAAGAGGACCATGAGATGTTTAAAGAGAAGTGGAACCAATATGTTGAATAGGCAAACCTGTACCATTACCGACGACTATCTTTTCCGTTCCATTGTACGATGAATGCAGCGAAAGATTGTTAAGATCAGTAGTAAGGTAATTTGTATCCCCAGAATCAGGATACCAATTGGAATCATAAATTGGTGATTGTGCTGCAATAAAGGCAGAGGGCTGTGAGTTTCCTCCTTGATAAGAGATATCAAAACGACGACAACAAGTGATTGCAGTATGGCCTGAAATTCCACAGAGTTGACATTGAATGGTTCCACCAGAATGTGTGCGTGGTCTATTACTTGAAACATTAAAGTTACTACGACCACGTCGATTAAAATTACCACTGCGATTAAAGAAACCACCACGATTGCTTTCAGAATAATGAGACTTGGTAGAAGTATTTCCACCACTATTATAAGAAGATGTCACATTGGCAACAGATGCAACATTTGCTGATAACGGAACTGGGTCCATTTTAGGATGTGCATGACGTTCGAGACGTCGATCATAACTTAATAGCAAGCTGTGAACATCATCAATTGACAGATCATCTAATTTTGTGTAAACAGATATGACAAAAGGGTCATATGTAGGTCCAAGACCATTTAAAGTATAATCGATAAGATCCTGTGATGAGACAACATTTCCGGTTGCTGCAAGAGAATCAAAAAGAGATTTAATTTGCTTAATATAATCAGCCATAGAAAGTGATCCTTTGGTAACATTAGAGAGATCATGTTTCAAGTCATGAATTCTTGTTCGAGAAGAGGAAGCAAATAAAGTTTGAAGTGTTGTCCAGGCTGAATGAGAAGTCTGACAACTGATTACTTGGGCAAGAATATTTTCTTTAAGAGAAGAAAGAAGCCAACCCAGAATCAACTGATCTTGTTCATGCCAAGCAGTGTACTCCGGATTTGGGTGGAGCGGAGCAGAAGAAGCAGAAGAGCCCGATTTTTATGTCAAGGAAGAAGAAATTTGAAGAAATTGGGATGGACAGGGAAATGTTCCATAAACATAGCCTAGAAGTCGTAAGCCACGTAAAGTAGGAAGAAATTGAGCCCTCCATAGGAGATAGTTCGGACCATCAAGCTTAAGAGAGACCATATGAAAAATATTTTTATTTTGCATTTGAGTGTCCAAGGAGGGTAAAGGAGAAGAAGAAGCCATGAAGGAAAATAAGACGATTAGTCTGTGAGGACGTCTGATACCATGTAAGATATTAATTTGGTGTTTTCTGCACACCCATAATACAGGGTTGCAAGTTATATATATAGCAGAGTTCATTACAATTTACAACCGGTTGGATATACATGAGATCCACAAATTTAGAGCTACAAATATATCTTGATACAATGAGGAGATAACTATTAACCATAACATTATGTGTTTTCATCTTTATCCTTATCTAGAGATTGACTAACTCTAACATTTCTCTTCCAGTAAAAATGTGGTCGCTCTCAACTCTTTGTTGTTTCCTAATTTTTACACACACATTAATTGGTTTGAGAACCAAGGTTGTAGGGGAATGCACATATATTGCCTTCCTTCCTCGGCCTCTGTTATCCATGCACTTCATTTCATAAGTTGTCCCAGCAAGCCCTCATTTTAAAATCTTCAAGCTTACTTAGCCACAGTTAGAGCTAGATTTTTTAAAGCTCCGTTCTTGCTTTAAGAACCTTCCTAGCCCTATCATAATTATATAAATATTTTCCGATTGGATATCAGCGTTTACGATTTGTTGTTTGTTTAAATCGTGTCATGACCAAACAACAATTCATCGCCTAGTCTTAACTCTGATTCCTAAAGTACCACGAGGCCAACATTAGCAACACCACAAATATGAGTGGATGACAAGAGCGATGACTTTTCAGACCTCTGTTGACAGAGGAATTTGGGAGCCGGAAACAAGATCTGTGATGACGGTTTTTTATCGGAAACGTGAACGGTAACTGGTGGATCCGATGAACAGTATTCGTCAGAAAAGATGAACATTGTTTGGTGGTGGTGATTATTGGGGGCTGAGATTGTTTAGGGTTAGTGGTGGCTCCTTTGCGCTCTCGCTTCTGACCCCTTACAATGTGCCTACGTACCCCTATTTATAGGGGATCAAGCCCACGTAGTTCTTGGGGAACAAGAAACCTAATGGGCTTAGATTTCTTATCCCGAGGCCCAATGGGAAACCCACTAGAAACCGACTTCTACTAGCTTTAGGAATGTCCGCCGATGAGGCCCAACCACAAAGGCCCAAGGCTCGTCCGCGGCTTCGAGACTTCACGGATGAGGCATCTCCCTGGCCAAGGATAACCCTCCGCTACCAGCTGTTTCTCTAGTCCGTGGACGCAGGTATAGCCGTGGTTCACCCCAAATGTTGGATGCATCATTGTCCCCCGATAAGGAGCCCCTACCAGATTACAGGACAAGTGATCCCAAGCTTTTGGGTGCAAAGTGCAGGATACTCCGAAGTCTCCCAACGAGGACACCCGTTGACTACAGAGACAGAGCTCCCAAAGCACACACCAGATTTCACCCCACATCCCCAATGAGGACACCCATTGACTACAGGAGGAGGCCTTCAGTCCAAGCATACCCCTGGAGGTCTCTGACCACGGACACCGCCTTTCCTGTAGATATGCTACAGGAAGGAGTTCTTCAATAGAGTACCTGTATCAAATAGGTCAGTAATAACATTCTCCATCTTCCTTGAATCTTCCAGAGAGTTCATCCAAGTAGCATGTCAAGATTGTACTTATATGTCAAGTAGAAGTTAAGGGCGCACCCTCACATTCCTGTATGTTGGCGCCGCCCTGTGTCATCAGCCTTTGATCTATTCCTATGTCATTCTACATCATAGGGTGCGCCCTGAATTATTCATCGTTAGGGCTCGCTCTAATTCTGACCAAGCCAAAGTGTAGGTCTGTCAAAGCAATCATGTCCAAGTAATCCGTCCAACGAGCCTTCCTTTCCCAGGGCGCGCCCTAAGGCTCACCACAGAACAGGTTTCAATTAAGAAATTCCTCTCCTCCTTTTCGATGATTGGGCGCGACTCCTCTACTATGTTGGAGGGCGCGCCTTTAATACATGATAACCACAACAGTTAATCAGCTACTCAATCGATGGGGCGCGATTTTTGGGCGCGCCTTCTATTCATGGAAAGTCAATCTTATCTTTTTCCTAGATTTCAGGCGCTTCTCCTTCGATTTTGCTCATTTTATTAATCTTAATCTGAATATTGTTTATACCAATTTTTGGGCATAACAACTACCCCCCAAATTCCATATGCTATTGAAAATGGGATTGGAATTTTTCTTCATCTTTATCAAAATTCGTATAAACAAATTTTCCAATATATATATATATATTTTTGTTGGGGTGTGCCATAAACAGGGCGGACCTTCCAATTTTTCCCTTTAAAATTTCAATGGTTTTATAATAATCAAATAAGGCGCGCCTTGAATAGGGCGCGTCCTAGAAGTTTAAACGGTTTAGAAGCAGTTCTCCTCATTATTTAGGAATTTATAATTAATGTGACTGTTTTGACAGCTGTCATCCTTTTACTATAAATACCAGTCTCAATCAGTCATTTTTCTTTTACTTTAACTATCCCCCTTTTTTCTTACTTTCTCTCTCTTCCCGAAGGCTCCAAAACCCAACGGTATTGTTCCACTCGGAACCAGTCTTCTCTGTTACCATTCTCCAAATCTTTTCCAGCCAACTTCTTCCCCATTCGAAAAGGTATACTTAGCTTCTCGTATTTCTGAATTTCATTAAGTAAATCACTCTGCATGTCATGTTTCTATTTCTGTTCTTGATAATGTACATAAAATGGTGTATGTATATATGTATGTATACGTGTAACCTCAAGTTTTGTTGCTTTAGATCCAAAATCAATGGGCCTAACTTCTAAATTTGTGTTTTTGAGAATTTCAATCGTTACTGACAATTTGCACATAACCATCGGTGCTTTTAGAATCCACCAGCAACTTAGGACGCGCCCTATCTTTGGCTTATAACCTGTACATGACCAGAATAGGGCGTGCCTGTTGTAATAAAATAGACTCTTATTAATAGGCTAAGATTTTCTTGATGGCGCGCCTCTAGTTAGAAGGCGTATCTTAGAAGGGAGTTGACATAGATCATAGAAAGTATTCTTTTCTTACACCTTCCGCCTATCTTTCCAATTTCCTTTACACTTTTGTATCTCGTTCTTTCATATGGGGCGCGTCCTCAAAATTTCTTTTGGTTTTCTTAACAGCTGGAAGGCGAGGGCGCTTCCTCTCCTTTTCACCCTTTCAAGGATTTCCTTACCAATTTGGGAATCTATTCTCCCCCAAACGCTTACTTCGACCCCTAGCCTCCAGACGCTCACCACACTCCCGCATTCCTGAATCGGGTGGCGCGCCTTCTTCAAGACCCTAAAAAGGGTTTCTTAATGGCGGATTTTTTAGAAAGCTTGTCCATGGACAACATCCCTTTATCTCGTAGATACGGGAAACAGAAACTAGTCCAAAAAGAGAGGTCTCCAGCCCCTACTAGTACATAACTAGACGATGATGATTGGTTTGAGAGTTTAAATGCCGACAGATATAGAGGCGTTGAGAGGGGTGTCAACGTAGGTGCATGACCTTCTAAAGTATCCTAAAAGGTTGTATTCCCAAGCCCATCTCCTCAACAAACAAAGGACGCGCCTACCTCTCCTACTTCCGAGGGCGCGCCTGAAGCAAATACATCACCACTCCGTGATGAAGAAAATTTCTTTGATGAGGAGACCTTTCAGTTTTATACCTCTCCTGAGCCTTCTCCAATTCCCTTCCAACATTGGGAAGTTTCTGATAGTGAATTAGACTTTGATTGGGACGAATTCGAGCCATGTAATGAAGCTATGAAGAAATGTTTCAGGAAGGAGCACGGGAAGCTTTTCTATGTGGGTCTGTCCTCGGCCTGTTCAGATGAGCAACTGGGATGGCTCATGGAATTTTATGATATGGAGGGCATATGGGCGCGCCCTTTGAGCATGATGCGGCCCCATATCTTTAATTATGGGAGGAATTTTAAGATTCCTAGAATGGTAACCAGCCCAAAGCTGGTATCTTTGGGTATAGGCGCGCCCTTACATCCCTACCTTAGGGAAGTGATAGAACTATACGACGTGGCTCCGCTCCAACTTTCTCCCAATAGCTACAAGTTTATCCTGGCCTTGTTCATCCTTTATACAGACTTGAGTTTTCCCCAGCCATCCATGGCTGATGTCGCTTATTTTTTCAATCTAAGAAAGTCTGACCACGGGTACTATTATTTGGTGGTGGACAAGCAGCACAACAAGAAAGGTTTTTCCTCTGGCAAGCTTAGCCTGAAAAAGGGTGGAAGGAAAACTTTTTTTACCTGTACGACGTGCCCAGAATAAGGATAAGATTTAACAAGTCACCAAGTAAGGGCGCGCCATTTATTTCTTTTCCTTGTGTTATTTCTATGTTCTTTCTTTCTTTTCTCACCCTTTTACTTTTCCAGACAGACCAACGTCCAAACCCCTTAAAGGCGAGCCCAAAAAATGAGCTGAAGCCCTCCTTAGAGTGGCTGCTGACAGGTGGAACTTAAAAACCTTAGTCACCCGGACCAACTTGATGCGAGTAGGAATTCTTTCTGACCAAGTAGGAATGAAGTGCAAATATGTAAAATTTATGAAGGGTGCTCCTGTTTCTCGTGTTATTGACTTAGACAGTGAAGAAAAAGCTGAAGAAGAAGAAGAAGAGACAGATGAGGGCTCTTTACAAGGCCAAGATCCTTCAGGTTCATTAATTGTAGAATCTAAAGGCGTGCCCTCCTACTATTGGCGCGTCCTACTTCTCTTCTGTTAACTTTTTTTTATTGTCATACTGGATATAAATTTCTGTTTATTTAATCTTTCCGCCTCTCAGGGCGCGCCCTTTTACTTTAGGCCTAGCATTTCATACATGTTTATCAATATTGTCTTTATCAATTGCTTTTATTTATTGCTCTATTCGACATACTTAACTGTCATGCTCAACTAACATGTTCTATGTTTTGTGCAGAAATGGCTCCTCCAAGGATCCCCAAGTCTTTCGGGTCGCGTCCTGGTGACAAGCCTAAGCCCAAGCCAAAGAAGGATGCTCCTGCAGTACAGACATCCATCCCAACTTCCGTTCCCATTCCTTAAACAGCACCTGCTCCAAAAAGGCCCACAATTGATCTCACAGAGAAACAGGGCGCGCCTAAGAGGCATAGACCAGAGGGCGCGCCTTCTGGCTCTTCTGCTGCCTTGAATGCTCTTGGCTCCATGGGTTCCCTTCATGTTTCGGATGAAGAAGTGGAGCAGTGGCAAGCCATGGATTTTGGAAATGCCGCTCGTGCTTCAATAAAGGCATCTTGCCAATTGTTCATCCACTCCACTCAAGTGGTGGACAGGCTACTGGAAGAGGGGGCGCGCCTAGAGAGGCTGCAGGGCGACAACAACATTTTGAGGAACACCCTCAAAGACAAAGACTTTCTGCGCGCCAAGGACATTAAAGCTAAGGACTCTGAGATCTCTTTTTTCAAGGATGAGGTGGCCAATCTTACTTCTCAGCTAGAGATTGCCAACAAAAAGGCTACCTCTCTCCATACTGAGCTTGGTGCAGCCAACTTGAGGATTGAGTATCTGGAGGAGCAGCAGAAACTAGGCTGGCCTGATGAGAAGAGGGAAATATCTGATGAGGCATTTGCCAATGGTTTTCACTTCTACAGAGTTAGTTTTGTGGCCAATGATCCTGATTACTCCTTTGAGAAGTTTGGGGAGGAGACCGTTGCTGAGATGGTGGAATTTAAGAAAGAGCATGCTGCTGAAATCAAGGCAAGGAGAATAAAACTTGGGTTGGAGGAGGAAGAAGGTGAGGGCGCGCCACAAGAGGAAGTTTCCAAGGACGCGCCTGAGGTTGACCCCACTGTCCCTCTTCAATCTATTCTTCCAACAGGCCAGTCTCAAGGCGCGCCTTGACTTATTTTAGTTGTTTTTAAGTTTCAGATACTTCTGAGGAGCCAGCCCTCTTTTGATGCTGTGCAAAGTTGTGTGACTTATTTTTCTGCTACTCCTTTTTGCATCATGACCTTTTGTGTGGCTCGGCGTTAATTTTATCTTTTCTCGTATGCATAAAAATTTGTTAAGGCACCTTGATTTTTCCCTTGACTATTATATGTTTCCATGGATTATGTTACTATAGGGTGCGCCTTTTAACATATTCTCGAGTGTAATTTCTTTTTATGTGATCTCAAAGTTGTCATCGTATCATTTAGATCTAACGTCTCTTTCTTCGTAGTGTTTAGATATAAGGGCGCGCCATATTGCAAACAATACATACTTTTTCTTATCAGAAATGCCTTTGCGATTTTTTTTTACTTACTTATCAGCCCAGGGGCGCGCCTTAACTTGATTAGCTTTTGCTTTAGTTAATTTTACTGTTCATGTATATTTGTTCCTTTCTCCCTTGAATATTATGTTTATCTTGAAGCAGAAATTACTAGGCAGGGCGCGCCTCAACATAGGGCGCGCCTATGATGTTTTTCAAATGAGAAATTTTTTTATGTCAAACAAATAAAGCAGTTTGAAGTAACTTTTCTCTTTTATTGATAATGCGCTCTAGTGTGTAAATTACACCAGTCCCATGGCTACTATGCTCTATGGGGAAATTATTTGAAATTTTTTTCTTCCTTCTGCTAGTTCCAAGGTTCGCAGTCACATGTACTACCCCCTAGGCTAGGAGGAATTTATTTGTGTTAGGTCCCAATGTGTTTGTAGAAGGGGGGGTTGAATACAAACTATACCGAATAATAGAATTTAGTGCGGAATAAAAAATTGAAACAAAATTCAAGTTAAATAAGAATATTATTAAACTTGAAAGGTGTTACAACAACTGTATCGATTACAAGGAATTAATCTCAAATTAATTATCACAAATCTAGAATAAATTCAACATGAACTTTTTCTATTTTTGTAATAAAAAGATTCAAATGCTAAACGCAATTTGAGATTAAGTTCTAGGGATTTTGATCCGCTAGATAGTTACCCAAGAACAAGATAAAGATTTCTAGTTGTTTGGATTTAACTTTACAAACTAGAAATTATGTCTTGAAATTAGCAGAGAAGATGAAATATTTGTTCTGCTTCTTTTTCTTCTTGTTCTCGGGTTCTGTTGTGTTTTTTCTTTTTTGTTGAATGGCTGCTTCTGTCTTTTTAATCAATCAACAGAATGGAATGAACTGGAATGACAATCCTGAGCTCAGCAAGACAATCCCAACAGCTAGCAAGTCTTTCGGTAGGACTATCAAATGAACTAGCAAGACTATCAGAATGAACTAGCAAGACTATCCTCCTCCCAGTGTAACTTTCGGCAAGACAATTATTTGTACTAGCATGACTTTCGGTATGACTATCAATTGTCATACCGATTGTCATATTAGTACAATCAGATTGTCTTGTTGAATTTAAATAGATTTTAATCCAATTTAAATTCTGAAAATCCTTAATATTAATTCTGAATTAATTAATCAATTAATTCAATTAATCAATAAATTAATCTTTGCAGATATAATTCATTTTCTTAATTAAATTATATGACTTAATTAATTAATAGAGAATTAATACTAATCTTGAGCAGCAACCATTCTTCTGAAAATCTTCTGAAAATCACTGTCAATTATGAATCAATTCCACCACTTCAATGTTGACACTCGATGTACTGTCTGGTTCATGAGTGACTAACTTCCATGACGTTTCTTCAAGCCTTGACCTTGATACTCTTGATTTTCTTCAGACTAAATCCTTGTAATTAATTGATACCCTGACGAGATCTCTGTCACTTGATTAAATCCACAATCTTGATTTATATCACTGAGGCATGATCAATTTCTTGAACTTCTTCCAGTGAATTAATTCCTCAAGTCTGTAGATGAACCTTGTCTCTGAATCCTTTGACAGATATTACTTTGCGAGATCTCTTTGACGGTAGATCCACTATTTACTTATTACATTCTTATTTGAGTTGAGTTAAATCCTCGAATGTACAAATAGGCTATGACATGTGCCTTACAATTTGCTACTAGCCTATTACATACGAATCAAAATAAGAAAATAAGGGGGACACAGCCACACCCTACTGATAATACTTCCGCAAATGTTCTGCATTCCATGCTCGAGGAATAAGTTTACCATCCAGATCTTCTAAGCGATAGGTCCCTTTCCAGAGTATAGCTTTAACTTTGTACGGTCCTTCCCAATTAGCTCCAAGCACCCCGTGCTGAGCTATCTTAGTGTTACACATAACCTTTCGCAACACGAGATCTCCAACCTTGAACGGTACGGATTTTACCTTTTTATTGAAATACCTTGCGACCCTCTGCTGATATGCAGCGAGCTTCAATTGAGCGTTCGCCCGGGCTTCATCTAACAGATCCAAGTGGAGCCTCTGGTTAACTTCCGCATCTTTCTCGACGAACGCATCTCTCTGTAGAGATCCTGCTCCTACCTCCACGAGAACCATGGCCTCATACCCATAGGTCAGCAAAAAAGGGGTTTCACATGTGGTCGACCTAGGTGTCGTGTTGTAAGACCAAAGGACCATGGGCATCTCTTCTGGCCAATCCCCTTTTTTCTCTTCTAACTTTTCCTTCAAGGTATGTTTTATGATTTTGTTTATGGCTTCTGTCTGACCATTACTCTGCGGATGATAAACCGCGGCGAAGTCTTTTTTAATCTTTAAGTCTTCACAAAGCTTCCTTAACTCTTTACTATCAAATTACTTTCCATTGTCTGAGATGAGTTTGTAGGGAATACCGAACCTGCATACTATGGAATTGAACACAAAATCCCTTATCTTCTTTGTCGTGATTATGGCTAGTGGCATAGCCTCTGCCCATTTGGTGAAGTAGTCCACATCCACCACGGCGTATTTTACACCCCTCTTTGCTTTGGGTAACTCTCCAATGAGATCAATTCCCCACATGGCAAAAGGCCAGGGGCTTGTCAATGAGGTAATGGTGGATGTCGGGGTGTTGGAATAGTTGGCGAACCGCTGGCAACGATCACAAGCCCGAACAAAATTGAAAGCAACTTCCCTCATAGTCGGCCAGTAGTATCCTTGTCTGAGCACTTTTAATGCTAAAGAACCACCCCCGAGTGATTGCCATAAATCCCTTCGTGCACCTCTCTGAGAATATAATTTCCTTCTTCCATGTCCACACAACGTAACAGTGGCTGGTTAAATCCCCTCTTGTATAGTACCCCGTCATATTCGACGTACTTTACGGCCTTGTACCGAAGGCGTCGAGCCTGTAGTTTGTTCTCTGGTACAGCTCCTGTCTGAATATAGTTATGGATGGGAGTCATCCAGCTTTCTTGTGGGATTTCTTGCATTTGAAGCACCTCCACCTCCGGAATACTTGGGATTTCTTGGATTCCCAGAGGGATTTGTCCTATATTTTCTCAGAATATGGAACATTTCAGCTAAGTCGACGATGTGATCTTCCACCCTTTTCGATTTTACGAGCATGTCATCCACATACACTTCCATAGTCTTCCCAATCTGTTTCTTGAACATTTTGTTTACCAACCTTTGATAAGTGGCGCCGGCGTTGATCAGACCAAATGGCATTCCGATATAGCAGTAGAGCCATCTATCAGTGATGAAAGAGGTGTGCTCCTGGTCAGGCTCATACATAAGGATCTGGTTATACCCGGAGTATGCATCCATAAAGCTGAGCAGAGCATGCCCTGCCGTGGCATCGACCAACTGATCAATTCTTGGTAGGGGAAAACTATCTTTCGGGCATGCTTTATTCAGGTCGGTGAAGTCCACACACGTTCTCCATTTGCCGTTGGGCTTTTTTACCAACACCGGGTTTGCTAGCCATTCTAGGTAGAAAGATTCCCGAATTAGTCCGACGTCTAGGAGCCTCTCTACTTCCTCTGCCAGGGCTATAGCTCTCTCTCCGCTTACGGCCCTTCGTTTTTGTCGAACCCCCTTATGCCTGGGGTCGATGTTCAATCGGTGGCACATTATTTCTGGATCAATTCCCACCATATCAGAATGGCTCCATGCAAATACATCAAGGTTCGCTAACAGAAATATTGAAATACCTTCCTTTAACTTCGGTGTCAACTGGGACCCTATTCTCAAAACCTTACTCGGGTCTTTTTCATCAACAAGGATTTCAATCGTATCTTCTGCTGGCCCCATCTTTTCCGTCGGCATTGGTATCCGGGGATCCAGATCTGGCAAATTATAGATCTCATTGTCTTGTAGAGAGGGTGCATCCCCTTTAGGAGGTGCGCCTTGCGTAGTAGAGGCATCAACTTCTTTAGTATGTTTTGCGGGTAAAGGTGCTCCTTCAGGGGGAAGGGCATCACCCTGTTCGAGGCTTTGCAAGACATCGAATCTCCCTTCTAAACGTTCCCCATGGAAATCTGTTTGGACTATGGTATCCATCGCCTCCTCTTCTTCCAACATCTCAATTCTGATTACGTTTTCCAAGTACAACATTGTCGGGGGCAACCCGGAGGGAGGTTCATCTTCTTGCTCAACATAATAGTGGACTCGGATTTCCTCGGTTGGTTGCTCAATGCTTTTCTCTCGATCTACGTACGGAGTATCTTCGGCGTGGGAGTCTTTTCTAAAGCCTTTCATAGCTTGCATGTAGCACTCCGGAGAGTCATACTGGGAATTCAGGGACACACGCGTTGGATCATGGGGCGTCACATCTCCACGATCAGCTTATTTCTGCCATTCAAGTAACACCATTCTCAAATCATCATCGCCCAAGCGAATTCCCAAGCGATCTTTCAAAGCTGCGAAGCCCCGTTGCTGATTCTCCGGTATAGACTCTGCCTGTCGGCGTTCCTCGAGACTACGTCCAGACCGGTGCGGATGGATGGCTCCCCGCGTGTCTGTCTGCAGGATTTCCCGTCCATCGGCATCTTCTTCCACTAGCTCGATGATCGGGGACGTGTCATTAGAATAGTCCAGGCGTCGCGGGGTTATCGGCACACGCCCTCCTTCAGTGCGGCCATGGCCGGCTGAGACATACCTATCAGTCATGGGTGCTTTTCCAGGTGCATGAGTCGCTCGGTTGTGGCGAAGACCCCTCCTGGCCTTGCGCCGTTCCACAGTGCTCAACCTTGAATCGAAACCATTCAAAGCATCGCCCATGCGATACAGTTGTTCCAACAAGTCGGCGTTGCTGATGAGCACAGGTGGATGTCCTCCAACGTCCGGCGTGGGACGATCAGTCATTGGCGGAACGTAGGGTTCATATTCATAGCCATGATCAACATCTTCTTCAGAAATTCCATCATAAAAACTTCCATCATGATATTGAGACATCCTTCCTCCCAGATGTAGATCTTGATTAGCCCCTCCTTCTAGCGCCAATTTGTTGACGGAGGAAGTTGAGAGCAACAAAACTTGAGGTTAGTAGCCGGAAACAAGATCTGTGATGACGGTTTTTCGTCGGAAACGTGAACAGTAACTGGTGGATCCGATGAACAGTATTCGTCGGAAAAGATGAACAGTGTTTGGTGGTGGTGATTATTGGGGGCTGAGATTGCTTAGGGTTAGTGGTGGCTCCTTTGCGCTCTCGCTTCTGACCCCTTACAATGTGCCTACGTACCCCTATTTATAGGGGATCAAGCCCACATAGTTCTTGGGGAACAAGAAACCTAATGGACTTAGATTTCTTATCCCGAGACCCAATGGGAAACCCACTGGAAACTGACTTCTACTAGCTTTAGGAATGTCCGCCGATGAGACCCAACCACAAAGGCCCAAGGCTCGTCCGCGGCTTCGAGACTTCACGGATGAGACATCTCCCTGACCAAGGATAACCCTCCGCTACCAGCTGTTTCTTTAGTCCGTGGACACAGGTATAGCCGTGGTTCACCCCAAATGTTGGACGCATCCTTGTCCCCCGATAAGGAGCCCCTACCAGATTACAGGACAAGTGATCCCAAACTTTTGGGTGCAAAGTGCAGGATACTCCGAAGTCTCCCAACGAGGACACCCGTTGACTACAGAGACAGAGTTCCCAAAGCACACACCAGATTTCACCCCACATCCCCAATGAGGACACCCATTGACTACAGGAGGAGGCCTTCAATTCAGGCATACCTCTGGAGGTGTCTGACCACGGACACCGCCTTTCCTGTAGATATGCTACAGGAAGGAGTTCTTCAATAGAGTACCTGCATCAAATAGGTCAGTAATAACATTCTCCATCTTCCTTGAATCTTCCAGAGAGTTCATCCAAGTAGCATGTCAAGATTGTACTTATATGTCAAGTAGAAGTTCAGGGCGCGCCCTCACATTCCTGTATGTTGGCGCCGCCCTGTGTCATCAGCCTTTGATCTATTCCTATGTCATTCTACATCATAGGGCGCGCCCTGAATTATTCATCGTTAGGGCTCGCTCTAATTCTGACCAAGCCAAAGTGTAGGTCTGTCAAAGCAATCATGTCCAAGTAATCCGTCCAAGGAGCCTTCCTTTCTCAGGACGTGCCCTAAGGCTCACCACAGAACATGTTTCAATTAAGAAATTCCTCTCCTCCTTTTCGATAATTGGGCGCGACTCCTCTACTATGTTGGAGGGCGCGCCTTTAATACATGATAACCACAACAGTTAATCAGCTACGCAATCGATGGGGCGCGATTTTTGGGCGCGCCTTCTATTCATGGAAAGTCAATCTTATATTTTTTCTAGATTTCAGGCGCTTCTCCTTCGATTCTGCTCATTTTATTAATTTTAATCTGAATATTATTTATATCAATTTTTGGGCATAACAACCTCCTTGTTAATGAAATATATAAACCATAGTAGACAGCCATGTCATGTGAGATGAACAAATTCTAGTCCTGGAAAAATCTCCGTTTGGGAAATTATCATGACATGATAGGTATTTAGTATTTACGTATATATTTTGTTTTCAGATGATACTTTATGCGCATAGAGCCTCTTCAGAAATTTGACTTCATTTAATAGTTCACATGTCCTGGTTGACCTTAGGTGATGATGCTAGCTGGAGCCTTGAGCATGCGGTATTTCGGAATTTTTTTTTTTTATCTAATTAATCAATTCTATTAGATTCCCTTTTTCAGCATATGCCTTGACTATCCTTTTGCTAACAAACTTTATTTTATCTTTTTTAATACAATAAAATTTGATGACGTATTCTTCTATTTTATAATTTATATTTTTACATGACCGCTTGGTCTTGAATATCTCAAAATTAGTAAAATTCTTTGTAGGCTTACAAAATTTGTTTTCAAATATAAACTCTGTTGATGTAAAACTGTGAGGTAACGTGATAAAATTTAAGCGAAACAAGCTTGCTAGTTGATACTTGATAACGTACAAGTCGCCCACAATTTCTAAATCATTCGGCAATGCTCCATTAACATTAAACTACCATTTTTAGCTCGTATGTGCACCACTATGCATACATATATACAACTACACGCATAACTGTAGGAGGGATAAATTTACGACAATTCTTTTATTAAAAAAATTAATAAAATAATTATTAAATATATATTTGTTTTATTAATAACTATACCACTAAATTTACCAATTTTCAGTTATATCACATATTTTTTATTTGAAAATTGACATAAACTAAATATTCATCATTATTTGCATTTTTTACGTTAATAAAAATGACATAAATTTTTAATTATACATTTATTTATCAAAATTAATATTTACAATTAATTTTAAAAGATCAAAATAAGGTGTATCTAAAAATATACATAAGAATATATAATATTCAATAAAAATTTAGGTGAACAAAAAAAATCAAAAAAAGCAAAATTTTCAACTTTGCTTATAAATAAGAGGACGCCACAGAAGGTTTGGGTGGGCGGATGACCCCAACCCCCCGGTGGTTCCGCCTCTGACTACACGTATTCAAGTAATTTACAAATTGTAGGTGAATCAATCAATCGTATCTGGTATATACTGGCTAAAAGAGCGTCTATAGTAGTACGTAGCATTACACTCATTATAAATCATGAAAATGTTATTTTCTCAAAAGACCTCCGACTTATATGCGGTATAAATTGATACATTGATACATAAATGTAAGTAAAAATAAATTGGACAATATTTTGACTAATGATTTTTTTCACAGACTTACCTATGTCGTAAGAACTATCTTCCTCCTTAATTTCAAAAAATTCACGTTCGTTATCACATCTCAAATTTATACGTAACATTTTCTCTTAATTACAATTAATTACAGGTATAGATTTTAAGAATTCGTTCAATCCTTTTCATGATATTTGATATTGTCGCCGAAACTGAGATATATAAAATAATACTCCCTACGTTCCAAAATACAAGTCTCTTCGACTTTTTACGCGTATTTTTAGGTGAATAAAAAATATAGTTCCATATTTTTTTTCAAAATTTCTTTTTCTGAATAAAAGTATATATATTAAATTTAAATTCAAGAAAAGAAATTTTTAAAAAAAGTATACAGAATTTTGACTTTTATATACCTTAAATTACGCGTAAAAAGTCAAACGAACTAATATTTTGGGACGGAAGTAGTAATATTGTTTCGATGATGCCATTAATCATGATGACAAGAGGACCGGGTTGCACACCGGTATTCGGGTCAAAAACATCATTTGTATGTTAATAGGTTGGTCGCCTAACTAATGACACTAATTAATTTGTTAATCGTCCTTTTTTTTATTGCTCCCCATTCCCTTTCTGGATAATCGACTTAAATTATCTCCCCTGATGTGTCATTGCGTGCGGGCTTTGATTAAAATAGTTACTGTGTTCTGTACATGCATTGTCTTTTTCTTTCAAATACTTTTTCATTTAATAATTCAGTGGAAATCAAATGTAAATGGTGTCCTCAGTTAAATCTACGTTTCCGTTTCCATGTGCTGCTAAATATGGTAGGGAATTATTATTCACAAACCCCGCACAAGGAATTCACCCGCATAGAAGAACTGATACTGCGTATCCCCTCAATTTAACCCTTAATAGAAAATTGCAAATTTTAGAACCGAAACCAAAATCGCTAATCATCGTTAAAATTTGAACCGCAAAAATTTGATCCAAAACTGAAACCGTAAAATTAAAAATCGAAACGGAAATCGATTTTCCGGGTTCGGTTATAGGTAAAAACCAAACTGAAAAAATCCAATTCGAACCGATAATTAAAAATAAATAAATAAATAAAATATATTCTATATATATATATTTTTTAAAAAGAGTTATTTGCAAAATGCATTCCCCTGATTTGGTCAAAATGCGTTTTTTACCTATACCTTATATAAGTGCACTTTGCATCCCCTAACTATTTTTAACTATTTTTGGCGCGACAAATTGCACCA
This sequence comes from Apium graveolens, assembly GCF_009905375.1. NCBI lineage: Eukaryota > Viridiplantae > Streptophyta > Magnoliopsida > Apiales > Apiaceae > Apium > Apium graveolens. Next base: position 179,989,379 of record NC_133647.1, read on the forward strand.
TTTGCGTTAAATTTGTTGAAATTCTCAGGGGTATTTTAGAAAATTAAAATATTTAATTATAATTATATTATTATTTAAGCTTTTTGACCCTCTGAATGATACTTTTCAAAAAAATTTAAAGAATGGAAGTTGTAGAGAACGAAAAAAATCTTTTTAAAACAATAACATTAAAAAATTATCAAAAAATTTACGAAGCCAAAATTAAATTAAATTTATACTTAATAAATTTATTAAAAAGAATTATATAAAAAATATTTCAGTTTTGAACCTTTTTATTTCAGTAAGATCTTTTCATTTTCTACAACTTTCATTCTTTAATTTTTTTCAGAATGTATCGTTTAAAGGGTTAAAACCTTAAATAAAAATTTAAAAACAATTAAATATTTTAATTTCCTAAAATACCCCTGAAAATTTTAACAAAACTAACGAAAAAGGTGCAATTTGTCACGCCAAAAATAGTTAGGGGATGCAAAGTGCACTTATATAAAATATAGGCAAAAAATGCATTTGAACTAAATCATGGAGATGCATTTTACAAATAACTCTTTTAAAAATTAATAAATACATTTATTTAAATACACACAATGGAGGCCAAATTGTAATACTGCATAACCATTTGCCTGATTACGTAATGAAATGAACTGAATAACTACGCCCGCAAGGGTTAACTCAGTTGATTACAAGGGTTAACTCAGTTGATTAAACAGGGGATAACTATCCTCTTACATGTTCGAATTTCAGGGAGGAGAATTTATAATTATATCTCATGAGTCAGAATATGTCATTTAAATACGGTTTATCTTAATTAAGATTTAACATAGCACACCCAGAAGATAGCGGTCGTGGGTTAATTACAATAAAAAAATAGTTTGGGCAACTTAAACTAACACTATGTAGTTTATAATGTTGCTGTCATTTTGCAGAAATTTATTAATGGACTTACGGCCGCCAATGGGTTTGTGGTCGGCGGCCATGTATTGTTGCTGCTCACTTGTCAAAATTTATGTTAAATTTTTGTTATTTAAGAATTAATTTAGATTTTTATAATAAATTATAAAAATTTTGTATTCTTATTTCGGAGCAAATTTATTTTATATTTATAATTTATATGTTTAAAATTTTTACTAATCGTATATATTTTATTAATTTTATTGGATGCGGTTGATAACCGAAACCGATTCGGTAAAAATCGAACCGAGATTTTTAAAACCAAAATTGAAGAGGTGACTTCGGTTACAGTTGGGGTTTTAGATTTTAAAACCCGAAGGTCTGCGGATTCAATTTCGGTTTTATGCCGAACCCGTCCCACGCTCTCCCCTACTTTATTGTGATCGAAACAAAATTAACCTTATATTGCAAAAAAAATAATTTGAATTTAAAATTTTATGCGATGACATTTTAATCTTATTTAGAAGAAAATGTGTGCAGTCATAAATCAAGAATGAACACATATCAACTCCCATATCTATTTGGGGTGCCGTTTGTGAATTTTGGAATGTTAAAAATAAAATAATAATCTCCCATATCCATGAGGGGTGTCATTTGTAAATTTTGGAATGTTTAAAACAAAATAATTACAAAATCATTAGCCATCCTTTTTTTATGGAGGACCCCAAAGAATTTAAAATCGCTTAAAAATATTATATTTCCTAATAATAAATTCATAATCGATCATATAAACATAAAATATAACGTAATATAAAATAACATAAAATAAATTCAAAAGTTGAGAATAAGCGTATAATTTTGGAACATAAATAAAACTGGGAATCTCGAATATACTTGTAAGAACAAACTTTATCGATGTTTAGGCTGTTCTACCAACGTTGGTTTGACTAGCGGTGTTAAGATAAGCAGCATTGTGGTTCAAAAGACAAACGATATAAGTTTTGGGTTTTGATTTGGTGAAAGGTGAGATGCCGTTTCGTCACAATAAAAAAGTGCTTATAAAAAGATCTTTGACTTTGATTATCCCTGCCATATAAACTCCTTGTCAGCAACATTGTTAATTTCTCAAGACTTTAGAATTAGCCGCCTTGTATTAAGTCTTTTTGTTCTGTACACAACCACTCAATTTACACAAATCAATTTGTCATTTGGTACCGACATTAAACAGATAAAATCTGATGATTTGGACATTTTTATATTTTTTGTCTTGCTTTTTTTATTACTTCGTACATGTACCTAATAGTTAATACAATTTAATTGTAATTATACGCTTCATAATTTTTTTAGTTGTCACATCTTACTTTTGTGTTGTCAAGTTAATCAAAATTTAACCGAATTTTATTAATATTTTATATTTGAATAAAATAAGCCCTTATTAATAAGTATATTTAATCTATTTTAATATATAATTTTCAATTTATTTGTATAACATAAGAGGATATTTGAAAACTTACATTTCATTTCAAATGACAGTATTAGAATTGTCATTTCAAATTCTGATATTTATATTAATATTTGAATGTCATGAATTTCAAATGTAATCCAAATCCAAATTCTCAAAAATCTTATTTGATCAAATCCAGAATTTTAAATGATATTTAGTTTCACAAACGCGCTCTTAGTAATTTTATTTTTTGGTAAAAAATTGATCAATTGAATTACTAAAAAATGACAATTACAAAAAGGGACTCATGAGTTTGCATTACTTTTATTCAAACTTTTTTCTAATATGTGCACACAATAAATATTAAATTTTATAAATTTAAAATATTTTTCTTAATCTTCTAATCATAAATATAAAGAATTTCTGTATTACAATAATTTTATCAATAAAAATCATTAAATTAATAATTATTATATATCCTTGGATACACATCAGAAACACCCTAACTTTAAATAGAATCAAATTTCTTATCATCTTGGTTTAAGTATTTAATAAATAGTGACTTGGTCATAAATGGAGCCACGACTTTCGGTTTAATTCATTGACATTTCATTTTACTGTACTCTCCCGTCCCAATCATTTGATTATCTTAAAATAAATGTAAGTAGTCTTGACAAAAATAATAGAAATAAATAAATATAAGCAGTTGTTGTATAGATAGGGACCACAACATATAAGAAGTTTATGATATCACTTACAGTAATAATTAAGATAAATCTTATCAAGTTAAGAACCTTGCTGAATTTCAGAAAATTTAGTTACCATTTGTCACCACCGTTACATCCTCATCGCCCCGCAAAAATCGGTAAATAATGATCCCAACGGCTGCATATGAGATTGGGATATAGGAGGTTGATTTGTATATTTGTAAATATTTTCTGAAATTTGGGTAAATATGTTTATATTTTATTATATGAACCGAGAAGAACAACAGTTTTATTATATGAACTGAGAAGAACAAAAAGAAAAAAACTTTGGTGTACTCGTAACTTTACACTTTTTCAAAGTTCAAATCTTAGTCCACGGTAACTCTCACACAAATTCTGTGGCTTTTTCTTGTTTGCTTAATTTTCTAGTAGGTTTGTTCAACTGTTAGTATTATTCTTCAACATTTTTCTTGTGTATATAGAGACTTTTGTGTCTAATATTCTGATGTTGTGTGTATTTATTTTCTGGAAAGTTCTTTAGTTTGCAGGACTGCAAGAGGGTCTTTGTTGAATGGGATCATAAGAGTTTTAAGACAAGCTAACATGGATCTTGAAACTGGGACATACAAGAATCTTGTTAAGGTAAGGGTGTGTTCAAGTTGAGTATGTTTTTTAAGGTTGTTTTAAGTTAATTATGTGTTTTTAAGGTTGTTTTTAAGAATCCCATTTGATGTTTTTTTTATTTGAAGTTTATATTTTGTTATGTTTATTGTAGAGAGAATCTTGGAGAACAGTTTTGACATTGGCTTATCAAAGTTTGGGTATTGTTTATGGTGATTTGAGTACTTCTCCTTTGTATGTGTTTAAGAGTACATTTGCTGAAGACATTGATCATTCTGAAACAAATGAAGAAATTTACGGAGTTTTATCGTTTGTGTTTTGGACAATTACTTTAGTTCCTCTGATTAAGTATGTGTTTATAGTGTTGAAAGCTGATGATAATGGTGAGGGAGGGACTTTTGCACTTTATTCACTTTTGTGTAGACATGCTAGGGTGAGTTCATTTCCTAATAATCAATTAGCAGATGAAGAATTATCTTCGTACAAGAAAGAAATTAGTAATAATCCTGACCCGAGTAAACTTGGGTCGAGGCTAAAATCGACTTTAGAGAAGTATAGAGTGTTGCAGAGGATTTTGCTTATATTGGCTTTGATTGGAGCTTGTATGGTTATTGGAGATGGGATTCTTACGCCGGCGATTTCTGGTAAGTTTCTTTATCCGCAACTTCATTTAGGAGGTTATTTTTGTGAATTTTGAGTTCTTGTTTGAAACTGAATTCATTTACTTATATGTGTAGTCTTTTCTGCGGTTTCTGGTGTTGAACATCTGGCTATGCCCAAAGAGCACCACAAATGTAAGACTCGATGATTACCTCATTACTGATTGTAATATAGAGTCTTTATATTGTTTTGTGCCTAAATTTCTGAAGAATTGATCAATATTTATCTTTGCTTTCTAATTTAAATATATTTGAGAAATTGTTAGTGAGCTCATAGTTACATTACATATATGTGTTTGTGTAGGTAAACATCCATCTTTTCTTGTCATAATGACTTTTAAAAATATGTTTTTGCATTTTGCTCTTAGGTGAAAAATCTGAAGTCATTTTGTATTGTTGCTACCTCAGTATCAAAAAGGTCCATCATTGAATAGGATTCTATCTGTAAAAGCCTCAAGAAACCTCACAATTTTTTTAGGCACATTGGTAGCATTAGCTAGCTGTTAGGAGGCTTTACATAGTCTTACTAAGAATTAAGTTCCTTTGCCACTTGTTAGTCCATGCAACATTAATGACAAACCTTTTCATAATTTTTTTTTTGCTTTTTTTAAATCACGAATTGTTGCATATTAAGGGTACTAAATTTAGTAAAGACTACTAAGACCAGTAATATGTAGTAATATTGGAATAGTGTAAAACAGGTAGGGAGCAGACAAATGATAAAAATGAAGTTAAGGCTACTGCTATATCCTTCTGAATATCTAAATATGCCTTATCTGCTATCCCTCAAAGGACAGTATCTCTAAGTGTTAGAAAATCTAATATCTTAATGGAGTGGTACGCTATACGCACTATCTGCCAATTATGCTTATATTTGAGAAAACGTGAAGGTTTTGTGGTTTTCATAATTTGAGCTGTTATAAAAGATTGACATGTTGGACCAATTATTAGGGCTGCAATATCAATGTGTTGATCAGGCCAAACTGTGTTATCCTACTTTACTATTTTTAGGCATTCAAAATTTAGTCCTCATCCAAAAATCTCTCGCTTCTTTCAGAAGAACCTAAAGAAGTATATCTTAAAAAGTAGCTGCATGTAAACTTCAGATTTGTTATAATGGAAGAATGCATGTTTCGTCACTGTTATGTATTTTAGCTTATTTACAAAAGTATAAATTGGTTTTTAAAAAAAAGTAGTTGCGCGTAAGTGCAACTGTGTCGCGTGGAAAAACTAAAGCTAACTTGTTCCTGGACATTGTAATAACCCACAATTCCCCGTAATTATACTGCAAACTTGAGAACTTACAGCACAGCTAGCTACGAGCTCACTCAAGTTGTAGCATTAGCACGTCACTGCCACATCTATACACGTTACTGGAGTTATACAAGGCCAAGCGGTGTTGAACTATATTTTTTTGTTTACAAAAGTTAGGCCTTTAGATGTAATTCTCATCTAAAAAACCCCTCCCTCCTCTAGAAGAACAAAAGGTCCTCTCTCTCTATTTTTCCGTTTAAAAAAGGTAGATGCATATAAACCACGGATGTGTCATAATGGACTATCACAAATTAACTAGCTGCTAGACATTGGATCTACTCGTGATCCGTAGTTGTTAATGTTTAATGATTAATAAACTGTAGTCAATACATGATACTGCAATATTAAATGCAAGTTGGGAAATTTACTAGCAGCACAGCTGTGTGCTGGGACTTAATTTTTAGCGTCGGCACGTCATTGCCACATTACCACAGGCTGTATAAGACCAAAAAAGGTACCCCTATATTTGGTGTACTAAATTTAGACATCTAATTCACCAAGATTTATTTATTTTTAATTAAGAGAAAGGTAGCTGCTTGCAAGTCTCAGATGTGTCATAACTCATAACTCAAATGGAATAACACATGTTGCTTCTGTACACAGCATCTATGCATGATCCAATCCCTTGTAGTCAATGATTTCTTGACACTACAATATTAAGTACAAGTTGAGGAACCTAATGACCACACAACTACATGCTTGCACTGAATTGGTAGCGTTAGCATGTCTCTTCCCCTTCACTCGGCTCTAAGCTACAAATTAGAAGGACAAATTATCAAAACAACTTTGTTTATGAGCTCCACCAAGTCTATTATAGAATGTATAATCTGATTGTCGAGCAGGACTTTTAAAAGGTATGTAGCTCCAAGTCTTTTGGTATTTTTTTTTTATCATTTTACTGTTATAAATTTGAATATGAATATTGTCATAAACAAAAATAATTAACAGAAAACTAATTTGCATGCCCTGTGTACTTTTTCGGTTTGTAGTTCCTACTATGATGAACTTGCAATACAGCAATATCAAAGATATTTTTTAATATTCCTAGATCACTTATAATTTGACCTCCTGAAGCAGTTTAAAATTTTGCAGATATAGAAGTCCCAATAGCGTGTATTATACTGATTGGCTTGTTTGCCCTTCAACATTATGGCACCCACAGGGTTGGATTCTTATTTGCACCTGTTGTCATACTATGGCTTTTCACCATCAGTGCCATTGGTTTATATAACATCGTTCAGTGGAATCCTCATGTCTACCAAGCACTCTCCCCATATTATATGTATAATTTTTTGAAAAAAACTCAAAAAAGAGGGTGGATGTCCTTGGGTGGGATCTTGCTATGCATAACAGGCAAGTTTATTACCTGGGTCTATTGAATTTGTATTTACTACTGTATTAATATGCTATTTCTTTACCTTGACTATTACACATCGCAACAATTATGCAGGCTCAGAAGCTATGTTCGCTGACCTGGGACACTTCTCACAGTTGTCAATAAAGGTATTACTTTTGGTCCCCTTTTACTTCACATCTGCTTATAGTTTAAAATCACGTCACAATCTCTTTCAAGCATAAGTGTTATTTGTGAGGGAACTTGTATTGTCCCAAGGACCTTGCAAAAAGAAAACTTCACAGAAATATTATAACTTTCCAGTAAAAATGATACTCTTAAGTCTTTCATAATGTGTTTTTACATCCAATGTTATAGTTGGTGCACACTTTATACTGTTTTGCATACTGCTTATCTTTTATCGAACACGCGATAATACAAGGCAGCAACCTGAAGCATATGGCATACTCTGCTTTTGAATGGTCCAAAGATAGCACTCCAATTTATACATCATTGATTTTTAATTTCATGGTAACATTATTCTGAAGAAGCACTTCATATACCCTTACCTGATGTGAGTTTTAGTGTTCAAGGAAAAGTCTTTAATTTCTAGTTTGTCATAGGAAGATTAAGTTGATAGGTACAGTTAAATTGTTGTTCAGTCAACTCAATCTTGATAATATTATGAACATTTGGTTTGGCATACACAGTCACACACTCACTCACTCAGTTTGAGAATATAAAGTATGAATGAACATTTGGTTGGGCTTACACACTAACTCACTAAGCATTATTTTACTGTATAATTGGTAGATTAATGACTTGCTCTGTCCTTGACTTATCTGTTGCCTGCATTTTTCTGATATAGATATACAAATTTAGTTCCATACAGTCAATTGCATGGTACACTATATCCCGCTTGGCATTTAGTGATGGTAGCACTTGCACTTACAATAATCCTAATGCTTACTTGTTCTATGAATTGAAGCTTCGTTCATTTACATTTGTAGCACCATTACGAGGCAGCAACTTTCTAACCTATTTTCCTCTTTGCAGATTGCTTTCACAACTTTTGTTTATCCATCTTTGATTCTTGCATATATGGGGCAAGCTGCTTACTTATCTCGGCATCATATGAGTGCAGATGACTATGATGTAGGATTTTATGTTTCTGTTCCTGGTGGGTTTTCAACCATATCCTTTAAATGTTGCATATGAGTGGTGCATTCTTTTCAGTTAATTTAATATATCTCACAATTGATTACAGACAGAATAAAATTTCCGGTTGTGGTCATTGCCATTCTAGCTGCAGTGGTGGGAAGCCAAGCAATTATAACAGGAACTTTTTCAATCATTAACCAGTGTTCTTCTCTCGGCTGCTTTCCAAAAGTTAAAGTAGTCCACACATCAATTAGCATTCATGGCCAAATCTACATCCCTGAGATCAACTGGATCTTGATGATTCTATGCTTGGCTGTAACAATTGGTTTTAGAGACACGAGACGCTTAGGAAATGCTTCAGGTATGAAAATTGTCTAGTGGTTATACAGTTTGCTGGCAGTGTAGCATTTACATCATATATTAACAAAAATGTTAAAAGGTGCTCATATCACTTTATGTTGGTGAATAAAAACAGTTAATTGTGTAGGAAATAATTTTTTTGGCCGCCAACTTATTCTTGAATTTTTCGGGTTTAGGTTTGGCAGTCATTACGGTGATGCTGGTTACAACCTGCTTAATGTCTGTAGTTATGGTCTTATGCTGGCATCAGAGCATCTTTCGTGCAATTTGCTTTGTGTTCTTTTTCGGGACAATTGAAGCTCTTTACTTCGCTGCTTCTCTCATCAAATTTCTCGAAGGAGCTTGGGTCCCAATTGCACTCGCACTCATCTTCATGATTGTAATGTATGTTTGGCACTTTGGAACACTTAAGAAGTACGAGTTTGATCTCCAGAACAAGGTATCTGTTGATTGGCTGCTTAGCTTGGGACCCAGCCTTGGTATTGTACGAGTGCGTGGTATTGGTCTCATTCACACCGAGCTTGTGTCTGGAATCCCAGCAATATTCTCCCACTTTGTTACCAACCTCCCAGCCTTTCACCAAGTCCTTGTGTTCCTTTGTGTTAAATCTGTACCAGTACCACATGTTGAGAACGAAGAACGTTTTCTTTTAGGACATGTAGGCCCAAGTGAGTACAGAGTATACAGGTGCATTGTACGATATGGTTATCGCGATGTTCACAAGGATGATATGGAATTTGAGAAAGACCTAATCTGTAGTATAGCCGAGTTTATAAGGACACAAAAATCAGACACCAATGGTGCAGCAGAAGAACATTCTTCAAATGACAATGAGAAAATGATAATTGTTAGAACACCATTATCTAGTACAGAAGGTATACATTTGTGGGAAGACAATTTAGATGATTCTGACATAATTGGCACATCGGAGCAAAAACATAAACAGCCTCCAGAGGTGAACAAGACACGAAAAAGAGTTAGATTTCTTGTTCCAGATAGCCCGAAAATTGACAAAGGAGCAGAGGAAGAGTTGCAAGACCTAGTGGAAGCTAGAGAATCAGGGGTGGCTTATATAGTGGGACATTCCTATGTCAAGGCAAAACCAGGGTCTAGTCTAATGAAAAAGCTTGCAATAAATTATGGGTACGAGTTTTTGAGGAGGAATTCTAGAGCATCTACAGATGCACTAAGTGTACCTCATGCATCCACGTTAGAGGTTGGAATGGGTTACTATGTATAAATCCTAGAATAAGTAGTGTATGTTGTACATAGTTTTGTAACCTTTTTAGTAGAACCTAAGCGGATTTAACTTTAATTTGGCTATACTCAATAGGAATTCTTACGTAACTAGTGCCTTTTTTTGGTTCTATGTATATTTTTCCTCTCTTGTAAACTACAATAGTGAAATTACCATGACGTCGTGTCTGATTTTGCCACCCCTATTACCATCTAAAAGATGTTGAAGTGTTACTGCTACAAGCAAACTAAACTTGCTATGAGGCCAGTTGGTCTTACAAAACAACTAACACCAATGTATGATTTTAGATGTGCATCTTCCCACAATGCATACCGCACATCTTGATTTCCGTAGACAGTTTCTCCAATATTCGAAGTAGAATTAGGAAACTTATAACCACACAATTAAAATCATTTGTGTATTTTTACAGTTGATATTAACTTAAAATGATGATTAATGACTGATAAAAGCGGTTGCAGAGCACATTACAGGTGACCAGAATTTATCCTAAAAAATATGAAAGGCAGGTTATCATTAGTATTACAAGATTTCTCCGTAGTCCATCCTTCAGTTCACATGAACTCAATTGACTTGAGTATGATTATGATTGACGAAGGCGGATACTTAAGTACATACTTAATCTTCAGTTGTCATCATTGATGGAGTGAACAAGATACAAAACAGGGTAGATATTTTGTCCCAGAAAGCTCCAAAATTTACAGAGGAGCAGGGGAACATATATACTGGGGCAGTCTAATCGTATGTGAAGGCAAAGCAAGGGTCTAGTCCAATGAAAAAGCTTTTTGACAAGGAATTCTGGAGCATCTACACATGCACCAAATGTGCACAGAGGTTGGAAATTTAATTTAAAATTTTTCTACCAAGGGTGAGGATTAAATTTAAAATTTTGCTATCGAGAGTGAGGAAATGTGAATTTCTCTCAACATTGTTACAGAGCTATAATTGTGAAAATTACAAGCCTATTACAAAATGCTATAAATGAGAGGCTTGCATTAGTGTGGTAGAGTAGAGGATATCTGTGAGTGATTAACATCCTGTTTTGCAGCATTGTTTGAGATTTATTAAAAAAAAAAGCCAACTCTCCTATTTATCAATCATTCAAGTTAAACGGTCTGTCAGCAGACTAGTTAGGGAGGCAATTACACAAAAAAGTACGAGAGTAATAAAAAGACCCAACTAATCATTAATTACATAAACATCCTCCTAATCACCACCCTTCTTCTCAAACAAATCGCCAACTTGTTTGACCAAATCGTGAACATTATCCACCTTCTCCTTAAACTCGTCAACCTTTACAGCTAATTTATTCAGCTCAATACTCAAGAGCAGCTGCCTCTCGATCTCCACTTCCTCTAAGTTCTTCCGATATCCAAGATAGAAAGCACTAGCCACCCCCGTCATAGTACCACCAGCAATCGTCATTAGCCTCATACTTGAACTCTACAATTAAAAAATACATCAGATCAAGAGCATCTATCAAAATGACATGTGCGGTCATGTACTCATGTACAACAATAATATCGAGTAAATTACAGTATGAAATGATGGCATGTATACATTTTTTTCCCACTTTGATGACCATCCAAATTCTACGGTCTAATGGCTACTTTTATTTTTTAAAACACTTGAATGCATTCGGTGAAATCATGTTAACTCCATTACATTACTCTCAGGGGGTATAACAGCCTATAGACTATAAATACAATTACAATTACAATTACACACCCACATACTAATCCAAACATATATATGAGTATCAGCTAGATGATTTGGATCTCACACTGGAATTGGCAAGTACAAAAAGTTAGACTCGAGTAAAGGCCTTCAGTGATTTGGGAGCTACTGTAATACATTCTCCTATTCACTAGTCACACACTAATTTCTTAAATGCTCAAATACGGCCAACAGAGTGATGCTAGTTATGCAACTACCTGCTTTCTCGGTGTGTTCAAATGTGTGGCATTGTACATTCAAATTTTTAAAATGCTTAGCATTTATAAGATGATTTTTCTAATCAAGGATTGTTTACGGTCCTCATTGTTGGTCCAGGTAAGCATGCCAACATTAAGCTAGAATTAGACACAAGAGCAACAGATTATATAACAAAGTAACGCAAATTTCAACATTGTTAGGCAGTATGTAGTTACTGGTAAGTATACGATACAACTCCAATACATCTATCAGCACTTGGAAGAACAGAAGTCTGTTTTACACGATCAGCACTAACAAGAACTCTGTTTAACACCTCAAAATACATATAACAAGAATTATGTTTAACACCTCAAAACACATATGCACAGCTCTAATTAGTGCATAAAGACAAGAGTCCAATTTCAGGTAGTTGCATCATCTTCCTAATTTACGATTTTACTTTTCAGTGTAAAAGAATTTACGCTTCATCTTCCTAAATCCCATTAGAATTACAAAATTACTCCCTACAAGCATATTTTTAAGCTGATTTTAACTTATTACTTGACTTATATATCGTCCGACAAATAGGCCCAGCATTGTCATATTATTATTAGAACATATTCATTTGAAAGACTTTATATGATAAGTAGTTGGTTTCATCTTTCGACACTTACGAGTCAGTTCCATCATCTGTACTCACTAAACATATGTGCTATTTTCGTGCCCCAATTTGTAATTTGTTAAAAGTAAATATGAACTTTTTAAACGGGCATTAGCAGATGAATAAGGGTGGGCCTTTGTGGTTGGACATTTAACATATCAGAGACCTCTTTGTACATCGAGAAAAATAATCTGGGCCCATCAATTATTTGGGCCAAAACTGTGCAGCCCGTCTCTTTTTTTCTATATTAACCTTTGTTTTGTTAGGTTTTGCACATAATAATAAACAAAATAAAACACAATAGAGTGCAATTGAAGGCAAAAAACCATGGCATCCTGGAGTTCTAGTTCGAAATTTTTAAGCGTACTTGCAGAGGTAATTATCACGTGACTTGCTTATCATATGTTCGTTAGTTTGACTAATTTACTCTTCAATTTAATGTGTGTGTTTTTTTGTTTCGATTATAGGTTTCCAAAACGAGGAGAGGTCTTTTTATGATGGGGTATAATGCAACAGTGCTCACCAAACTATCTTTTAATATGTTTGTTAGCAGTATGGGTAAGTGATATTGCTATGCTCTTCTATAGATATACTTATTATATTTGCTTATATATTATCCTAACTTAAAATTATCTAGATATTTATGCTCTAATTATGTTGATAATTACTTGGATGATTTCTCTTAACTCGAAAGTGTTTGATATGATGTTATTATGTGATGTTATTCGAATTTGTAAATCAGAAAAACATGTTTCGTTGCTTATCTCTAGGTTTTGTCTGTTTTAGAGTGTTAAATTTTCATCTTGTATCATGTTCATAGAAAACTGTTGACTCAGGCTATATATTTCTTGCTTGCAGGTGCAGGTGCAGGTGCTCGGATGGATGTGAGACCACTTGATTAAAGATCTATTTTCACAAAAGTTTGAACTTTACTACGATCTTTAAGACTTTGGTATTTATTTGGACGTTTTGAAATTTGTAAGACTTTGTTTAGTGTTTATAATGTATTTAGAGGATTATTAACCTTAACTCATATTAAATTACCGGAGATTTGATTTGTGAAGAACTCTCATTACGATTTAGCAAGGGCGGATGTTACATTAATATATGGAAAATGCTTGATTATATAATTGTGAACCCTCTGCATTTATATCAACGACAACAATTAAAACATCCCCATCAAGTATCATATCATTCTGTATAATTTTTTTATACAAAATTCTGTACACTTAATACTACTCTCAATATATTGATAATTGCATCTTTAAATCAATCAAGGCATTCTCTTACGATAAATTAATTTGATCGAAGTCCCTTTGATTCCACATAATCATGGATCCGTCTTCTTTCTACCACTATAGCTGCAAGATCCCCACAAGCATCAGGTTTCATTCAACCAGTTAAGAGCATCTGCAACGCTAAACACTTGTTAGATATAATATATACGTATCAGTATATTATATTTAATATAAAAATATATACGACTCCAACACTCTATATTTGTTGAATCATTTGTCATCATCTAAAATTATCCACGGCAGCTGTAACCCTAATTCAAACTCATTCTTAATTATGTTATTTAATTATAACATGAGCATATTACATTAAATTATATTTTCCAATATTTAACTTAAATATTTTATATAATGATAAGTGTAAAAATATTATTTTATTGTTAACCAAATTTATAAATTTCTAATAAAAGATATGTTTTAGCTGTATATTATATTTAATATGTTAGTAGTGTTAATCTATTTATTTCATTTATTTTTAAAGATGTTATCATACTTTCAGTTGATCATAAAAATTATTTATTTTTAGTTTTATAATGTGTAGTTTAAAATATTGATATAAATATAAATTTTTTATAAATTATTATTAAATTTCTTTTGTATTACATATTATTATTTTATTTTCTCTAATATATATATATATATATATTTAAAATTAATAAAAAATGAGATTTTTAATATAGCTAATGACTATAAGTAATACCAGTGGAGCATAATTGCTTACAGGTTCAACAAAATTTAAACTAACCATGTTTTAAATAAAAGTTTTAACTATTGCCCTTGTAGATGTTCTTAGTTTTTTTTTTTACGAAAGGCTGGAGATTTTATTAACTTAAATCCATCTCAATACAAGCTTGAATATTGATAGGAATAGACGACCTATCAAAACTACAACCTGGATAAAAATACGATTCCCTAGCAAGCTGACGGGCAACCATATTTGCAGACCGTTTGACAAATAAGAATTGAACATTGTTTAGACGCTGCATAAAGCTTCGACATTCTGAACTAATCACTCCAAAATGAGACCGCAGTGGAGTTGCAGACCTGATGGCTTGAACCATAACCAAACAATTCAGACTCTAGGGTAACCGATGACCATTTATTCTGATCAATCCAGCTTAAGGCTTCCTTCACAGCTATGGCCTCCGCAAGAACTGGGCTAGTGCACCTCGACTCAGTTAAGACTTTTGCTTCTATCAATCTTCCATCTGAATCTCTAGCGACCATTTCGAAACCAGCTTCAGACCTATCTTCAAAAATAGCTGCATCAACGGACACCTTAACTGTGTTTGGTTGGGGCTTTGCCCAGGAAGTCACTCCATCTCCATTAGCCTGTGGTTGAAGAAGAGTGTTAGAAGATCTGCTCTGGGCGATTGTCCATTGTGTAAGGTACTATTTCGCTGCTAACACTATCTTATTAACATATTATTATCATTTCTGAGAGAGTGTCCGACACGTATTTAAAAATGTATATAAAGTATAGTTCTACAATTTTTTTTTGGATAAATATCAGACCCTATTTTTTTGACAGGATATCAAACCCTAATGAGCCTTGCCAAACAAGCTTATATAAACACCAAGTCGCAGGCAGCAACTCCTCCAAAATCAACTAGTAATAAAAAAGTTCTTGGGGTATGAAGATGAAAAAGAGGAAAAGGTAGAACATCTCGCAACTCAGTACAAAAATATATTAGAATCTCATTTTCATTCACGTTAACGTGGCACTCAAACCATGATCCAAACGGCTCATTAGTTGTTTATTGCCTTGCTCTTCTCGTGTCATTTGTACACTACAAGAAAAACGGGTTATTTCCACGGGACAAAATCCGTGGTATATAGCTTTTTTTCGACAGAAATCGGTGAGATTAAATTAAACTCGACTGATTCCTGAACCGTGTCATATAATCGGGTAGTAAATAACAATTCCGTTGTATTTGATCTAATTCGACGAAATTTAATTTGACGGACTGAAATAGCACGGAATATAATGCCACATATATAAATGCTACGGAACTTAGTACCGCGGACTTAAATACTACGAAACTTAGTACCACGGAATTAAATGTTACGAAATATATTACCACGTACTTAAATGCTACGAAATGTTGTACCACGGATATTCAAGTAGCTTGAACTCCTCTGTAAATCTCCGCTGCCATTTTCATTACTCTCTTGGGAGAGAAGATGAACAGAAAATAAAATGAATGGCTTAATATCTTCTGCTGCAAAGTGTAGACTTTATCCAATAATTGTGTGGCTGAGGTTTGAGGAGCTCTGTGGCGACAAGGAGTACAATCATTCTGTGGTGACAGAAGCTCTGTGGCGACAAGGCTGCTTGACTTGTGTGGCGACAAAAGGGGGGAGGGAGTTAATCTTACTGAAACAAAAATGAACACATCCTGTGGCGACCAGGGCTCACAGGTGTGTGGCGACAAGTACTTAAAACAAGTACATGTACTGTACTTCACCTCCTTTCATTACTTTCTTTTGTTTTGATTTTCTTATTTTCTTTTTCCTTTTTTTGTTTCCTTTTTCTTTTTCTTTTTATTTTCTTTTTCTTTTTCTCTTTTTCTTTTTTTTTGTTTCTTTTTCTTTTTCTCTTTTCTTTTTTTTGTTTCTTTTCTTTTTTTTGTTTCTTTTCTTTTTAAGTTTAAATTGTAATTAAATTAATTTATAAAATTAACTTAAATATAACTTATATAAATAAACTAATTTAGATTTATAAAATAAACTTATTTAAAGTTTATAAGATAAATCATTTTAAGTTTATTAAATAAATTATATTAAAGTCCACTAAATAAATTTATTTAATTTAACAATTAAACTTTGAGCTTCGCCAGTCCCCTGAGCTGTTTGGCTGTATATTCCGCACACCTCTTCTCGTACTTTAACAGATAAACGTTCAATCCAAGTACGTTCCTCAACTTAACAATCCTTCTTAAAATAATACCCAGATTCCTTTCACGAGCTGTTGACGCCTAGTGCAACTGGTCTGGTTCACAGACGACTAACCCCAATTCAGGTCTTCGTATTATAGCCTTGATTACATTGTTAAGCTTGCCTCAACTTTATTACTTCAAACACTGACTGTCAATAAATAACTGTACTTTCACTGGAATCCTTTCCGGTACTTTAGACAACATCTTCATTAACCTCTGTCTATACCCTGTCTTCAATTCTTCAGATTCCTATGCTTCGAACACTGTCTATCTTCAATCAATGCCAATACACTGAAATCTTCCGGTAGCACTTGTATACTGAATCTTCAATATTTCTGAAACCCTGAAAGTCTTTAACCTTTGTTCTTCACTGAGGCATGATCATATTAATGAACTTCTTTCAGTGACATGTAGACAGACTTCAGGCTTTCTTCTAATCTTCTGATTCTTCGTATTTGCCTTGTCTTCATTCTTCCTGATTTCTTGTGTAAACGTAGTATTATTAACCTGTCCTATTCTAGTGTTGTTATTGTGTTGAGTTATCACGTAACTATTCATACAGCTACGCAGTCTCACCAACAATCTCCCCCTATTTGATTGTTAAACTTAACAAACAAATTAAATAGAGAGGATAACTCAACTAACAACTAGAAAAAGTAATGTACCGGGACTTGTAAATAATGCTACTAGTTTTCTGGATCAAATACCGCATTTCCAGATTTCTTGAGTAACCGAAATGAAAGATGCTTGTTCCTCTAGCACTGAACTAATCTTTAAGTAGTTTCATCTTCATTTCCTTGGTTCTTCAAATCTCTTCCAGATAATACTTCTCAGTCTTGAAGTAATCATCAACAGCTTATTCTGTACAACCACATTTCCTGTTGAGAAGCGCATATCTCTTTTGCTTCTCCCCTATGAGAATCAACTGCTTAAAAGAGATTACCTTCGTTTATCACCTCTCCCGTACAATAGGATCCGCAGATAAAAACTGATGGTACTCCCCTTTTGGAAAACAGCTTCTTCCCTTATGAAGAATAGTGATGAACCAAACCACTTCTTCTGATGTACATGTGTTTTACCTTTTTCTCCTCCCTGCTATTTCTCCCCCTTAGTTGAGGAATCCTCTAAACTATTATATAAACTTTTATCTCCCCCTTAGAGAAGGAATGTATGCTGTTGTTTGAAGGAGTTCTCATATGTTGCTTGGTTGGAAAAGAAATAACAAGTCAGAATTTGATCAACCATGTCCCTTTAAATGCTGCAAGAATGACTTCACTGTTGATCATCATGTTCACCAATCTTCCCAACTCCTTATACCTCCCAAATGTGAGATCACCAAGTGTTACCAATTGTGAGCTCCCAAAGGTCCCGAAGTATTCTAATCCAACCTGTAAATGTTAGGTTCCTAAGAGTTAAGTTCCAATCATAAACAGAATCGAGACCCGAAGTATCAAGAACCATATTTAGGGATAGGGAATGGGATATGATGTTTCTGTCTTTCTTCCTCACTGTGAGTGTGTGATTCTGTTTCGTGTACCTCACAAGTGTTTCACTCTTCTCTCCACTCGTGTGTACACTCATTCTCACAAGTGTATCACTCCTCTCATAGCTCCAAAATCCAGCTGTACCTGCAAGTAAAATCACCTTAGCCATCCTTAAGGAGGTCACAGGTGGTGCAATGGGAGTTCGCAAATCCCCATCCTTGTTAGACTCGTCAGATGAATCTGAGTCATAATCTACAAGTTGCTAGTTTCCCTTTTAAGGTTCCAGATTTGAACTCTGGGAAGGTAGACAATGATCCAAAGAATTTAGCATAAAGATCAAAGTTTCCTTCTAATGTCTGTGAAGACATTTCCTTGTGACTCATCAGGTAATATCTGAATCATTGTCAACAAGTTGCCGATCTGCACCTATGTCAGATCCACTATCCGCAGATGCATCCAGGTTTATTAGTCCTGGGGAGGTAGACACTGACCACTGACATATGGCTATTGGATCAATATCCTCTTCTAACACCTGTAAAGGCAATTAGTCCATTAAAGAACCTTGAACAATCGAATCTGACTGTAAAATGGTCGAAACTCTTGTTTCCGTCAACTCATCCTTTGTGTGTGTAACCTTTCCTTGTGCATCGAGAATTGTTTATGTTTGAGGTGGTGAGACTACATCGGATACCCTGGCCGACAGGAGAATTTCAATAGACGTACCCTGTTGAGAGGATGAATCTAGTAACTGTTTTGTGCCTTTTCAGCCATTACATCTTTTTGAGAAAATGTTTGGGAGCTAGCAGTTGTATCAGTTTTGATATATTTCAACTTTGTAGGAGAAAGAGCTGCTGGGTTGACTTTAGAACCTTCCTTATGTGGTGCACTAAGGCACTTTCTCCCTCACGCTCATTCATACTTCATTTTAGGGGTAAGAGAGTGTTGGTTGGTTCTATTTCTGTGTTTGTCTTTACAGTCTGGGATTGAAGTTGTGTGTTTTCAACCTCATGACTATCAATTAAATAATGCCATTGGAGGCTGAACCTGCATCACAGAACATATGGAAAAATAGAGATAAAATGCACTTAAGATCTATAATGAATGAAAATTATGCATTTCGTCTTTTGAGAGAAATGATGTATAATAGTGATTTCAAAAGATTTTAATGAAATAAGCAATCACCAATGTAGAAAGAAGTTTGATTTTCTCCTAAAACTGTTTGAGTGCACAAGTCTGTTTTTATGCCTAAAAAGATAAATGATTTGATAAGACACAGACTAATGACCTAGCAGTATTAAGAAGAGAAAGAAATATTTTGTCTTTTAATATGAATGAGTTTTTGTAAAAGCATTGATCACTTAGGGTAAAGTCTAAGCAATTCTCATTCATATCAAAAGCTCCATAATCAATCTTTATAAAATTATTACCAACAATATTAT
The DNA here is from genome assembly GCF_009905375.1 of Apium graveolens. NCBI lineage: Eukaryota > Viridiplantae > Streptophyta > Magnoliopsida > Apiales > Apiaceae > Apium > Apium graveolens. The sequence continues at coordinate 180,008,853 of NC_133647.1, forward strand.
TTATTGATAAATAATCTTAATAAGAAAGACTATGCTGCTGATTTCAAATTGTAGTGAATCTGTCAGATATAGCAACTAATATAAATTCACTAGAACTTAAAATCTCACAATTATCTGCAATAAAATATTAACAATATATCATTGTCTGATACTTGTCAAGTATTTTAGATTCCAATAATTATGTTGCATCCTATTTTAAAAATTAAAATAAGATATTAATGAATTAAATACCAATTATCTATCAAAAAGACATCAGCATTCAATTTCATATATCATGCAATTGTTAACTCCTAACAATTGTATTATCTCAAACAATATTGGTTCGATAAATAAAGCAACATTAACCAACATTGATTTGTTTGCAATCTTAGAAAAATATTCTAAGTTCCATATACTTTGATCCATTGAGTATTGCATCTATTATCAAAGTGTTTAGGAATTTGCAAATAAGTATAAAAATTATTCTAGGTGAACAACATATGGTTACTTCTAATAAAGCAAAATCTTCATTGACCATAGTTGTACTTCAAGAGATATTTTTACACTTTTTATATTAGTATAAGTGACTGAGGATAAACATTAATTACTTAGAGGAGTTCTAAGTAATGTCACAAATACTAATACTTCATAATTAGTTCATAGTTAAACTCTTAACTAAGTATCATTGACTGATATGAGTCAAGAATTAGCACACAACTAATCATGCTACAATCATGTTCTGATTTCAGTGAATTCCTGAGATATAAGCATTGCTAAATTCACTAAAACCAAAATCTCATAATTAACTTATAACACATAAGTTACAATCAATATACTAGATATTAATTGTTGACATATTTAGTTATAATCAATCATGCTGCTTATTTATTTTAAGTTAGTTTGAATTATGGAGCAAAAAAAATCATTGAATTGCTTCAATTTCCATAATCCAAACTACCCAAAATAAATATTAAATAAATAAATACTAAATATCTATGAGTTAGATACTAGCACCTAAATATTTATAATTATCCTTGAATAATCAACAAAAGGATATATGACTTATATACATGGCAATCACCCTCTGGATAATTAGTAACTTTAGAAATACTTTCTAAGCATATAAAATATTGAGAGTTTTATACACATAACTTAGAAAATACTTCAACTTTCAATATCAGTAATTTTAGAAATAAGCATTGATTGTTTAAAATAAAAATTCTAAATAATATCACTAATACTAAAAGTACCACAATTATTCGTACATGATACAAATAACTATGTTGCATATTATTTTAATACAATTCAAATTATGAGACTGATATGGAATGGAATTGTCTACATTCATAATTTAAATCAATTAAAATAATATTCAAACTTAATGCTATAATACTTACCTACCACAAATGTATATGACATTGTAATCATGATAATCAAGATAGTAGCACTAAGTACGAGGTACTGGATTACTGATAAATTCACAAGTCCTTTAAATATTGAAGATTTAATACTTGTGAACTTATATTAAGAATTCCTTACATATGGGATTTCCAACTAATATGTAATGAATGATATCCCACACTTACAAACCAGTCTTGAAAAATTAACTTTATCAAGTGATTTAATAAATGTTTCTGTCAGTAACTCTTTAACTAAAAGACATGCTCTCGAATTAAATGATACCTGGTGTGAAGGTGCCTTGTCATAGAGTGTTCCACAGAGTTGCTGGAGTTGAAGTTATTTCTCATCATAATAAGAAATCCATCTTCTTCCATGAAGTTGACAGCTTCCTGAGATGCTTCTCCTGTCACTTAAGTTGACAGCTTCAGAGATGCTTGGCCTGTCTTTCTTACAACCTGCATAATCTGTATCTATATAGCCAAACATGTTAAGCATAATATCTTTAGGGTACTTTACTCCAGGAGTTGGTAGTCCCTTAAGATATCTAATAATCTTGTTAATAGCTATAAGATTGGATTTTCTAGGATCCATTTGGAACCTTGCACATTGGCATCTTGAGAACATTACATGTTGTCTATTAGCATTTGAGTAAAAGAGTGAGCTCGTCATACCTCTATAGCTTGTCATTATACCTGAGTTGCACTGATCAAGCTTTAGTGGTTTCTGTTGGTAAGTAGTCTTGGCGTGTTCAGAATCTTCTAAATTTTACATCTTCAGAAGATCCTTATACTTACTTGTATTTCCATCATCCTTTTGGTTTACTCGTGCTCCTAAAAGAATTGTTCTTTTGGCTTGCTTGAGCTCCTAAAAGAATTATCCTAATGGTTTGCTTGAGGTAAACCAAAGAGAATTTTAACCTTTCCAACATGCTCCTCCATACCTACTCTGCAATTACTTAGCAAATAATCTTGCACAAGTTTTTGTTAGTAGACCAACATATAACATTATCATTATATCAGAGCACATATATAACATTATGTTTGTGCCTAGTGATAAGAGAGTTATCAATATGAAGACTCTACTAGTTCATATTAGACTGTAACTTCAGTTAGAGTGCCATACCATGTCCTTGACGATTGCTTGAGTAGTATACCAGTTCATACCAACCAACCATGAGTACACTTGTACACATCTACTAGAGTCCAATTCCAAGTGTAATGTGCATCAGGTGCCTAATATGTCATAATATCCTTAAGTCTTGTCACTGGTGCTATCTGTTAGATACTGCTTCCTGATAATAACCTAGCATCCAGTTTGGCCTTGTTCCTCATTACAATGCCATTGTCATCCAGTTTGACTTCTGGTTATCCTTGTACCAATTACAATATTGTCATTTGGTTTGGATACCAGCTTCCCTACAATCTGCTTGCTGACTGATTGAGCTCATCTTGCTTTGAAATCACCCAATCAATCCGGATCTATCAGAGCTTCTGTAACTTTCTTAGTTTCTTCTTCAGATAGAAAACTAGAGAAATAATCATTCAAACTCAGTAGCCCTGCTAATCATTACTCCACCATCTGGATCACTTAAGAACTAGACTTTGGGAATAATATTGACATCAAACCCTTTGTCTCAGCAGATATGTTCTTGTTGTGTCCTATGAATTTTCAATGTGGTGTTGTGTCTGACTAGTTGATCCTTCTGTTGCTCCCCCTAAGCTGTTGCTGGGATTTCTTGAAAATCCTTACCCTTGCTGACTGGCTTCATTGAAGAAATGAGTTGTGTTATACATTGCCATTCCACTGCTTGGATATGAATCATCAATACCATTATTTTCTCCTTTAACAGCTTGGAGCATTGAGTTGTTGAACTGTGCACTTAGACTTTCTATCGCCTTCTGTTGATCAACCACACATGCCCTGTAGGTTGTAGACTCCACTGAGTAGCTATGAAAAATATCCTAACTGTAGAACATTCTCTCCAAACACTTTCAGGTTATCCAGTATTTGCTTCTGTTGGCCATTAACTCATTTGTGGTCTTCATGTATACATCCTAATCAAGGCTTGATCTAACTTGTTGCAAACTGTATTGACTGCTTCAGCCCTTTGGTATTTAGAAAGTCTTGATTAGCTTGATATTTCCCTTATAGCTTTAATCAAGTTCCGGTTCTTCCTTTGTACCACTCCATTATGACACGGAGCTTCCAGTGCTGAATATGTCTCAAAATATTCTTGATATTACAGATATTAATCAGAACTGCTTCTTGAATTCAGTTCCATTATCTGACCACAAGATCATTTCTTTTACAGTTGCTTCCAGCTTGATCTTCTTTGATGTGATCAATCACCATCTGTGATGTCTTGTCTTGAGAGCGCATGAATAACAACTTTGTTTGATAAGAGTAGTCAACCACCATCACTAAGGTATATCTTTGCTTTGTTGTGATGTTCTCTTTGACTTCTCTTTCCGACATGCCTCACATTTATCGTCTTCTGAATTTCAGATGAGGTAGTCCTCTCACTAACCCCTTTTTACAAAAGAGTTCCTTGAGTTGATATTCAAGGGTGAGAGCTTCTAATGCCATAGCTAAACTTTTGTCAGATAAAGCTTTACAGTAGAAACCATTGACTTCATCTTTCCTGAGATTCCAGTCTAGCCACGAGCATTTCCTTTCCTTACTCTAAGAAGAGCAAGCTTCTCAATCCTCCTGCTTCAAATGAGACACTAATCCTTCATTGAATTGACTTTTTATCCTTTGATGCAGAACTGTCTGATAAGAGGATTTGTGCCTTGATTCTCCATCAAAAAGTTATTTCAAATATTATCAATGACTCCAATAATTAGTTGTTATCAGTGATATTAATTGTTTGATTCATAATGACATCCCTTTTCTGCATAGCTTGTCCCGTAGTGAAAACCTTTGCTGTCATCTCCAAAGATTATTGACGGGATAGCTTTTGTCAATCACATTTGATTGTGAGGCTCTTTCTTTGATCATATGCCTTGAGTATGAATTACCAAGAATACATATGAATCAATTAACCTATTATGTCCTGCACTCACAAATAGATTAACAGTTCTTGGTACCCAACTTATCAGTTTGGGTCCAGTTGGATTAGAGATTTTATTATAAACAGATATAACAACAACTGCTACCTTATCATGCTAATTCTTATCTTTGACTGACCATTTTCTCCATTTTACTACCCTTGACAGATTTGTCTCTAGGCTAGGAGAAAAATGATTCCAACCTTAAATAAGAAGGACTATCAGTCTTTACCCTATTGTAATTCTAAACATGCTTTTTCTATAATTAATGCAAGTACTAAGAGATGCATTCATGTCATAAAGCATAAGCAAACATTGTATTAAGAATACATGGCATTCATTCAGAAACATTACACATAAGAATTAAGCAATATAGGCATGATATGGAATAAATAGAATTAACAATTAAATCACTAATTCTAGCTAGTCCAATCCTGTTGATAAATCTCATCTAGCTATCTCAATCCAATTATAACTAACACATCTTAACAAACAATTCAGAATAAATGAGCAAATCATATTATAATAGGATACATGAGATAAGCATAAACAAAGGTCTTATATGCTGGAAAAACATATACCTCACTAAAGCAATTAATCATGTTCAACAAATATTCAAACACATATTTAAGATCATCTAAAGTAACATGCACAAGTAAACATCAATCCTAGTTACCAGAATAATAATCTATTGAACTAGTTCAACATTATCTATGTGTGATGCCATCATGCTTGTGCGAGTGTTAAACATTTAAACACTAAGATCTTATCATGCATTAAATATTGAAAATAAAATATTGCAGTGGTTCAAGAAATTGAAACCTGAGATATGTGAGTTGGGCCATCTTCAGAGATTGCTATGAAAGCAAGATATTCATGATTCTCGTCAGTTGATCCATCCCAACTCTTTCCCGTGCACTATAAGTTTTGACTGGCTGCTTCCCTTAAGAAAATATTCCACCTTTGTCTCAACTCTTCAACTGAATCCCTATGCATCCTTGTTTGTCAAGCTTCTTGTTCTGTTGTAGCAAAACCCCTAATAGTTACTTGACACATATGTCTTGTCATAACTGTAGCCATCAAATCTTGTTTGTGTCCCATTCTCAGTCTTATAACACCCCTTGAACTAAATCTGTAAGAATCTCTGCTTCTGAATAGATAGGCTTGATCCTTGGATATAGCTTATGTACTTGTGAATCTGATGCGACTAAACTTCCCTGACAGGTGAAACACTGCCCTGACGTCCAGTCCTTCAAGTATTTCTACCTGAGCTTCTTCTGATTCAGCTATCAGTAACTCTTACATTCTGTCCCGAGGTTCCAACCTTAATGCATGTAATCGAGATGTTTGTCTGTCCTTACTATTCTCTTTGACCTCTACAACCGCTATTCTCTCTGACCTCCACAATTCCTGCCTGTATGATCTCATTGATTCCCCGATAAATATAGCATTGGTATAAACCACTGTGTGACTGTATAATCTGGAATCATAGAGTTGTCTTAAAATCTCCGAGAAAAATTGTACCCGTAGAAATTTCATTCATTCCCTGCTTCTAAAAACTCAGTGGTATCCTATGGAGTAAGCCTTTGAGGAGGTTCCAATATTTTTGTCTATAGGTCTTGAAATCATTTCCATTGGATTAAGAAAACCATTATTTATAATTTCCGTCTGAATAGCACATGGTCTTCGTTTTCTTCGAAATATTAAAATCCATTTTAAAAGCCCGGAGGAATCCTGAGTGTTCCAACACTTAAGTACCCTTAATTTAATATTTAAGAAAAAAATTAAATTTTCAATATTTTTAATTATCTTAGAAAATAAATTAATCAAAAATAAATATTTACATAAAATTTAATTTTCAAGAATTTCAATTTTTCTTAAAAATTAAATAAAGTATAAATTATTATTTAAGAAAAATTTAAATTTAAGAATTTCAAAATTTATGGAAAAATAAATAAATCAAAAATAATAAATTAAAGGGTTACAAAAATTACTAAGGGGTCATTTGGAAAATTTGAATATCTTATTTCTGAATGAATAATATTTCTGAATAATCTGAAGGAATCAAAAATCTGAATTCTGAATGAATAATATTGTTTGGTAAAAACATTTATCTTATCTGGATGCCCTTTAGTTCAAAAAAAACATTACATCTAATTTAAACAAATTTTAACGGATAAAAATATAAAATTATAATAAGTAGTCATCATGTCATAACAAAACAGAAGTGGAGTACAAAGTTTATGAGCCCGGTGAAAGTTTCAAAGCAATTTGATCACGTAATCTACTCATAAATTGTGTTCCTTGTGAAGTTCGTTGTGATTCATCTTCTGCCTCTTCTACCATTTCTTTATTTTCTTCTTCATCACTGTCACTCGAGACATTGTTGTCACATTGATCAAATAATTCATCTTCTAGTTTTTGCAACCTTATAAAATTATGTACTGCAAAATATGTATTGGCGATATCTCTTTGCGACGAAAACGTGTAAGGAGGCATTTGCTTTAATATAGGAAATCGTGCTTTCAAAACACCATATGTACGCTCTATAACATTTCTCAATTGTGCATGAGTATGATTAAATTTTTCCTCCTTAGTCAAAGCACGCCGTCCCCGAAAATCAGCTTGCCAATATCTTGTGTTTTTATATGGAGTTAGAAAACCACGAGTGTTTGCTATGCAGCATCACAAAGATAATATTTATCTGCAATTGATATAATAATACATATTGATTTTATTAATATGAAATACTTATTAAAAAAATAGATTGTAAAGCATATAAAAAAATACATACTTGGGGGTGGTAGGGGAAAACCGGAATCAGTGTCAGCTACAACTTCTGTTAATATTCTTGAATCATGTGCAACCCCTTCCCATCCGGCCCAAACAAATGTGAATATCATATTGAAATCACATATTCCTAGTACATTTTGATAGCATTCACCCCTTCCTCGTCCACTATAGCGAGCTTGTTGACTAGCTGGAACAATTGCATGAATAATGGTTCCATCTAATGCACCAATTGCCCCTTGTAATATAAGGATATATGTATGTTTTATTACTACCTTGATACATTATATTTACTTTGTAATAAAATAAGTTAAATGACATTAAATACTTACTGAAAATATTTTTAGTAGCTTTTTCTGTCTTTTTGATCTACTGGTATTTTGGTCATATGGCGTAGGGACTATAACTTCTTTGGCAAACTCCATCATTCCATTCAACACCTCATGAAAATACCAGTGAAGTGTTTCTGTGGAGTGTTGAAATCTGTTTTTCACCTTTATAAAGCGATCATTATGGCTTATAACATACAAAAAATAGCAATTTTCTCTTCAACAGTTGCATTTCGACTATCTTCAACCCAACTTCGCTGCTTAAAGAGGTTACAACGTTGTATATATGCAACACGAGAGAGTCGCATCATTTCTTGACATTGTGTATTTGAACCATTTAACAACTCACGTGTATATGCATGTCCACCCAAAGCTGAAGTATTATCTTTTAACCTTGGTATATTCCTCGAGCGAATTTTTTTCAAATAATAATACACAAGCATGACATATAAAAGTTGATCCATAGTCTCCATATTCAACCTACAGAAAACAAAAGTGAATGATTAAAAAATGTAAACTGAATTTCATTGCACTGAAAACCATATCAATGTTCACTACAAGAAATTTAACTAAAATATAAAATTACTGAATTCATAGTCCTAGCTACAATGTTCACCGCAAGAATCAAATAAATCACAAAATACAAACAACTTTAACATTCGAGTTTGAAACCTAATTTAGAAATAGTTCACTCGATAACCAACAAAAAAAACTAAACTTTAAATCCTAATTTAGATGAAACCATCTTAACCCAAGGTTCTATTTCATCTTCCTCAAGGAGCATCCATTGTGTCCTATAAGTTGCACTTTCGCAGAAGATACCAAGGGCCATCTGGCGTAATGGATTAGTTGATTCCCAACCAATTTTGTTTAATTTTTCTTTGCACTCCTGAAGAGACGGTCCACTATTATTTTGAATCATAAGGTCTAGTGCACTGGCCATTTTATTTTCAAGCTGTGAACTTTTGGATGGTTTTGATGAGCTTTTAGCTTTTTTCTTTGGTCTTTCTCCTTCATCTTGTGTATCTGAGACATTTGACTGTGTGGTACCTTGAAATGTTGAATTAGAGTTCGAGTGTGTGCCCGAAAATTATGAATTAGCCTGTGACTGACTATGGATATCATTGCCACCAAGAATCTCCAAGTCATCATTTAAATCAGTACTCCTATTCTTCTTAGAGCTAGGCCCCCATCCACTAACACCAGTAGCAGCAGCGCCATCAAAAAGGCTTCTGCAAAGATCTGGAAAAATCAATGGTGTGGTTCTTAAAGTAGCTACATGTTTATTAGCCTGCATAATAAACACACTCAATTTAGAATAATAGTTAGAGACTGACCTAATACTAAGTAATAATTTTATTGAAGAGTGAAACCTGAATATGTTATATCCATTCTTGCTCAGTGAAGTTAAAAGTGTTATTCGTGGGATCATGGTGATTCCCAGTTTTAGCTTTCAAGCCGCTCCAAGCAGCATATCTATTCCTCAAGTAATCGTATCGATTTCTCATTTGTCTTTGATCAACATTAAAGTTGTGCGTTTTCTTAAGAACTTCTCCCACGTTATCCCAGGAATAAGGTTTCAAACTGCTACCTTGCCTACCACATGTTGTAATCTCAAGAATGCAAGCCTCAAGAAAAGTTTTGGTTAAATTATCGTCCTTCCAATATGTTCTTAAGGTTTTTTGACTTGCATTTTCACTTGCTTGATCCATAACTACATGAAAGTAATACGAGAATAAAGATAAGGTACACGCACACTTCAGATAATCAAGAATATTTGAAGGTTGATGCAGCATATTAAGTGCAAGAAGAGAGGCATAGACAACAGCATATTTGAAGGTTGCTATATATGATGCATTTTATATGCCTACCATGAAATATCCAATCTCTGATTACCTTACCACTCAGTTTATAAAGGAATAATAGGAAAAATTGGCCACAGCTAATTCTGAAGTTGGAACTTGGATGACAACATAAAAACAGAAATGACAACCATCATGAGACCCCTTTGTTGAATAATAGTCGATTGTCTATAGTGTAGGAAACCTAAATTTATATTCCAGTTCAAAGGACACTTTCAGTAAAAAAGATAAAACTTGTCTAGTAGTCGAACAAGTCCCACTAACTACATCAAGCACAATTAAAAAACTAAAAATCTAATTACTCTTGCACCCCCAACTTGTTAAGAGTGTGTGTGTGTGGAGAACATTATAATTATAACTTTAAAATTAACAATAACAACACATCCAAACAAACTATATGGCAAACTGTTTCCTACAACAAGTTAGAAACAAAATGTATGAAAGTAAGTAACACTTGTTCAGCAACCAACACACTATTAATAAAATCAAATCATTAAGTTATAAACTTTTTCTTTGACTAGTTATTAATAAAATGTATTAATGATTTATTCGGGGTAAATGAAATAGTTAAAAAATTGTATGATTATAGTAATGATAGAATTAAGTCTTTTCCACGCCTAGCTAATGCGCCAAAAGCAGTCTATAAGTATACAGAGACCCTAGCTTCCATAAAAGGGTTTAAACCTAGTGCATTATTTCGGTCCAAGTACTATCCTCAAGTACAGTATATGTAAATCTTTATGGTTGCTGTGTAAGGTTACTTGAAAACTGTTGATAGCACGGTTCGTTAGGTATTTGGTGAAGTTTCTTTAATTAGTCCTAAACATTTCAGTATGATGTTCTGTTACCTACATTCACATGTATAAGGTTCTTGAGTTGTTTGCAGTTCTGGTTTCTTTTCTTTTCTTTATGCAAAGTGTTTACAGCAAACTTGGTTTAGTTCTGAAGATTTAACAGAAATAAACCCAGTATTCGCAAGGAAACTACAAAATTTTATTCTTTAAATCATGTTCATTTAACAACACTTTACGACTTGTCTGATATTATGTTTTTAAAGTTCAGATTCAGGGCAGTGTTTGTAACAACTCTTTCAATCAATAGTGTAACAACAAACAATATTTACGGAACTAGTCAAAGAAACTTAATGTTACAAACATCAAATCATATATTACAGACCAGACTAGCAACCAATGTTTCCTTATAATAGGTGTTAAATGTCGTAAACTTCTTATGCATTCAAAGTAGTTGACCAATCTAGAAGTAGAAGCCCAAATAATTTTTCTTCTACTGAAACATAGAGGGAACACAATGATCTGTGGCAAAGCAATTGAAAAGAATTTAGCTACTTGCGAGAAACTAGGGATGATATTCTCTTATTAAAATATGTAAGTTTATCATATAAGCCCCACTCTAAAATTAATAGTTCACCTTTTCACCGACTGGACCAAAATTAAGGGAAAACTGAAATCAATAACATCGAGTACTAGAGTCAATCCCACCTCCAATCAACATGTAATTCTGGAACCAACTACCAAGTTTTACCCCAAAGCACAAGAACGAGAATATGAAAAGTACAAGAATTAGTACATGATCAACTAATTAAACAACCCACACAAACAAAACATTCAAAACTAGAAAGATACCCAACAATTAAAAATTGATAAAGAACCCAGAAAATTAATCAAGCAGATGATAAAAAATAGAAAATCAAGTAAATTTGTATAGCTAATGTATTGATTTTACCTTGTTCGGTGTGCAAAGATGTTCTTCTTCCTCGGCCGTTGCTTTCGCGGAATAATACCTAACTAGAATTCAGTTTATTTACGTAATACGTATATATATGAATGGCTTCAGTAGTTATTTTAGTTATGAATGATTCAGGGAGAAAAATGATTCGCTCAGCTGAGGAGCAGGAGCCCAAATGGTATGAATAAATCTGAATCGGTCAGATAAAGCCCATTCAGCTATCTTCAGTTTTAAACAAATGGGCCCTAAGTATTCTATGGCGATAAGTTATATGGCGACAAGAACGGTTGACTTGTGTGTGGCGATCAATTTCACCCTGAAAGCTGTCGCAACACAGGACTTAACCAATCAATCATGTTTTACTCGGCTGTGGCGACACCTGCTGGGACTGTTTCCACTTGATGTTAGCCGAGAGCAGAGCAGGCGCGTGACCAGCCGACTAGCTGCTTGCCCCTCGCGCATGTCTTACAACTTCTGCGTGAATAGCCAGGCGCGTGTGAAGCAGGTTACAAGGAGGCGCTTGTACTAGTGCAACACTGTTTTAGCAATCCGCGTAAACCAAACGTTGCTACCTCCTGTTTTCTAGCTGCCAAATTTCCATGCTTTGTATTTGCAAATAAACAAATTGAATTGCAATGTACGCCTTTTATTCCAACTAATTGGCAGCCTGAATTGACGTGATAAAAATTACAATTCGAACCATAAAAAAATAAATTTAAATAAAAACTTTTATTTACTGAAATTTAAGTAGTAAATTAATTTAGGTAAATATATAAAATAAATTTATTTAAATTAAGTTCATACAATAAACTTATTTAAATTAAATTTATAAAATAAATTTTCTAAATCAAATTTACACATTAAATTCATGTAAATAAAAAATTAATAAATAAATTATTTTTAAGGATCCTGATTTTTAAATTAATCAGTCTGCTTTGATACCAATTGTTAGGTCCCGAATTATTGTAACGGGGGGGGGGGGGGTTGAATACGATAATCACTAAATTAAAAATTCTTTCGAATATTTAGCGGATAAAATATTTAGTGATCGGTTAGTGGTTTCGTGTTCTTGAGAGGAATAGTGTTTGGAACGATAAAAACGAGGAACACAAGATATTCGGGAAAATATATATTCGTATATAAAACCTCGAGGGTGTTGCTACACACCGGTAAATAAATTAACCGGTTACAATCCAAGAACAACAAAGTTCTTAGCTACTACAAAGATTTACAAATCAAATCCTATACAATAATCTAGCTTTTGTTTGTACTAGGATTTAATTACCGAGTAACAATTATAATGCCCATAAGAATATACAAGAGATAAACGGGCATTATAACGTTACTCCGGTGAGAAGTTAAACGGATATTCAAGTAGCTTGAACTCCTCTGTAAATCTCCGCTGCCATTTTTATTACTCTCTTGAGAGAGAAGATGAACATAAAATAAAATGAATGGCTTAATATCTTCTGCTGCAAAGTGTAGATTTTATCCAATAATTGTGTGGCTGAGGTTTGAGGAGCTCTGTGGCGACAAGGAGTACAATCATTCTGTGGTGACAGAAGCTCTGTGGCGACAAGGCTGCTTGACTTGTGTGGCGACAAAAGGGGGGAGGGAGTTAATCTTACTGAAACAAAAATGAACACATCCTGTGGCGACCAGGGCTCACAGGTGTGTGGCGACAAGTACTTAAAACAAGTACATGTACTGTACTTCACCTCCTTTCATTACTTTCTTTTGTTTTGATTTTCTTATTTTCTTTTTCCTTTTTTTGTTTCCTTTTTCTTTTTATTTTTGTTTTCTTTTTCTCTTTCTCTTTTCTTTTTTTTCTTTTTTTGTTTCTTTTTCTTTTTCTCTTTTCTTTTTTTATTTTTTTTATTTTTAAGTTTAAATTGTAATTAAATTAATTTATAAAATTAACTTAAATATAACTTATCCCGCGCACCTCTTCTCGTACTTTAACAGATAAACTTTCAATCCAAGTACGTTCCTCAACTTAACAATCCTTCTTAAAATAATACCCAGATTCCTTTCACGAGCTGTTGACGCCTAGTGCAACTGGTCTGGTTCACATACGACTAACCTCGATCCAGGTCTTCGTATTATAGCCTTGATTACATTGTTAAGCTTGCCTCAACTTTATTGCTTCAAACACTGACTGTCAATAAACAAATGTACTTTCACTGGAATCCTTTCTGGTACTTTAGACAACGTCTTCATTAACCTCTGTCTATACCCTGTTTTCAATTTTTCAGATTCCTATGCTTCGAACACTGTCTATCTTCAATCAATGCCAATACACTGAAATCTTCCGGTAGCACTTGTATACTGAATCTTCAACATTTCTGAAACCCTGAAAGTCTTTAACCTTTGTTCTTCACTGAGGCATGATTATATTAATTAACTTCTTTCAGTGACCTATAGACAGACTTTAGGCTTTCTTCTAATCTTCTGATTCTTCGTATTTGCCTTGTCTTCATTCTTCCTGATTTCTTGTGTAAACGTAGTATTATTAACCTGTCCTATTCTAGTGTTGTTATTGTGTTGAGTTATCACGTATCTATTCATACAACTACGCAGTCTCACCAATAATCTCCCCCTATTTGATTGTTAAACTTAACAAATAAATTAAATAGAGTGGATAACTCAACTAACAACTAGAAAAAGTAATGTACCGGGACTTGTAAATAATGCTACTAGTTTTCTGGATCAAATACCGCATTTCCAGATTTCTTTAGTAACTGAAATGAAAGATGCTTGTTCCTCTAGCACTGAACTAATCTTCAAGTAGTTTCATCTTCATTTCCTTGGTTCTTTAAATCTCTGCCAGATAATACTTCTCAGTCTTGAAGTAATAATCAACAGCTTCTTCTGTACAACCACATTTCCTGTTGAGAAGCGCATATCTCTCTTGCTTCTCCCCCTATGAGAATCAACTGCTTAAAGGAGATCACCTTCGTTTACCACCTCTCCCGTACAATAGGATCCGCAGATAAAAACTGATGGTACTCCCCTTTTGGAAAATAGCTTCTCCCCTTATGAAAAATAGTGATGAACCAAACCACTTCTTCTGATGTACATGTGCTTTACCTTTTTCTCCTCCCTGCTATTTCTCCCCCTTAGTTGTGGAATCCTCCAAACTATTATATAAGCTTTTATCTCCCCCTTAGAGAAGGAATGTATGCTGTTGTTTGAAGGAGTTCTCATATGTTGCTTGGTTGGAAAATAAATAACAAGTCAGAAGTAAGAAAATCTTCACCAGCAAAATAGTTGACCTTATAAATTTTTTAGACTAAGCTCTCAGGATTGGTGATGAAACGCCAACCTTGTTTACCCAACATGGTTAAGTTAAAATCTCTGAAATTGCGGAATCCCAAGCCTCCTGTAGTTTTGTGTTTTGACATCCTTTCTCAGCTCATCCAACTTATGTGCGATGAATTTGTTGGCTTAGAGGTCCACCAAAATTTTGACAGGCTTTTCTCTATGTCCCTGGTGATCTGGAGAGGCAATAAAAAGACAGACATGGTGTAGGATGGAAGGGTTTGCACCACTGACTTCACCAAAATCTCATTTCCTGATCAGGCCATAGTTTTACCAAACCAACTTCTGATTTTTTACTACACTTTATCCTTCAAAAAGCCCAGCATCGTTGATTTATTCCGCCCTATAATATTTGGAAGACCCAAGTATTTACAATGAGCATCAGCCTCTTTCTTATGTAATGTCATGCATATATTTTTTCTATTATACTCGATAACATTTGTACTGAAGAATACTGAACATTTGTCAATGTTCACCTTTTGACCCGAAACATTCTCATACACATTCAGCAGCTGTAATACATTCAACGCTTTAGAAGTATTAACTTTATAGTAGAAATAACTATCATCGACAAACAGCATATGCGAGATTGTTGGAGCTCTTCGATAGATCTTAACTCCATTGACCAAATGTTTACATTCATACTTTCGAATCAAAGATGACAGGCCTTCAGCATAAATGATAAAAAGGTAAGGGGAGAGGGGATCGGCTTGACGAATTCCTCTCGTAGGAATTATTGGACCCATTTCGTATTCACCGTGCATTATTGTATACTGAACCGTAGTAACACTTTGAAGAACCAAGTGCACCCACCACGTCGAAAACCCCATCTTTAGAAGGATAGCTCGCAGAAAATCCCATTCAATTCGATCATAGGCCTTGCTCATGTCTAATTTCAGCACCATAAAACCATTTTCCCCTACTTTCTTACATTTGAGATAATGCATAACTTCGTAGGCTGTCATGATATTATCCGAAATCAAACGACCTTGAATGAAAGCACTTTGTGTTTCTGACACAACATCATTGATCACTTCTTTTAACCTGTTGGCCATAACTTTTGTAATAATCTTCATCAAAACATTACAAAAAGCTATAGGTCTGAGCTCACCTATGACTTTTGGGTTTTTCTTCTTTGGTATCAACACAATGTTAGTGTCATTTAGGCATTGCAGCAGATCCCCAGTAGCAAAAACTTCTTTAATCGCCTTAATGATATCATTCCCAACAATGCTCCAGTGCTTCTGAAAGAAACCTGGCGTCATGCCATCAGGGCCTGGCGCTTTATCTGGATTCATTTGGAAGAGAGCTGCCTTTACTTCATCATCAGAGATTTCCTTTAACAACTCTCTATTCTGAGCTTGACTCACCGACTCAGTTACACAATCGATCACCTCTGAATTGTTAGTAGCAGTAGCAGTGAATAAGTATTGATAGTACCTTGTGATTAACTGCTACAAATTAGTCTGCCAATCCACCCAACTGCCGTCGATATCTTTGAGTTTCTGAATGTGGTTTGTACGATGTCTAACATTACATGATGCATGAAAATTTTTCTTGTGTTTATCACCTGACTATAGCCATAGTTGTTTAGACCTCTGTCTCCGGAAAATTTCCCTCTGATCCAGAATCAAGAATAACTCTTGTTTTGCCTCTTTATACATCTTCGAGGACTGAGCATCACGTGCACTTCAGAGCTGTTGAAGTCTCTTCTTACAATTCCTGATTCTGTGATTAAAACAGCCAGCAATTTATTTTCCCCAGACTTCTAAACTTTCACCACAAAGAGCAATTTTCTGCATGACATTATGAGTAATGTCAACCTCCCAGTTATCCTTAACAATCTGTGAGCATAAAGGTTCCAACAGCCAAGCATTTTCGAACCGGATACGCTTTTTAGAGCGCTGCAGATGACCAGTTTTTGGGTCCAACAAAATTGGACCGTGATCAGACGGAGAAACTTCTAAATCATATAACTTTGCTAGTGGAAATATATCCCACCAAATATTAGTTACCAGTGCTCGATCAAGTCAAATCCCGATCCATGCTTCAGTATCACGACCTCATTCCCATGTAAATGGATGGCCATATAAATCAAGATCTTTCAGCTCTGCATATTCAAGAGCTTTGTTAAAACCATCGATAAGATGTTGAGGGTAAGCAACACTCCCTCTCTTCTCCTCCTGACTAACAATGTTGTTCATATCACCTATAACACACTAAGGTAAGTTTGAATCCCGCGACAAGTTTCTCAGCAAGTCCCACGTTCTTTGTCTCAGATTTTTATCCGGCTCTCCATAAAAACCTGTTAACCTCCATGGTTGAAACCCCTATGTATGAACTTCTACATCAATATGGTTAGAAGAAAGACTAAGGAGCTTGACAGAATCAGCTTCTTTCCACAGCAAAACTAAGCCACCACTACGACCTTGAGCTTCGACTACTACCATCCATTTAAAATTTAACCTTGAACGAACCCATTCCATCTTTTCTTTGTTACTTAACGTTTCACTTAAAAAAACAAATGAAGGTCTTTCTTTACGGACAACGTCCTGCAGGAACTGAAGCTTCCAGGGTGACCCCATACCCTGGCAGTTCCAACTTAAGGTGCTCATGAGAAGTGGTGGGCATACAATGCAGCACCCGCCAAAAACAAGTTTTTTGGAACCGACACATTCTCTTTTGGGCTTGAATCCATCTCCAAGTTTGAACTCTCAGATATTTCTGGCCCATCTACGTTGTCAACCCTGCGTCTTTTTGGTTCAGTAATTGTTAATTCATTTTGATCCGTTTCTGTATCATTATCCATTGTGACAGATATTTCTCCCTGATTTAGAGGTAACAGACTTTGGATAATGTTATTCTGATTAGGTGATTTCCCGTATTTTTCTCCCCCGGAACGTGCTGTATCCCCCTCATTGCTCTTCAACCGTATCCCTGATTTTATGGGATTGCCCTCTGCCACAGATGCACCAGTTTCCATCTTATCTCCTCCTTGATCCACCGTGCTCCTCACCAGAGATATACCACCCGGCCTCAACCATTTACTTCCCATAGTATGCATACGGCGTCTTGGCTCTGCTCTCATCCATGTCCCAAATGGCTTCTCAATCTTATCTTCCGGTGTATCAAACAATTTTCACAGAATTTGTCGCTGTGACCAACCATACCATAGATGAAACAAAATGTAGGGATGCTTTCATATTTGAAATTTACCCAGCACCAGTTAGACTCACTCTTCTTCAACTTCATTTTTCTTTTGAGAGGCTTGTCTAGCGGAATACCGACCCTGACTCTTAAAAATTCTCTCCAGACTCCAAAAAATTATTTTCGTCTGATTCCACAAACTTTCCGATATAGTTGCCAACATCAATGACCACCTTTTATCACATGAACCCTGCTCCCATATCATGCAGTTGCACCCATACTTCTAGGTTATTGATTGGTTTTGTTCGTGGGTTGTCCCCTTCTCTAAGTCTTTCAAATACCAGATGGAAGCGTCCAAACGTCCAAGGACTCCCATTACATACCCTTTTGATATCTAGTTCATGATAAAATTGGAAAAGAAAGCGATTAGCCTCTAGCTGTTTTACATACATTCCTTTACCAGGGCGCCAAAGAGAAGCCATCTTGTGTTGCATGGATTGTGTTAGGTCCCGAATTATCGTAGAAAGGGGGGGGGGGTTGAATACGATAATCACTAAATTAAAAATTCTTTCGAATATTTAGCGAATAAAATATTTAGTGCTCGGTTAGTGGTTTCGTGTTCTTGAGAGGAATAGTGTTTGGAACGATAAAAACGAGGAACATAAGATATTCGGGGAAATATAAATTCGTATATAAATCCTCGAGGGTGTTGCTACACTCCGGTAAATAAATTAACCGGCTACAATCTAAGAACGATAAAGTTCTTAGCTACTACAAAGATTTACAAATCAAATCCTATACAATAATCTAGCTTTTGTTTGTACTAGGATTTAATTACCGGGTAACAATTATAATGCCCCTAAGAATATACAAGAAATAAATCGGGCATTATAACGTTACTCCTGTGAGAAGTTAAATGGATATTCAAGTAGCTTGAACTCCTTTGTAAATCTCCGCTGCCATTTTCATTACTCTCTTGGGAGAGAAGATGAACAGAAAATAAAATGAATGGCTTAATATCTTCTGCTGCAAAGTGTAGACTTTATCCAATAATTATGTGGCTGAGGTTTGAGGAGCTCTGTGGCGACAAGGAGTACAATCATTCTGTGGTGACAGAAGCTCTATGACGACAAGGCTGCTTGACTTGTGTGGCGACAAAAGGGGGGAGGGAGTTAATCTTACTGAAACAAAAATGAACACATCCTGTGGCGACCAGGGCTCACAGGTGTGAGGCGACAAGTACTTAAAACAAGTACATGTACTGTACTTCACCTCCTTTCATTACTTTCTTTTGTTTTGATTTTCTTATTTTCTTTTTCTTTTTTTTGTTTCCTTTTTCTTTTTCTTTTTATTTTTCTTTTTGTTTTCTTTTTCTTTTTCTCTTTTCTTTTTTTTTGTTTTCTTTTTGTTTCTTTTTCTTTTTCTCTTTTCTTTTTTTTTGTTTCTTTTCTTTTTAAGTTTAAATTGTAATTAAATTAATTTATAAAATTAACTTAAATCTAACTTATATAAATAAACTAAATTAGATTTACAAAATAAACTTATTTAAAGTTTATAATGTTAGATATATTTGATAATGTCATGGCTAATATATTTTATGTTTAGCTTTCAGATCTTACGTGAACTGGATAAATCAGTACTTAATTGTTGATCAGTACTTATACTGGAAGTCAGGACTTAAGGATATCAGTACTTATATTATCAGGAGATAATCATCAGAAGATAGATATCAGTACTTATATTATCAGGAGATAATCATCAGAAGATAGATATCAGAACTTAAGTGTTGAAGGACAATCAGATAAGGACAATAGCTGATTAAAGGAAAGAAGATCGAGATAAACATAAGAAGAGATATGCATGAAGAAGGAATTCCGTGAAGAATGGAATACTTGGAAGAAAAGATATCTGATTGATATATTTTAGGAAGCAGAATTATATTCCATATCAATTAGCGATTATCTTGTAACCGTGTAGTATATAAACACAGATATAGGGTTTACACTATAAGTGTTATCATTATTAGAAAAGATTATTCATTGTAACCCTAGCAGCTCTCGTGATATTTGTTCATCACTGAGAGGTAACAGTTCCATACTGTAACAGAGTTTATTGTTTCAATAAAGTTTGTTTTCTGTTACTTAAGATCTTAAAGTTCGATTTGAGTGTACTATACACTGTATTCACCCCCTCTACAGTGTGTGTGTGACCTAACAATTGGTATCAGAGCCTATCTGTTAACTTACATATAGTTAAAGATCCAAACACAATCATGTCGGACACAGAAACTCCAACTAAGCCTACCACAACTGAGAAACCACCAAAGACACAAATTCAGAGTCGGTATGAGACCATCAGAGTCCCCATACTGAGACCATCTGAATATCCCATATGGAAGGTAAGGATGACCATGTTCTTGGAAGCAACAGATCCAGAATACCTGGATATAATCAAGGAAGGTCCTCACAAACCAACCAAACTCGCTGTTGCAGTTGCAGGTGAAGCAGCAATGACCGTACCAAAGGAGAAGAGTGATTATACTGCTGAGGACATAGCATCAATTGCTAAGGATGCTAAGGTACGACACTTACTGCATAGTGCCATTGATAATGTAATGTCAAACAGGGTAATCAACTGCAAGACTGCTAAGGAGATATGGGATGCTCTGGAAACAAGATGTCAGGGAACTGACACAATTAAGAAGAACAGGAAGACAATACTCACTCAAGAGTATGAACACTTTGACTCAAAGACTAATGAGTCATTGAATGATTTATATGATAGATTTGTCAAACTTTTGAATGATTTGTCATTGGTTGATAAAGAGTATGATCTTGAAGATTCAAACCTTAAGTTCCTGTTAGCTCTTCCTGAATGCTGGGATTTGAAGGCAACGACAATAAGAGACAACTACAATCTTGATGAAACAACTCTTGACGAAATCTATGGAATGCTCAAGACTCATGAGCTGGAGATGGAACAAAGAAGCAAGAGGAAAGGAGGAAAGTCAAGGACAGTTGCTCTTAAGGCTGAAGAAGAATTCCCCAAAGCAGCTTCCTCAAAGAAAGACAAGGGTAAAGCTCTTTTCATAAAGTCTGATACCGAGTCATCAAGTTCTGAGAGTGATGATGACTCAGATTCTGATGAGGAGATGATGAAGCTGTGTGCTCTTATGGTGAAAGGAATCACCAAGATTGCATACAGGAAGTTCAGGAAGGGAAAGAAGTTTTCCAGAAAAAGCATAAGTTCTGATAAGAAGAATTTCAGAAGATCTGAAGGCAGAGGAGGAAAGTCTGACAGAGGAGATTACGCCAATGTTAAATGCTATAACTGTGGTGAGAAAGGCCACATATCTCCTGACTGCAAGAAGGTAAAGGGTGACAGAGGCAAGGCTCTTGTCACAAAGCAGAAAAGCTGGACAGACACTTCAGACTCTGAAAGTGAGGAGAACTATGCATTGATGGCAAATACTGATAAAGAAAGTGCTGAGAGCAGTTCTGAAGCTGCTGAAACAAAGGTACCTCAGACTACTTATGCCTTTCATACTGATGATATTAATGAGTTGAGAAGATATCTTAAAACCATGTTTGTTAGTTATAGAGATCAAACCTTAACATGTGAAAGATTAACTTCTGAAAATCTTGCTTTTAAGAAAAGAAATGATTTCTTAGAAAAAGAGTTAGTTATATTCCATCAAACTCAGAAGGATAGAGATGATGCTTTTTATGTTAGGGATGAAGTGCTAAAAATGAATGAATCTCTAAAAACTGAGTTAGAAAAGGAAAGAGAGATAATCAGGACTTGGACTAACTCTGGCAGAACAACTCAAAATTTGCGAAGTAGTGAAAATTGGAAAGAGGGCTTAGGTTATGGAGAGAATAAGAATGATAAAGGAACTGAAGAAATTAAGCCTGTTGTTAAGCAAAAGCCAAAGTTAAAACCTGTTAAGTTTGTAACTGTAAAGTCTGATAATGAGAAATCGGAAGTTAAAGAGGAATTAACTTCTGACAAACTAAAACAGGAAAAGACAGCTAAAGTAAACATAGGCTTAATGACAAAGAAGCAGCTTAAGCATAAGCTGAAAGATGTCAAGAATGCAAACAAGGTAAAATCACCTAGGAAAAATAGGAATGGAAAGGAAGGTGTGAATAAAAGCAATGATTATAAACCTGTTCCTGATGCTCCTAGGAAAACATGTCATAACTGTGGAAGTTCTAACCGTCTGGCTTCTTTTTGCAGGAAAAATAAGAATATTAACTCCTTACCTTCAAAATCAGGAGTTAAGAGTCAGTCTGTTAGATACAAACCACAAAATCCTTGTTTTCATTGTGGTAGTTTATGGCATTCCATTTATACTTGTAAGGAATATCATAGTTTGTACTATGATTATTATCAAATAAAACCTTCTTTGAAGAAAGTTTCCATTGTTCCTTCTAGTGTAAATTCTGATTCAAAGTCTGATAATGTAAATTTTGATAAGAAAAATGTTAACATAAACTCTGATGCTAAACCGCTGCAAATGTTAACAAACTTAATAAGGCCAAAGGATCCAAGCAAGTCTGGGTCCTTAAAACTAATAATTAGTGGTCTTTGTGATTGCAGGGCAACAGGAAAAATATTCTAGTTCTGGACAGTGGATGTTCAGGACATATGACTGGAAATAAGGCCCTGCTATCAGACTTTGTGGAGAAAGTTGGCCCAAGTGTTTCTTATGGAGATGGCAACATTGGAAAAACATTGGGATATGGCAATATCAATCTTGGAAATGTCATAATTAAACAAGTAGCTCTGGTCTCAGGACTTAAACACAACCTACTGAGTATAAGTCAAATCTGTGACAGAGGTTATCATGTTGATTTCTTTGAAGAACACTGTGAAGTTGTGAGTAAATCTAAAGGCAAAGTTGTTCTAAAAGGATACAGACGTGGTAACATTTATGAAGCTAAGCTTTCAACAAGTACTGACATGGTAACATTTATGAAGCTAAGTGGACAAAATCACATACACCTGATTTGATAATTGGAAATCATGATGCAGGTGTCAGAACTAGAACAGGTACTTCAAATGAGTGTCTTTACAATTCTTTTCTCTCTCAGACTGAGCCAAAGAAAGTGGAAGAAGCTCTTCAAGATGCTGATTGGGTGCAAGCAATGCAGGAAGAGTTGAATGAATTTGAAAGAAACAAAGTCTGGACCCTAGTACCAAGACCAAAGAATAGATCTGTTGTTGGTACAAAGTGGGTATTCAGAAACAAAACTGACAGTGATGGCATAATTACAAGGAATAAGGCAAGGCTGGTTGCAAAAGGATATTCTCAACAGGAGGGAATTGATTATGATGAAACATTTGCACCAGTTGCTAGGTTAGAAGCCATAAGGATATTTTTGGCTTATGCTGCTCACAAAAAGTTTACTGTCTTTCAAATGGATGTGAAAAGTGCTTTTCTCAATGGAGAATTGGAGGAAGAGGTATATGTTGAACAACCTCCAGGTTTTGTAGATACCAAACATCCAGACTATGTCTACAGACTTGACAAAGCACTTTATGGACTTAAGCAAGCTCCTAGAGCATGGTATGAGACTTTAGCTCAGTTTCTTCTGGAAAGTGGATTCAACAAAGGGACAATAGACAAAACACTGTTCTACCTCAACCATGGAAAGGACTTACTTCTGGTCCAGATTTATGTTGATGATATCATTTTTGGATCTACAAATGACAAACTTTGCAAGAAGTTTGCCAAACTAATGCAGTCAAGATATCAGATGAGTATGATGGGGGAACTTAAGCTATTTTCTGGGTCTTCAAGTCAAGCAGAATGAGGAAGGCACTTTTATTTGTCAAACCAAGTACACCAGAAACTTGCTAAAGAAATTTGGAATGCAAGATTGTTCAAGTGCATCCACTCCAATGGCCACTGCAACAAAACTGGATAAGGATACCGGTAAATCAGTAGATATTACTGACTACAGAGGTATGATTGGCTCTCTACTCTATCTAACTGCTAGTAGACCTGATATCATGTATGCTACCTGTCTTTGTGCAAGATTTCAAGCAGATCCAAGAGAACCTCACTTAACAGCTGTAAAAAGAATCTTTAAGTATCTTAAAGGGACAGCTGCTCTGGGATTATGGTATCCTAGAGAATCAGATTTTAAACTAATAGGTTACTCAGATGCAGATTTTGTAGGTTGCAAAATTGACAGGAAAAGCACAAGTGGAAGCTGCCAATTTCTTGGAGGCAGATTGGTTTCTTGGTACAGCAAGAAACAAAAGTCAATTTCCACATCAACTGCAGAAGCAGAGTATATTGCTGCAGGAAGCTGTTGTGCACAGATTCTTTGGATGAAGAATCAGTTACTGGATTATGGGTTAACATATTTCAAAATCCCTATTTACTGTGATAATCAAAGTGCTATTGCTATGACAGGTAATCCAGTTCAACACTCAATGACAAAGCACATCAGCATCAGGTACCACTTCATCAGGGAACATGTGGATGAAGGTACAGTGGAATTGCATTTTGTTCCCACAGATCAACAGTTGGCAGATATCTTCACAAAACCATTATGTGAAGCTACTTTTACAAGATTGGTAAATGAACTTGGAATGGTTTCAGGTTCTTTCTCTAAATCTGCTTAGACTTGTTCTGTGTTATCAGACTTTATTTTCAGTATTTACAGAATTAATCTCATTGTGTATTCTGTGCTTAATTGATAAATGTCTTTAAGTACTGACTGTTGTCTGATATATGTTTCTAAACTCTGATAAGTGATATGTCTGTTCTAGTACCTATTCAATCCTATGAGGATAACTGTGCTAGATACTGACCTAGTAGTCTTCAATAAACAAATGATTCCATGGAAGAAGTAATTATTTCAGTGGAAATCTTATGACACTAGCAAATTCTGATAACTGAGCTTAGTTAAGTTCACTTTGTATATCTTATTACTAAGTCACAAATTAGAATAATGCTACTCATCTGTTAAGTTCTGATACTAGTAAAACTGCTGAATGTACTAAGTGCTGATAGACCTCTCTTATCAAAAGAAAAAGCAAAAAGATCAAAGATTAAAATCAGGTACTCCTTTGAGATCTAGAGTAAAAATGTGGAAGGGACGACCCAAGTGCATTGCTGGTATTAAGTAAATATGCATCAGAAAAGCAAAATATTTTCTTGGTGACTTTTCACACTCTATGATTACTGGAGAAATACTCTGAAAATAACATAAATTCTGATAAACAGTCGTGACTCACTTACACTGAGAAGCCACTGTAAAATAGAATTTCAAAAGATGCATAAAATTAGCACAAAACAGTTGAGGTGGACTCAAGCATAAACTCATTCTTCAGTAGGTTTCAGGACAATGACAGATCTTTAGCAAAATTTTAGTTATGCCTTATTTCTAAGATGTACTGAAGTGAATCAGACTTTACTCTTTGTCTGTTTTTAGCTTAATGCACACACTAATCACTCCATCTGAATGATGAAAATTTCTGTGGTGGTCTATGTTATTTTAGATAAACAGTCATTGTGTCATTATTGCACAAATTCTGAGGACAAGTTCTAAGTTACACGTTCTGATGATTAAGTTCTGACGTCCATAACTCAGAACTTGTATGAGTATTTACTAAGATAGGCATTCCTTTTTCGAGTTAAGAAATTATGTTCTGATGATTGTTAAGTTCTGGTATAGGTCTAAGTTCTGATTTCTCAGTCTAATCCTTTACTTGGCTTATCTTTGAATAAAATTTGATAACAGTCTCAGTTCGTACTCGAATATGTTGAAGTGGAAGAGTAATAGTCACTATGATTAGGATTAATGGTATTTGTCCTTGAACAGTCCACTGTTTCTTGTGTCTTGTGCGGTCTAGACCATGATTCCTCTTTCCAATGACTGTTATTCTTTTTCAAAGTCTAGGGAGACGAGGTAGAATTAATTCTACCTGTCAGCATTAAATATCTTTGCGTCTCTTGGCATTCTCTTGCCTATATAAGCAACCACTTCACATCAGTCTTTCCATCACATTCTTCTCACACACTTATCCTCCTTCTTCTATCAAAAACACAATGGTTCGATATAACATGTTTTTGAACAACCAAACCTTCACAATGGAGCTCAGTTGTGCCGACTGGCAGCAGAAGTGGCATGTAACAGCCATTCCTGAGGAGATCTGGGATTCTGTCCCACAGGAGGTGCTAACTCACCTTCTATTCTTCTATATGGATTACCATCGCCATCTGGAGCGATTGGAGGAGGAAAGGCGGGAAGCTATCCGTCAGCAAGAGCGAATCATACGACTCGCCATCTTGTTCGTCGAAGATAGGAAGAGGAAGATGACTTAATCTTGTCTTCTTCCTGTTCTTCTTCATCCTCAGCTTTGTCAGGCTTCTTAGCTAGGACTAAAGCTGTTGATGTTAGGATTAGAAGCTTAGGGAAAATCTTGTATAAGTATTGATGTAATTTCCATTTCATAAATGTATTGACTTGATATATTAATGAAAATTGTTTTTACTTCAAGATTTTGTCTCTGAGTTATTTTATCTTCTGTTGATAAATCCTGATTGATATTCTGATGACCATTTAAATTTTGTTTTTATTTAAGTTCTGATTCTCTGTCAGCACTTATTCATCGAAATTATCTCGGTCATTTTTAACATGATTTATTTTCAGAATATTAATGTTGCAGTGAAAAATAATTCAATCAGTGCTAACGGTTTAAATTTTGAATTAAAACTGTTTCTCTTGATTAATGGAACGGTTTTTCCTTGAAACAAGGCAACTGGGTAAGTAATCATTCCTGTTTTCTCGAGCCCAGTAACTATCCGTTATTACTGCATGTCTGACAGGTGTCCAACGGTAATATTTTTTTGTATAAGTACAGCAGAGAGAAGTTTTCTGTAATCTTTTTAATTTCTTCATCTTTTATCTCTCTTCTTACTTTTACTCTCCTTCACTTTACTTTTCCCGTTGTTTTCATACAGACATTATATCAAACACCTATCAGGCATACTTAATTCTCAATTTTTTCACATGGCACCAAAGGATTTAATCATTGATGGAGCAAAGTTTGTTCCAAACAACTATGCTGCAATTCTTGATCATGCTGAAGCTCCATCTGAATTGCACTTTATGCAAGATCTTCTTGCACATAGTGAGGTTGGGTACGTCTTAACTCGGCCTGAATTATTTTCAAGTCAACAAGTTCTGAGGTTCTGGAGGACTGGCATTTTTGATGATGGTGGTAACCGTGGAACTCCCAGTATTATCTTCCAAGTGGGTGATTCATCTTTTGTAGTCACTCCTGGTACAGTACGCAGGGCTTTACATCTTCCAGAGGATTGTACTTTCTCAGTTCCAGAGGACTCAGCCCTTCGGGAGTTAATGGCTGAATTGGGATATGAAAAGAGTCTGACGAAACTTGGACAGTTGAAACGGGCTAATATCAGAAGAGAATGGAGTTTCTTCTTTGATTGCATCACCAAAGCCTTTGGGAATAAATGTTCAAATTTTGATGCTATCCCAATTCTGAGTCAGCACATAGGGTATGCTATTATCCATCAAACTCATTTTGATTTTGCAACTGAAATAATTGGTTTTATTGGGGATAGGATGACAGAGGATCGAGATATTGTTTATTTTGCTAGATTCTGTCAACTTATTTACACTTACTGTACTGATGAACCTCATTCAGTCAGCACTCAAACCCCACCTTTTAAGGTTGCAAAAAGGTACTTTAATGATCTGGTAAATGCTGATACTAAGAAGAAAATGGTTAGACCATTACAGATTCCTAAGTCTGTAAAACAGATCCTGGTAAATGCTGATCCTGATACCTATAGATCTGTTTACTCTGATGTCCAACCACCTCCAACCACCCAAAATCCATCAACCTCAGTACCTACCTCTCATTCTACTCAACCTACCCTCAGAACTTATCTCCAATCCTATCTCTCCACTTCACAGACTGCTCAACCTTCTTCTTCAGCACCTACTGTGAAGCCTACATCCTCTAAGCCAAAGAGAACAAAGACTGTTCCTCAAACATCTCAAAAGAGGAGGAGATTTACTTTGAGAGATGAATCAGATTCTGAGGAACAGATTCCTTCTTCAGAACCTGTGGTGGTTGAAGTTGAGAAAGCAACTTCTCAGAAGGATTCTGAAATTGAGGGTTCTAGGCTTCTCAAGAGGCTTAGACATATGATAGTTCCTGAAACTCCCAAGGAATCCAAATCAACAAGGAAGTACAAGAAACAGAGGGCACAAAGGCCAGTTTCAGATGATGAGGAGGAAGCAGCTAAGGAAGGGGATCAGGAATCTCTGATCTCACAAGGCAAGGAATTTGCTCCAGTCACTTCTTCTCCATCAACTCCATCTCAGGAAGCTGTATCTGACAAGGCTAACTCACCATCTGTGTCTCTTGTTGATCCAGGCACAAGTGCTGAAATTGATATTCAGAACTTGGTTGTGCCTGCAATACTTTTCTTAGAAGCTCCAACAGCAAATAATCCTTCCACAACACCTGTTACTGATGCTGTTCAAACTCCAGAGTTATCAACAACACCTTCTCTGCATCAAGATGTTGATGATCAGATTTTAGGTGAGCATCAGGATATGGCTGTTGATCAGAACTTAGTATCAGATCAGCAATTAGAGGATGCTGAAGCCTCCATTGCTACTCACACTGTTGTCTTATCAGAAGATACTGATTCTTTAAGTTCTGATGCTGCAAATATTGGAGATACTGGTGAAGTTGCTACAACTGTAGATGCTGATGAAGCAGGTCCTTCAGGACATACTCCTCCACCGACTCTTCCTAAGTCTGAACTGGTAAAGGAGTTTGTTATCAGGGATGCACCAGTGCCTTGGAGTGAAACTCCTGCAGGTCAGGAGTGGACTAAGGAATGGAACTCAGTTTCCTGTGTTCCAAATGCTTTACATCTTGCTGAGCACTTGACTAAAGCTGATGAAATGTTAAATTCTGATGATTTTAAAACCCAGCTTAGAGTCACTGCATTGAGTACTAAACATCTACAAGGTCTTCATTCCAATACTCATGCAGAGCTACACAAGATTCAGGAGAACTTTATCAAACAGGAACAAGTTTGGAAAATTGATAAGAAAAAGTTCTTCCAACCTACCATTGACAGGGTTGCTTATATTGAGAAAACTCAAGAGAAACAACAAGCTCAGATTGATCAAATTCTGACAAATCAAGCTTCTCAGTAATCGCAACTTACTGAAATCCAGACCTCAGTGGAACTACTTATCTCTCTTTTATTACCTGCTGATGCCAAAAAGGGGGAGAAGGTAATTAAGTCCAAATGCAAAACCAACAAGACACTGCAAGGAAAGGATGATGGAAAAGATGACCACGGAACCTCTGGAATGGGTAGTGGTCATAGTCAAGGTAGAAGGTTTACATCAAGACAAGCTAGTCACAGAACAAGTTCTGATACTGGGAAAAGAATAAGTTCTGCTGCTGGTAAAAGGATAAGTTCTGATGAACTTCTAGATCTTGATGAGGAAATGTCAAGACAGTTATTTCTTCAAGAAAATCCAGGGATGGACTTGGAAAGTTTAAAGGAAGAAGAAGCCAGACTTAAATCAGAGAAAGTCACATCTAAATCTGAAGCTTCTGGTAAAAAGTTACTTCCAAAACCTAAAAGCATTGTGATCAAAGAAAGGACACATACTGAAGCAACTTTGGCTAGATCACAACCACAGATAGATCCAAGATCCAAGGGTAAAGAAAAGGTTGGTGAACCTATCAAGCCTTATGTACCTCCTGAGGAAGAAGAAATTACTGATGGAAAAGATGATCTTGCTCTGACTACAAGAAAAGTTCTTAAAACAACCTCTGACATGGCTCAAGTTGTTCAGAGTCAAGAAATTGTAAGTTCTGATATTCAGAAGAAGCAAGTAACCTCTGACAGTGCTCAAGTTAACTTGATATCAGAAAATAGATCAAAGACACTCCTACCAGGATTCACTAAAGCAAAACAGACTCAATCTTTGAAGACTACTGCAAGTGGTTTTGAAGCAAGAGTAGTTACTGGAAAGGAAGCTAGAGATAAAATTGGATTGGGAAGTGCTGATGAAAGAAGAGTACACAACACTACCAATGATCCAACTTCCTTGAGTGAACCAGGTATTGGAGCAACTCCTGAGAGATTGAATCAACTGGAATCTGTACAGATGGTTTACCATACCTACTTGAAAGAATACATCATGTTATATGTTAGGAATATATGTGCATTAGTTTGATGATATGTTTAACAAAACACTTAAGTAGAAATTCAGTGTCTGTAGCCTCAACGGATAAGACCACTTTGGCTATCCGTTGATGGTGTAGCTTTACTTAGAAATAAGTCTAGTGTTGTAGCATATTTCAGTCTCTGTATTTAAGATGTAATTCTTAGAAGTTGAGAGAAACTATGAGTCATGTTGACTACTAGAAGATATGCAGATAGGAAGGCCAATTGTAAATATTTCATGCCTTGTAATTTTGTATAAATGAAGTGGTATCAACGGATGACTTAAAGACCTTCAACGGATGAGAAGCTAAGCTTCAACGGATGTCTCTAAAGCTTCAACGGATAACATCCTTCAACGGATGAGTGCATCAACGGATGAAAGCTTCAACGGATGTTCTGTTGATTAACCGTTGATAAGTGGTAGTTGTACCTACAAACAGAGGCACGTGGGTGAACAGAGATAACTGAAATGTGGCAGCCTAATTTCAGGAACATCAGAAAAAGCAGCCGTTCTACTCTAGTATAAAGAGACATTAAGTCAACAAAGTACTGGAGTGAACTGGAGAAGAAACAAGTGGAGATCTTACTTTATTATTTTATATATCCTTGTCTTCACTTGTAAACTTGGTAATATATCAAGTAGTAGCTAGTAATTAGATAAGAATTTTTCCAGAGCTGTTTAGAAAAATCTTGAGAGAAAAATTATCTAGTTTGTACTAGGATGCAGCTGTGATCAAATTCTTAGATCACAGAATTTCTGAAATACCATCTCTGATGGAACAACAAATCCACCAGAAAAGTTTTTAAAGGTTTATTGTGTTCTTTACATTTGTGTTTGAATATATATCTGTCTGTATCAGCTTAAAGCAATTCACACACTTGTTCATCTTGAACACACAGTCTTTATAAACTGCTCAAAACTTGAAAAAGTTTTGAGATTTACATTCAACCCCCCTTCTGTAAATCTCATTGTTAGTTCTCTAGAAATAACATTATATTTCATGACAGGTGGTAGGGTTTATCATATAAGACAAAATGCCATTCCTTTGAAGTATTTTGAAGAATTGGAGCATGTACTTTTCTTACTTCAAGTGGATGACAGAATAACAGAGACTGCTGCAAACTACTTAAAAGAACAGATTCGGAGACAGAAAAGGCTTTATTCTGTTAAGTCTGACAGCAGATATGTTCCAAAGTACAGAGATCACAATGGTGATATTGTTGATATGAAGCCTAATACTGCACAGATCAGAACGTATCTTGGTATTAAGGGACTTGAATTCAATCTTGAGTCTGACAAAGCTTATGTCATAAGACTAGATCAGGAGTTGAGAAAAGCAAAGATTAATGATCTCAGAGCTGCAATCTTTCAAACTGGTGAAGATACTGCAGAGCTTAAAGGTGTTAAAGGGAGAATGATTGATGAACTAAGATATGCTGAGAAATATTTGTTGAAGAACTATCTCAGAACAACTCCTGACATCAGAGAGATCAGAAAATGAAGAAGCCAAGTCGAAGATCTACAACTGCTTAAATTCTGATATTTATACAGATTGAAGTTGTTATCAGAAGTTGAAATTGGTAAAAACTTTAAGGACTGTAAGTTGTAGTTATCTAGTCTATTTCTCATGCATTTGTACTTAATGTTTTTGACATCATCAAATATCTGTTAAACTTGTATATTTTATTAATTTACAAGTTGGGGGAGATTGTTAGATATATTTGATAATGTCATGACTAATATATTTTATGTTTAGCTTTCAGATCTTACGTGAACAGGATAAATCAGTACTTAACTGTTGATCAGTACTTATACTGGAAGTCAGGACTTAAGGATATCAGTACTTATATTATCAGGAGATAATAATCAGAAGATAGATATCAGAACTTAAGTGCTGAAGGACAATCAGATAAGGACAGTAGCTGATTAAAGGAAAGAAGATCGAGATAAACATAAGAAGAGATATGCATGAAGAAGGAATTTCGTGAAGAATGGAATACTTGGAAGAAAAGATATCTGATTGATATATTTTAGGAAGCAGAATTATATTCCATATCAATTAGCGATTATCTTGTAACTGTGTAGTATATAAACACAGATATAGGGTTTACACTATAAGTGTTATCATTATTAGAAAAGATTATTCATTGTAACCCTAGCAGCTCTCGTGATATTTGTTCATCACTGAGAGGTAACAGTTCCATACTGTAACAGAGTTTATTATTTCAATAAAGTTTGTTTTCTGTTACTTAAGATCTTAAAGTTCGATTTGAGTGTACTATACACTGTATTCACCCCCTCTACAGTGTGTGTGTGACCTAACATATAAGATAAATCATTTTAAGTTTATTAAATATATTATATTAAAGTCCACTAAATAAATGTATTTAATTTAACAATTAAACTTTGAGCTTCGCCAGTCCCCTGAGCTGTTTGGATGTATACCCCGCGCACCTCTTCTCGCACTTTAACAGATAAATGTTCAATCCAAGTACGTTCCTCAACTTAACAATCCTTCTAAAAATAATACCCAGATTCCTTTCACGAGCTGTTGACGCCTAGTGCAACTGGTCTGGTTCACAGATGACTAACCCCGATTCAGGTCTTCGTATTATAGCCTTGATTACATTGTTAAGCTTGCCTCAACTTTATTGCTTCAAACACTAACTGTCAATAAACAACTGTACTTTCACTGGAATCCTTTCCGGTACTTTAGACAACGTCTTCATTAACCTCTGTCTATACCCTGTCTTCAATTCTTCAGATTCCTATGCTTCAAACACTGTCTGTCTTCAATCAATGCCAATACACTGAAATCTTCTGGTAACACTTGTATACTGAATCTTCAACATTTCTGAAACCCTGAAAGTCTTTAACCTTTGTTCTTCACTGAGGCATGATCATATTAATGAACTTATTTCAGTGACCTGTAGACAGACTTTAGGCTTTCTTCTAATCTTCCGATTCTTCGTATTTGCCTTGTCTTCATTCTTCCTGATTTCTTGTGTAGACGTAGTATTATTAACCTGTCATGTTCTAGTGTTGTTATTGTGTTGAATTATCACGTAACTATTTATACAGCTACGCAGTCTCACCAACAGATTGAAAATCGATCGATGAATCAGCCAAAAATCTACCCACGAGGTACCACCTTATGTCGATCTCACTTAATCCTTCATCAATGTCGGCATAGGTTATACCGCCTTGTTCTTCTTCCAGAAAAATCATGGCAAACTCTTCTTCCATTTCTTGCACTGTGTTTCTTGGCCCAGCCATTTTTAGAACTTAGGGTATGAAAGCAGAACTTGAATACAAACGAAAACTGACGAAAACAAGAATAAGATGACAAGAACTCGCTTTAAACTAAGACTTGGACCATAACAATTCTCACAATGTCAAAAGACAAGACAATAATTAATCATATTCTAATTTCATAATTCATTATACTACTATATCAATCCACAAACAAGCAAGATTCATCGAAGAAAATAGAGTTGACGCACCTATTGAATCGTAATTGGAATAAAACGCCGCCGGTGATTTGAATGTACCCAGGTTTCGGATTGATCCAATTCAATCGGATACTTTTTCCTCTCATGAATACTAAACTGGGTTTTAACCCCTAAAAAGGTTTAATTGTATACTGTATGATTCTGATCTGGGTTTTGTTTTGGGGATTTTGTTTGACTAATTAAGGCCTCTGTTGTAAATGAAATCGATCAAAGTGGCGGGGGTTAGGGTTTTGGGATGAAATATGTAATTAGGACGATAAAAGGTGTAATGTTCTATCTATAATCGTTGGTAGTGACTTGCTTATCTATATGTTTGTTAGTTTGGGTGATTTTACTTAGACCTGTCAATATGGACTTAAAACTACTAATCCAACCAACACCGAACCAATCTCAAAAATATGGCATGATATAATATCACATACTGTATTTAGATATGGACTGGCTGAAAAATGGATCAAATCTGGATACAAATATGTGATATTCATATTTCACAACTCGTTTAGCAACACCGAATATGTACTCTCTGACTCCATGTTATACTCTCAGTGTACTCGCGTGTGAGAGTGGCATTTTCATGTCTAATTTAATTAAATGAAAAAAGATATGGTCTAGGTCATGCGCGTGGATCCATCCTCAATCATAAAGGTTAGATAGGTGCATCAGCATCACTAATTATTAGGCATTACTTTTTATTTGTTTTTCTGAATAACTACATTAAAAAATAAAATAATTAAAAAATAGATTTTAAAATCTGAAATATCTATTTTGGTATTGATCAAAACCTTTTCACCAGTGGAGTGTATTGGTACAAATATAAATATAACCTTTTTCCATTTCTTTATATTCATATTTTTTTATGAAATATAGTTAATTCATATTCTAAACCAAAACCACACAAACCAAATCCAAACCACATCCACATTTGATAAAATATGGTTAATAAAAGGTTATAGTTCATAAATCAAGCCAATCCATTTTATTCAAACCAAAACCAAACCAATCACATGTTTTGTTAGGTATATTCCACTACAAACATCAATTTGATGCTATGGTGTAATAATCATCAATTTGATTGCAATTGATGGGTTTAAGCTGAGGTTATGGTGTAAAATGATCTTCGACTATATTCTTTGTAATGTTCTGATGTCTGCACATTTATCTAAGATTTCATTACACACAGATTGTGTCAGAAGAGTATCGCTTTGTTGAGGCAGTTTAGAATTGTGAATGTCTCTGTAACTAGGTTTTGTAATTGCTGACTAGTTGAGAAATGACGGGAAATACATATAGAGATTTTAATAGCAGGCATGAATTTTCTGTTCTGTTTTAAAATTTTGGTTTTAGTGGCATGTTAGTTAGTGTAAGAAATATGTGCACAAAATCTTGTTTACTATCTGTGTACAAAATTATCCGTAGTGTGTTTGGATTTTGATAGATGTAAATGTGTGCAAAAACTAAGTTTTCGAATTTATCTAGTCTATAGATATAAATTTATGCTGTCTAACTTGCCATATAGACAGACTTATATGCGGATATTTAAATATTTTGTAATTATTGAAGAGAAATGCAAAACAATACTTGAGAAATCTTATATTAAATTGAATAATGCTAGAACAACTTTCAGTGTCATAGTATACAAATCATCATAGACTACTTAAGATTGAGAAACTATATCCACTCTAATCATCCCAATATTTTGATCATAACATTACACCACCATACTTAGGTGACTTCTTTATCACTGGTAGAATTTCAGACGTCAACACATCAGCCGGGATGAATCACTTCCGGCAGCCCGGGTTGCTGCATGCAGCCCGGGGTGCTGCAGGCAGCCCCAAAATTATTTTCCAGCAATAGCTGTAGTAGTCCACTTGGTCCATGAATTTAAAATGCTTATCAATATTTACAGAACTATATTCACAAAGAGGATTGTGGTAAAATTGTACTCAAACATAATCAAATAGTCCTGTATTGATTGTCTGTCCTAGATTTGCATGTATGGACACTGGGGTGCACCTGTTATGTGAACTTTTTTTGCCATGCTTACCATAAGCAACTAAATATTTTACGAGATCTTCGTAATAATTTACTGAGCCTAGTTCGATATCAAAATCGATACCATCCAAACTTGCATCACCTGGAGGTCTCTGGAGTTTGATTTACCTCATAAATAAGTGTTTCATAAATATGCAACGACATTTTTAACATCAGCCTTGAAAGCTAAAGAGTGGTTTGATTTAGCAATATATTGTTGATGACTAATATATACTAGACTAGCTCCTTCCCGTATAAGGCACATCATGTTCTAAATCATAGTTTCATAATGCATCCCATTCAGTCCCCATAAAATTATGATTGTACAAAAATAATCCTGCTGAGAAAAAACTACTTCTATTTGTTACATAAATATCCTAGCTACATCATTCAGCAAAGGAGTCATGCATCAATGGATACCAAAACAAATTCTATAGGATAATCTTGTGCAAATTTCCAAGGAGTAGGCTTCTCAACGGGGCAGGGAGAATGGGGAACCCGCCCCAACGTGACCCAATTGGAGCTGTCCTGCTCCGCTTAAATGTGAAATGAGTAGGCTTCTCAACGGGGCAGGAAAAATGGGAAACCTGCCCCAACGTGACCCAAATGGGGTTGTCCTGCTCCGCTTAAACATGAAATGGGGCAGTGACGGGGATCAAATTTTTACCCCCTTTTAATATGGAGCGGGTATGGTATATATATGATTCCAAAAGAGAAAATCCGTCTCACCCCAAATATAATATATATATATTTATAATATAATATAATATTTTATATCGTGTAGTAAAATATATTTATAGTATAGAATAATATATAAATAATTTATTTCAGTTCTATACATAATATGATAAAAATATTGCATGGTTTGTTTTAAAGTATCTGTTAGATATATTTGATAATGTCATGTCTAATATGATTTATGTTTAGTTTTCAGATCTTACTTAAACAGGACAAATCAGTACTTAACTGAAATGAGCACTTATACTGAAGTCAGAACTTAAGTCATCAGTACTTAAGGTTCAAGAGATATTTATCAGAAGATAATATCAGGACTTAAAGGAAACGTTCAGATAAGGAAGGCGGCTGATTGAAAGGAAAAGAAGATCAAGACAAACGTAAGAAGAGATATGCGTGAAGAAGGAATTCTATGAAGAATAGAATACTTGGAAGAAAAGATATCTGATTGATATATTTTAGGAAGCAGAATTATATTCCATATCAATTAGCGATTATCTTGTAACTGTGTAGTATATAAACACAGACATAGGGTTTACACTATAAGTGTTATCATTATCGAGAAGATTATTCATTGTAACCCTAGCAGCTCTCGTGATATTTGTTCATCACTGAGAGAGGACAGTTCCATACTGTAACAGAGTTTATTGTTTTGAATAAAGTTTGTTTTCTGTTACTTGTGTTATTAGAATTTGATTTGATTGTGCTATACACTGTATTCACCCCCCTCTACAGCGTGTGTGACCTAACAAGTGGTATCAGATCCTATCTGTTAACACACAAATAGTTTAAGATCCAAAAATAATCATGTCTGAAGTAGAAACTCCAACTAAGCCCATCAAAACTGAAGAACCTCCAAAGACACAAATCCATAGCCGATATGAGGCTATTAGAGTTCCCATATTGAGACCATCTGAATATCCCATATGGAAGGTGAGGATGTTTATGTTTCTGGAAGCTACAGATCCAGAATATCTTGATAGAATCAAGGAAAGGCCTCACAAACCAACCAAGCTCGCTGTTGCAGTTGCAGGTGAAGCAGCCAAGTCAGTACCAAAGGAGAAGAGTGACTACACTGCTGAAGATATCGCATCAATTGCTAAGGATGCTAATGTACGACACTTACTGCATAGTGCCCTTGATAATGTAATGTCAAACTGGGTAATAAACTGCAAGACTGCAAAGGAGATATGGGATGCCTTGGAAATAAGATGCCAGGGAATTGATATGATTAAGAAGAACAGGAAGACAATACTCACTCAAGAGTATGAACACTTTGACTCAAAGGCTAACGAGTCATTGACTGATTTATATGATAGATTTGTCAAACTCTTGAATGATTTGTCACTGGTTAATAAGGAGTATGATCTTGAAGATTCAAACCTTAAATTCCTGTTGGCTTTTCCTGAAAGCTGGGATTTGAAGGCAACAGCAATAAGAGACAACTATAATCTTGATGAAACAACTCTTGATGAAATTTATGGGATGCTCAAGACTCATGAACTTGAGATAGAACAAAAAAGCAAGAGGAAAGGAGGAAAGTCAAGGACAGTTGCTCTTAAGGCTGAAGAAGAATCCCCCAATGCACTCACCTCAAGGAAAGGCAAGGGTAAAGCACTCTTCACAAAGTCTGATACTGAGTCATCAAGTTCTGATAGTGATGATGACTCAGAATCTGAAAGCTTGCCTGAGACGGATGCTGATGAAGAGATGATGAAGCTGTGTGCCCTTATGGTGAAAGGAATCACAAAGATTGCATACAGGAAGTTCAGTAAGGGAAAGAAGTTTTCCAGGAAAGGTGCAAGTTCTGATAAGAAGAATTTCAGAAAATCTGAGGGCAAAGGAGGAAAAGCTGATAGAGGAGATTATACAAATGTCAAATGCTACAAGTGTGGTGAGAAAGGACACATATCTCCTGATTGCAAGAAAGTGAAAAGTGACAAAGGCAAGGCTCTTTTCACAAAGAACAAAAGCTGGACAGACACCTCAGATTCTGAAAGTGAGGAGAATTATGCCTTGATGGCAAATACTGATATGGCAAGTGCTGAAAGCAGTTCTGAAGCTGCTGAGTTAAAGGTACCTCATACTACTTATGCCTTACATACTGATGATATTAATGAGTTGAGAAGATATCTTAAAACCATGTTCATTAGCTATAGAGATCAAACTTTAACATGTGAAAGATTAACTTCTGAAAATCTTGCTTGCAAAAAGAGGAATGATTATTTAGAAAAAGAGTTAGTCATGTTCCATCAAACTCAGAAAGATAGAGATGATGCTTTCTATGTTAGGGATGAAGTGCTTAAAATGAATGAATCTCTAAAAGCTGAGTTAGAAAAGGAAAGAGAGATTATCAGGACTTGGACTAACTCTGGCAGAACAACTCAGAATTTATTAAGTAGTGAAAACTGGAAAGAGGGCTTAGGTTATGGAGATGATAAGAATGATAAAGGAACTGTAGAAATTAAGCTTATAGTTGTTAATCAAAAATCTAAGTTAAAGCCTGTTAAATTTGAAGTTGTAAAGTCTGATAATGAGAAATCAGAAGTTAAAAAGGAATTAACTTCTAACAAACTAAAACAGGAAAAGACAACTGAAGTAAACATAGGCTTAACGACAAAGAAGCAGCTTAAGCATAAGCTGAAAGATGTTAAGAATGCAAACAAGGTAAAATCACCTAGGAAAAATAGGAATGGAAAGGAAGGTGTGAATAAAAGCAATGATTATAAGCCTGTTCGTAATGCTCCTAGAAAAATGTGTCATAACTGTGGAAGTTCTAACCATCTGGCTTCGTTTTGCAGGAAGAATAAGAACATAAACTCATTACCTTCAAAGTCAGGAGTTAAGAGTCAGTATGTTAGATATAAGCCACAAAATCCTTGTTTTCATTGTGGTAGTTTATGGCATTCCATTTATACTTGTAAGGAATATCATAGTCTGTACTATGATTATTATCAAATAAAACCTTCTTTAAATAAAATTAGCATTGTTCCTTCTAGTGTAAGTTCTGATTCAAAGTCTGATAGTGTAAATTCTGATAAGAAAAATGTTAACATAAACTCTGATGTTAAATCCGCTGCAAAGGTTAACAAACTTAATAAGGCCAAAGGATCCAAGCAAGTCTGGGTCCTTAAAACTAATCATTAGTGGTCTTTGTGATTGCAAGGCAACAGGAAAAACATCCTAGTTCTGGACAGTGGATGTTCAGGACATATGACTGGAAATAAAGCCCTGCTATCAGACTTTGTGAAGAAGGCTGGCCCAAGTGTTTCTTATGGAGATGGCAACATTGGAAAAACATTGGGATATGGCAATATCAATCTTGGGAATATCATCATTAAAGAAGTAGCTCTGGTCTCAAGACTTAAACATAATCTGCTGAGTGTTAGTCAAATCTGTGACATAGGTTATCATATGGATTTCTTTGAAGAACACTGTGAAGTTATTAGTAAATCTACAGGCAAAGCTGTTCTGAAAGGATACAGGCATGGTAACATCTATGAAGCCAAGCTTTCAACAAGTACTGATGGTTCTGCAATCTGTCTGATGAGTAGAGCATCAATTGAAGAAAGCTGGAATTGGCACAAGAAACTCTCTCATTTAAATTTCAACAATATAAATGAACTAGTCAAGAAAGATCTTGTGAGAGGACTGCCAAAGTCAATATTTGCTCCTGATGGCCTTTGTGATTCTTGTCAGAAGGCTAAACAAAGGAAATCCTCATTCAAGAGCAAGACTGAATCATTAATTCTTGAGCCTTATCACCTACGACATGTTGATCTATTTGGTCCAGTAAATGTCATGTCTATTGCAAAGAAGAAATATGCTATGGTCATAGTGGATGAGTTCACCAGATACACATGGGTGTATTTTTTGCACACAAAAAGTGAAACTGCATCTATCTTGATTGATCATGTCAGGCAACTGGATAAATTGGTCAAAGATTCTGTGAAGATAATAAGAAGTGATAATGGTACTGAGTTCAAGAATTTGATAATGGAAGACTTCTGCAAAAACCATGGACTCAAGCAGGAATTTTCTGCACCTGGAACTCCACAGCAAAATGGAGTTGTTGAAAGAAAAAATAGAACTCTCATTGAAGTTGCACGTACAATGCTTGATGAAGCAAAGCTTCCAACCTATTTCTGGGCTGAAGCTGTGCAGACTGCTTGTTTTACTTAGAATGCAACACTTATTAACAAGCAAGGAAAGACACCATATGAGATGGTGAAGAAAAAGAAGCCAAATCTGAAGTATTTTCATGTATTTGGATGCAAATGTTTTGTTCTTAAGACTCACCCTGAACAGCTATCCAAATTTGATCTAAAAGCTGATGAAGGAATCTTTGTTGGATATCCACTTTCCACAAAAGCCTTCAGAGTCTATAACTTGAGAACAAGAGTGGTCATGGAATCTATCAATGTCTCTTTTGATGATAAGAAGATTACTGGACTTGAAGATTTCAATGATCATGATCAGCTGAGATTTGAAAATGAAGACTTAAATTCTGATACTGAAAATCCTGACAGTCTAAATCCTGATACTGCAAACTCTGATGGATTAAACTCTGATGTTATTGAAACTGTGGTGACTACGCCAAAGGAAGATGCACCTATGCAGGGGGAGCATACTCAAGATACAACCACCTCTCAAGAAGTATCAGAACATACAACTGGCTTTTCAAGTTCTGATTCGTCAAGTTCTGATAATCCAAGTTCTGATAGTTCTGAAAACTTAAATTCTGAAGGATCCAACTCAGAGAGCATAGTTTCAGGGGGAGCATCAGAAAATGTTGATGAAGATAGCATGGATCATGGGGGAGCATCCAGTTCTAGAGAAAACCTTCCATCTGCAAGCAAGTGGACTAAATCACATACACCTGACTTAATTATTGGAATCCTGATGCAGGTGTCAGAACTAGAACAGCTACTTCGAGTGAATGTCTTTACAATTCTTTTCTTTCTCAGACTGAACCAAAGAAAGTGGAAGAAGCTCTTCAAGATGCTGATTGGGTGCAAGCAATGCAGGAAGAGTTAAAT
Organism: Apium graveolens; assembly: GCF_009905375.1. Classification (NCBI taxonomy): domain Eukaryota; kingdom Viridiplantae; phylum Streptophyta; class Magnoliopsida; order Apiales; family Apiaceae; genus Apium; species Apium graveolens. Next base: position 180,050,055 of record NC_133647.1, read on the forward strand.
GAATTTGAAAGAAACAAAGTCTGGACCCTAGTGCCAAGACCAAAAAACAGATCTGTTGTTGGTACAAAGTGGGTATTCAGAAACAAAACTGATAGTAATGGCATAATTACAAGGAATAAGGCAAGGTTGATTGCAAAAGGATATTCTCAACAGGAGGTAATTGATTATGATGAAACATTTGAACCAGTTGTTAGATTGGAAGCCATAAGGATATTTTTAGCTTATGCTGCTCACAAAAAGTTTACTGTCTTTCAAATGGATGTGAAAAGTGCTTTTCTCAATTGAACAACCTATAGGCTTTGTAGATCCCAAATATCCTAATCATATCTACAGGCTTGATAAAGCACTTTATGGCCTTAAGCAAGCTCCAAAAGCATGGTATGAGACTTTAGCTCAGTTTCTTCTGGAAAGTGGATTTAACAGAGGAACTATAGACAAAACACTGTTCTACCTCAACCATGGAAAGGACTTACTTCTGGTCCATATATATGTTGATGATATCATCTTTGGTTCTACAAATGACAGACTTTGCAAGAAGTTTGCCAAACTGATGCAGTCAAGATATCAAATGAGTATGATGGGGGAACTTAGCTATTTTCTGGGCCTTCAAGTCAAGCAGAATGAAGAAGGCACTTTTATTTGTCAAACCAAGTACACCAGAAATTTGCTGAAGAAATTTGGAATACAAGATTGTTCAAGTGCATCCACTCCCATGGCCACTGCAACAAAACTGGATAAGGATACTGGTAAATCAGTAGATATTACTGATTACAGAGGTATGATTGGCTCTCTACTCTATCTAACTGCTAGTAGACCTGATATCATGTATGCTACCTGTCTTTGTGCAAGATTTCAAGCAGATCCAAGAGAACCTCACTTAACAGCTGTGAAAAGAATTTTCAAGTATCTTAAGGGAACAGCTGATCTGGGTTTTGTGGTATCCCAGAGAATCAGATTTTAAACTAATAGGTTACTCAGATGCAGATTTTGCAGGTTATAAAATTGACAGGAAAAGCACAAGTGGAAGCTGCCAATTTCTTGGAGGCAGATTGGTTTCTTGGTTTAGCAAGAAACAAAAGTCAATTTCCACATCAACTGCAAAAGCAGAATACATTGCTGCAGGAAGCTGTTGTGCACAGATTCTTTGGATGAAGAATCAGTTACTGGATTATGTGTTAACATATTTTAAAATCCCTATTTACTGTGATAATCAAAGTGCTATTGCTATGACAGGTAATCCAGTTCCACACTCAATGACAAAGCACATCAGCATTAGGTACCACTTCATAAGGGAACATGTGGATGAAGGTACAGTGGAATTGCACTTTGTTCCAACAGATCAACAACTAGCAGATATCTTCACAAAACCACTATGTGAAGCTACTTTTACAAGATTGGTAAATGAACTTGGAATGGTTTCAGGTTCTTTCTCTAAATCTGCTTAGCTTTTGTTCTGATGCATCAGACTTTATGATCAGTATTTACAGAAATTACTCTCTTTGTGTATTCAGTGCTTAATTGAAAATTGCTTAAGTACTAATTGTTGTTTGATGTGAATTTCTAAACTCTGATAGTGAACTGACTGTTTCTGTGACTATTCAATCCTATGAGGATAACTGTGCTAGATGCTGACCTAGTAGTCTTTAACATACTAGAGATCCCATGTTAGAAGTAATTATTTATGTGGAAATCTATTGACACAAGCAAATTCTGATATTGAGCTTAGTCATATTTACTTTGTCTATCTTATTACTAAGTCAAAAACTAGAATAATGCTTCTCATCTGTTAAGTTCCGATGTTAGTAAATCTGATGGATGTACTAAGTGCTGATAAACCTCACTCATCAAAAGAAAAAGTAAAAGAAAAGGGAATAAAAATCAGGTACTCCTTTGAGATCTAGAGTAAAAATGTGGAAGGGACGACCCAAGTGCATTGCTGGTATTAAGTAATATGCATCAGAATAGCAAATAATTATTTTTCTTGGTGACTTTTCACACTCTATGATTACTGGAGAAATACTCTGATAATAACATAAATTCTGATAAGCAGTCGTGACTCACTTACACTGAGAAGCCACTGTAAAATGGAATTTCAAAAGATGCATAAAATAAGCACAAAACAGTTGAGGTGGACTCGTGCATGAACTCATTCAAAAGTAAACTTCATAATAATGATAGATTTTTAGTAAAGTTCTTAGTTATACCTTATTTCTAAGATGTACTGAAGTGAATCAGACTTTACTCTTTGTCTGATGTTTTGAAAATTACTGTGGCGTTCAATGTTGTTTTAGATGAACAATTTATGTGTCAGATTGCATAAATTCTGAGGACAAGTTCTGATGGAAGTTCTGATAAATAAGTTCTGAAGAACTGAAATCAGAATTTGTGTGAAGAATCACAGAGATATGCATTCATTTTTCGAGTTAAGAAATCATGTTCTGATGACTGTTAAGTTCTGATATAAGTCTAAGTGCTGATATTAAATTTTGATCCTCTATTTGACTTATTTGTGGTAAAAATCTGAAACAGTCTTATTTTAAATCAGAATATGTACGGGTGAGATATTAACAGTCAATACAATTAGGGTTAGTGGAACACGTACATGCACAGTAATATTTACTTATTTCTTGTGCGCATTAAACCCTGTTTTACACTTCCAATGACTGTTTTTCTTCTTCCCAGTCTAGGGAGGCGAGGTAGAATCATTTCTACCTGTTAGCATTAAATTTCCTTGCGTCTCCTGGCATTCTATTGCTTATATAAACCAACACCTCAAATCAGCCTACACATCATTTTTTTTCTCACATACTCACTCTCTTTTCCTTCATACCAACACAATCATGGTCAACTACAATATGTTTTTAAACTATGAGACCTTCAACATGGAGTTGAGCTGTGAGGACTGGCAGCAGGAATGGCACGTAACTGTCATTCCTGATGAGATTTGGGACTCGGTTCCCCAGGAGGTTCTCATACACCTCCTGTTCTTTTACATGGACTACCATCGCCATCTGGAGCGATTGGAAGAAGAAAGGCTGGAAGCTCTCCGCCAACAAGAGCGAATCATTCGACTCGCTATTCTTTTTATAGAGAGTCGGAAGAAGAAATAATTTATTTTCTTCTTCCTGTTTTTCTTCATCGTCAGCTTTGGCCGGCTTCTTAGCCAAGGACAAAAGCTGTTGATGTTGGAGTTTGTAGCTTAGGACAGTCTTGTAATGTTCTGATATAAATTTCAATTTCATGAATGTATTCTCTTAATATATTAATGGAATTTTATATTTTTGCAAGATTTTGTCTCTGAGTTGTTTTAAATTCTGCTGCATTTTTAAATCCTGATATATCCATATTCTGATGACCATTTTAATTACTGATATAAATTAAGTTCTGATTTTAAAATATCAGTACTTGTTTACTTGGTTTATTTTTTTTTTGGTCATTCTCACACTTGAATATTTTTACAGAATATTGGTTTTGCAGTGAAAATGATTAAATAAGTGGGAACAGTTTAAATTTTGAATTAAAACTGACTTACCTCAATTAATGGGATTACTTGGTAAGTGGAACGGTTTTTTTTCTTGAAAAACTGCATGTGATAAGTAATGATTACTGTTTTCCCGTGCCCATTAACTATTCATTATTGCTGCATGTCTGACAGGTGTCCAACAGTTATTTTTTTTAACCATGTATAAGTAAGAGAGAGAGAAGATTATACAATCTTTTATTTACTTTTACACTTTTTCTCTCTTTCTTTACTTTTACTCTCTCTCATCTCCTGACGTTGGTTTTCATACAGACATTTTATCAAATACCTTACAGGCAACCTTAATTCTCAAATTTTTTTCATGGCACCTAAAGATTTGATTATAGATGGAGCCAAGTTCGTTCCCAACAACTATGCTGCAATCCTAAATCATGATGAAGCTCCATCTGAGTTGCACTTTGTGCAAGATCTTCTGGCACACAGTGAAATTGGGTATGCATTGACCCAGCCTCAAGTCATTTCCAGCCAACAAGTTCTGACATTTTGGCGGATTGGGCATTCTGATAATGGTGGTGCTACTGGTACTCCCAGCATTGTTTTTGAAGTCAATGATGTTGCACATGTGGTAACTCCTGGAACAGTTCATAAAGCTCTACATTTACCAGAAGGCTGCATTTTCTCAACACCGGAGGAACCAGTTCTACAGCAGCTCATGGCCAATTTGGGGTATGAGAAGAGTTTGGCTAAGCTTGGACAGCTAAAACGAGCATATATCATAAAGGAATGGAGCTTTTTCTTCGACTGCATCACTAAAGCCTTCAGGAATAAGTGTTCCAACTTTGATGTCATTCCAATAATGAGTCAGCACATCGGGTATGCTATTATTAACCAAACTCATTTTGATTTTGCAAGTGCTGTGCTAGGTTTTATAGGGGATAGGATGACAGAGGATAGGAATGTTGTCTACTTTGCTAGATTCTGTCAGCTTATATATAATATCTGTTGTGCTGATGAACCCCAACCTACCACTGACTTATTTCCACCCTTTAAACTTGCAAAATGGGCTTTTAATGACTTGGTAAATGCCGGCCTTAAGAAAATGGTGGTTAGACCTTTACAGATTCCTCAGTCTGTAAAACAGATCCTGGTAAATGCTGATCCTCAAACCTATAGATTTGTTTATCCTGATGTACAATCTACCACCACATCCCAAATACCACAACAACCATCAGAACATACCACTCATACATCTATACCTCAATCCTCTATCAGAACACATCTCAAACCTTCACAGATAGCTCGACCTTCATCATCAGCACATACTGTGAAGCCTTCATCTTCCAAGCCCAAGAGGACAAAGACTGTCCCTCAGACACCACAGAAGAGAAGGAAGATTGTTCTGAGAGATGAGTCTGATAGTGAGGAACAGGTTTCTGCATCAGAACCTGTTGTTAAAGAAGCTGAGAAGGTCCCTTCTCAGAAGGATTCTGGAATTGGGGGATCTACGCTTCTCAAAAGGCTTAAAAAGAATGACTTATGCTGAACCTCCCAAGGAATCCCCACCTTCAAAGAGATACAAGAAACAGAGAGCTAAAAGGCCAGCTTCAGATGATGAGGAAGCAGCAGCTAAGAAAGGAGATCAGGAATCCCTGATCTCAAAAGAACCAGAATTTGCTGAAGCTACTGCATCTCCCTCTCCATTGTCCCCAACTCAGGAAGCTACTACAGACAAGGCAAACACACCATATGTATCTCCTGTACATGAAACTGTATCTCCTGTAGACCCAGGCACAAGTGCTGAAATTGATATTCACAACCTGGTTGTGCCTGAGGTTCTCTACTTAGAAGCTACAACATCAATTAATCCATCAACAACACCTTTTACTGATGCTACTCAAACTCCAGAATTGTCTACAACACCTTCTTTGCATCTAGATGTTGATGATCAGAATATAGGTGAGCATCAGGATATTGCTGTTGATCAGAACTTGGAAACAGATCAGCACTTAGAGGATGATACTGAAGCCTCAATTGCTTCTCATACTGTTGTTTTATCAGAAGATGCTGATTCTGTCAGTTCTGATGCTTCAAATGCTGATACTACTGGTGATGCTGCTATTAATGCAGATGCTGATGAAGCTGGTCCTCAGGACATGCACCTCAACAAACTGTTCATAAATCTGAACTAGTTAAGAAGTTTGTTACAAGAGCAGCACCAGTACCTTGGAGTGAAACTCCTAGAGGACAGGAGTGGAATAAGGAATGGAACTCAGTTACCTTTATTCCATCTGAAAAGATTCTTGCTGAGCACTTGAAAAAAGCTGATGAAATGTTAATTAATGATGATTTCAAGACACAGCTTCGAGTCACTGCATTGAGTACTAGACATCTTCAAGGTCTCCACTCAACAACTCATGCAGAATTACATAAAATTCAGGAAGAATTCTTCCAACCTACCTTTGACAGAGTTGCTTACATTGAGAAGACCCAAGAGAAGCAACAGTCTCAGATTGATGATATTTTGAAAAATCAAGCTTCTCAGCAATCTCAACTCGATGAAATCCAAGCCTCAGTGGAATTGCTTGTCTCTCTTCTCTTACCTGCTGATGCCAAAAAGGGGGAGAAAGTAATTAAGTCCAAATGCAAAACTGTTAAGACACTGAAGGGGAAGGATGATGAAAAAGATGACCAAGGAAACTCTGGAATGGGTGGAGGTCATGGTCAAGGTAGAAGTTTCTCATCAAGAAGAGCTGAAATTACAAGTCACAGGACAAGTTCTGATGCTGGAAAAAGAATTACTTCTGCTACTGGTAATAGGATAAGTTCTGATGAACTTTTGGATCTTGATGAAGAAATATCAAGACAGCTATTTCTGAAAGAAAATCCAGGAATGGACTTTGAGAGTCTGATGGAAGAAGAAGCTAGACTTAAGTCAGAAAAAGTCAAATATAAATCTGAAGCTTCTATTGGTAAAAAGAAACTTCCAAAGGCCAAAGGCATTGTGATAAAAGAAAGAACAAATCCTGAACCAACCAAGGCTAAATCGCAATTGCAGATAGATCCAAGGTCCAAGGGCAAAGAGAAAGTTGGTGAACCTATCAAGATTTATGTGCCTCCTGTGGATGAAGAAATTACTGTTGAAGATGCTGATCTTGCTCTGACTTCAAGAAAAATTTCTAAGACAACCTCTGACATGGCTCAAGTTGTTCAGAGTCAAGATATAGTTAGTTCTGATATCTCAAAGAAGCAAGTAACCTCTGACATAGCACAAGTTAACTCGATATCAGAAGATAAATCAAAGGAAACCTCTGACATTGCTCATGTTAAACCTTCAAAGTTACTCCTACCAGGATTCACCAAAGCCAAACAGACTCAACCTTTGAAGACTGCTGTAAGTGGTTTTGAAGCAAGAGTGGTTACTGGAAAGGAAGCAAGAGATAAATCTGGATTGGGTAGTGCTAATGAAAGAAGAATACAGGACACAACCAATGATCCAACTTCCTTAAGTGAACCAGGTATTGGAGCAACTCCTGAAAGATTGAATCAACTAGAATCTGTACAGATGGTTTACCATACCTACTTGAGAGAACACATCTTGTTGTACTTCATGACAGATGGTAGGGTTTATCATATAAGGGAAAATGCCATTCCACTGAAGTATTTTGAAGAATTGGAACATGTATTATTCTTACTTCAAGTGAATGACAAAATAACAGAAAGTGCTGCAAACTATTTGAAGAGTCAAATTCAGAGACAGGAAAGACTTTATTCTGTAAAGTCTGACAGCACATATCTTCCAAAGTACAGAGATCACAAGGGTGATATTGTTGAGATGAAGCCTAACTCTGCTAAGATTATAACTACTTTTCTGGGTTACAAGGCTGTGGAATTCAATCTTGAGTCTGACAAGGCGTATTTGATCAGACTGGATCAGGACATAAGGAAAGCTAAAATTAATGATCTCAAGGCTGCAATCTTTCAAACTGGTGAAGATTCTGCAGAACTTAAAGATGCTAAAAGGAGGATGATTGATGAACTCAGATATGCTGAGAGATGTTTGTTAAAGAACTATCTCAGAACAACTCCTGACATCAGAGAGATCAGAAAGTGAAGCCAGGTCAAGATCTACAACTGCTTAAATTCTGATATGAATACAGACTGAAGTTGTTATCAGAAGTTAAAGTTGGTAAAGCTTTAAGGACTGTAAGTTGTAGTTATCTAGTCAAATTCTCATGCATTTGTACTTAATGTTTTTGACATCATCAAATATCTGTTAAACTTGTATATTATGCTAATTTACAAGTTGGGTTAGATATATTTGATAATGTCATGTCTAATATAATTTATGTTTAGTTTTTAAATCTTACTTAAACAGGACAAATCAGTACTTAACTGAAATCAGCACTTATACTGAAGTCAGAACTTAAGTCATCAGTACTTAAGGTTCAGGAGATATTTATTAGAATATAATATCAGGACTTAAAGGAAACGTTCAGATAAGGAAGGCGGTTGATTGAAAGGAGCACATACATACATAAGTCTAAAATATGCTTCATTGGTAACTACTGAAATAACACTTCATATGTTGGTAAATCTGGGTTACCACATGAATTGCTTATGAAAACAACTATAGCAAGGAGCACCTCGATCTATGTCCTTAATTATTTACAAATATAATGTTCAGAATACACATACATACATAAAGTGTCCAATACCCTGATAAACAAATTTCTGTGTTAACAACACAAGTCTAAAATATGCTTCATTGGTAAGAGGCGCGTTGAATGCTTATACATATTGTTTTTCTGCCAATTTCTTAAATCAATAAAACTGGCTAGTTATATTTGCTTCAAGTTACAGAGAGAACTTGATCAATTCTTGAAAATGGTAATTACAACATCCCAAGTACGAACAAACTAACCTCCAGCTTCATTGATCCCCAAAATTGCCTAGATTTGTCCAATTTCGCCTGCCTTGTAGCCATAAATGTATTTTCCTATGCTTCGTCGCTTCCTTCAACACTGAGGTTGTAAGGTACTGATAAACTGTATCAGGCATTCTGATGTTGGTACAGGCTAATCAAGATTTATCAAAACTAATATACTTGTACAGAATAACACGATCATGATAACAATTACGAAATTACACTTGCTTCAAAGATAGAATGGTTTAACTTCGCCAAAAAGGAGGTACTATAACATAATTACCCGGTTACCAAAATTTATTAAACAAGTAAATAAAAGACCACACAAACCACTAAACATCATGTCACAGGAGTTTTTCAATTTACAAAATTGGTATCATTATGAAAATGAGCGGTGCTAGGTTTCTCGAAAATGTTTTCTAAATATTTTAACAAATATCGTGGCTAACATGGCGAGATTTGATTTATGGGAGAATATTTATGCACGCGGGGTTCCATAATATATATAGGAAGGTTGCTATCTATTATGTGACATATCGGCATTTGGAAAATTTTTGAGGAAATTTTTTGGGGAAACTATATTCATTTTGAAAATCGTTGTGTGAAAATTTAAAATTTCAAGAACAATATATGAAGGGTAAAAACATCCTAGTCATCAGAGAATAAGAATAAAAACAAAATAAAAGGAATTTTGTATTACAAAATTGACAGATCTTCGAATGATTGATAAAATTGCTAAGAAACAAATACAAAATTTGAAGATCATTTATTAAGAGTAAACATCTGAGTCATGGGAGAATACATCCACTAGTAAAATCCCCCACCTAGCCTTGTAAAATCCCCCACCTAGCCTTGTCAAAGCTGCAGATATTGAATTGGTAATTGTAACAAACAGCTTTTACAGCAGCTAAAAAGCTACTCCTTGCTGAGATCCTTTCATAGAGGTTTCGTTCTTATAACGATGTTGAAGTAATTACAACAAAGTGTTTGCTCAAAAGGTTATAATGATGAAGTGTACACCAAATTAAATAACATTAGCATGAAAAGTGCAACGCAGACCTACTCTATGGATGATGTGGATCCTAGGTACTGGGCTAGTTTTAAGGTGAAATACAAATTCTCATGACGGTTGTGGTCCGCAAGGGGAAGTATTTTGAGAGAAAGTTAGAAGAGGAGATCACCTGTAGCAGTGTAAATTCAAGCATGGTGTGACTTTTGAAGGGAGGACAAGGACATGTTAGATGAATCGAACTGTAGCAAACTGAAAATTTCATTTAGCCACTAGAAAGAAGCTATGCATTTCAATAGAATAAGCTTACATGCCAAAAGTAATTGATAACATAAAGGTTGCAAATATCATGCATAATTAAGAACATTGGCTACATATAATTAGTTAATCCTGATTCTCTAATTAATTATGAAGTGTTCAAAGCTTGATATAGCTAGCAAAAACAATATGACAAGTAATGCAACTGGCAGTTGTAATCCCAAACAAAACTTTAGAAGCAAAAATCCAAGACACCCAAGTTGAAGCAATTTTTCTAGAAAAGTATCAAGAGTGTGTGTTTGAGTTGGACACGATAATATTACAAGCAAGCTATATAAATATACTCCCAGTACAACACTGAAGCTATATAAATTCACCATTCGTCCTTGCAGAGTTACTTCTGTATGTTCTTATCTTCAAGTTTTACTTTATCATATTCTTTTGTCTAAAATATAAAAATAGTATCCTGGTCCTTTGCTGACACCTCTCATTCTTGATCAAATCCAAAGATTACATAATAGTTCTTTATAAGTAACAGTAAGGAGAGAAACTAATTAATTTTAAGATGAATGATAGTAATGGAAGATTTAAAATTAAATATTACGCTACATTAGTACCTGTTTGTACCTTAAAAGATTAATGATATTGAATTGTTTTCTCAACAAAAAATTATTTATTTGATAAGTTTATTCATTTAACAATTATTTATTTATCGAGGTTTACTGATATTAAATTGTAAGCACGATTTTTGAAATTTCCCCTTTTACTTATCAAAAGAAATTTACTGTATTAGAGTATCTCCAATGGTTCATGGCTAAAATGATTGGCTAAATTATATAAAATATCGATTATCTAAATTTTACTAAACATGTAAGAGATTGAATTCAGCGGAGTTGACTATAATGATGGGCTATTTTTTAAAAGTAATATATTATTATTATTATTTCTGTTTATTATAAATAGAATATTTTATTTCAGTATGATAAGTTAATTTGACATATCGCTATAGGTTTCCAAAAGTTCAACATATATGGTCAAATTGGCTAAAATTTTAGTTAATAATTTTATATTATTTAAATGCATAATATTTTTACATAATCTTTATAATAATATTTATGAAATGTCATATAAACTTTTATTTGAGGGTTGAGTGAAAGTGAAGTTGCACGTTCCCATACAAACTCGAGATCATTTGGCTCCTTTTATTTTCAAACTCCTAGTTTAACAAATCTTGTTCAAAGTATTTCTAAAAGGAAAATTCATGGGGTACCAACCCTAACGATTTCCCCCCTCATCCTTACATATATTACAATTTCATAAGAAACCTGCGTCCAGTCTCATATTATATCTAGCATGTACCGATGCACAAAAAGTTCATCCGGACTTTAAAAAGTACGGCTTTTTTAAAAAAGGATAGGATCGCACTTTTTTAAAAAAATCGGGTCGGCTCAGGCCGGACTTCTTAAGAAATATACGACCCGTTTTAGGCCCGCGGGTCTGGCCGAACCAGACTTTATCCAGGTTTTTTATTTATATATTAAAAATTATTTTTATATTTTATAGCTTGAACTATGAGTAGTTTAAATATCGGAGAAAATAATAACTTGATATATCAGATAAAGTAGTTTAGACACCGAAATAAATAATTATTTTTTAATATGATATATAAATAATCATAGATACCTTAATTGCTTCTATATTATAAAATAATTTTCAAAAAATGATAAAAAATAATGTATATTTTCAAATTTTATATTAAAAAATCGATTTTTTAATCAAGTTTTTCAAAATATCCGGGCTTTTATCCACGTCGAACCGGACTTTTATTCGGGCATTTATCCGGGTTTTGTTAAATCCGGGCTTTTATCCAGATTTTTCGGGTTTCCGGTCGGGACGGATTTTCGAGGAAAAAGAAGGTTCATTTAAGGTCCGCCGGTCTGGTCAAACCGGGTCAGCCTTTTTTCCGAATCGGATCCGATTGGATTTCAGATTTTTTCCCGCATGCTTATTATTGTGACCCCCTAGATTCAAAAAGAAAATCATGAAGTATATATGTAATAGTTTGGGCTTGCGAGGAAGCCCACTATTGATAGGGTGTGTTTTGGGTAGGAACCAAACCTGATTTAAGCTCTATCTAAAAGGCCATGCAGCCCGCAAGGGTTGACTCAGTTGGTTAAAGAGAGGAAAACTAACCTCTTGGTCACAGGTTCGAATCCCACGGGAGGAGAATTTATAATTATGCCTCCTGAGCCAGAGTCTGTCGCTTAAATGCGGTTTACCTTGGTTCACGTGGTTTGCAGGCTATTACGTGAACCCGTAGGGTTTACCCAGTGCGCACCCGAAGGGTAGCGGCTGCGGGTTACCTACGATAAAAAAAAAAGGCCATGCAGCTATTTTCTCTGATTATCTAAAACTAGCATAATAACCTGTGCGAGACACGGGTCATTTTATATAGTTTTTTTTATGTATAATCATGCAATTATAATGTTATTAGTTATTTTCTTATTTGTAAATTTTGTACAATATCAAATACAAATTGATTGTTTATCAATGTCTATTATTTTCATACAAAACATTAACAAATTACACAACGTTTCTAATATAGTTCATTAAGCAAAATATATATAAATTATTATTTATATTGTATAATTTGTATTTAACGAATGAATATAAACGGGATAGTCAGTGTACTTTAAAACGAAACGATTAAACTTAATCTGTAGAATATCGTTAGTATGCCTACAAAGAAAAAACTAAAAATTAACATATATGTTGAATACAGAGTTGACCAAAAATTTTGAATTTTATTTAAATAAATTATATGTACTGATCGGTATTATTACTGAGTACACTACTAACTTACAATTAACTTACTCAATTTAAAAAGATAAAAAATGAATAACTAAAGTCCAAATGACTTGCAATCATAATATACAATAATGTAAAATTTACAATACTGTTAATATAAAAGTTGATTTTAATTAAAAATGTTAAGCTCTGGAATTCAACGTATGTATGTATGGAAAAATGTTAGTTTTTTATTTACACTAATGTTAACAAAGTAAGATTAAGTTATATGTGTTTTCGTGTCAGCGTGTAAATTATCGTATGTTATATTTCTTAGTAAATTACGATGTTTTAATTATTTATATGCTAAATATCTTATTTATGTACATGTATAATTATTATTAACATCCAGTGAGACAATTGATTACTTAAATAACATGCATTTGTAATTATTCAAAAATTAAAATTATGTAATAAATAAATTGCAATAACTTATATATGATATTCACATTATCACTAACAAACGATCCATATCTATTTTTTACGCAACCGAGTATCAATAATGATTGCAACATAAAAATAAATTATATATTGTAAAGACTTATTATTAATATTCATGATTTTTTTCAAGAATTCGAAGGAAAAATTGTAATTATATCGTTATTTAAATTGTTTTAAGTTTCTTTCATTACGGTCTAATATTTCTTCATATATTAATTTGATAACATTATATACTATTCTCCTAAAATTAAATATTTTTCAATTCGATAAAATTTTATAAATATCAGTTGAACTGGTTAATTCTTTCAAATTATTAAAAAATATATTTTTTTTCTTTAAATAGTATAAAATTTATTGAATCAAATACTACGATATAGTATAAATATAAATTTTATTTGAATAATTCAAAATATTAAAATAATTCAAAAATATTTGTACAATATTATCTTGATCAATGAATATTGTTTATCTAAAAGAATTCTTTTTTAAAAAAGTTAGTTTTTGTAAAGTGAAAAATGAAAAATAAATCGATTTAATATATCATCGCAGTTTTAACAAATCTCGTGAGATCTCATATCAAATTTTGAATATTTTTAAAATCGAGACAAGTCACAAAAACAATAATGCGCTACCAGGGAAGTTAGTAATTTTAATACAAATAATCAATTGATTTGATCATATAAAGACCTCGAATGCATTAATTTATATTAACATAAGATATTAAAAAATTTCACATTATTGGTAAGATATTCTAGCAGAGCTTGTAATTTAAATTTACTAAATGTAGAATGTGACGTGGTTTTTCGGCCGGGTCATGTAGTCAAATTTCAAGTATTTTTTCAACAATGGTCCAAGTTTTGATTTTAAATTCGAAATAAACTAAAATGCATTGATCCATTATAATTCGAACTTTTCTAAATATGCAATACCAATATAGATTATTTATATATAAGCGATTTTATTTTTAATATTTTCTTTAAAATTATATATGTACATTTTAATTACTTTTTTATAATAAAAATATGTTAAAAATATATGAGATATATTTTCAAACTAAAAAATGATTAATAAATAAAATAATAATCCATTTATGTACTTTGCCTAACTTTATATCTGGAATTCAATTCTTTAAAATTAACTGTATAAATATTCAAGTAACTATCTTTTTTTTTTGCGAAATTCTAGTAAATATCTTTAAAGCTAAATACAATATTCATTTATTACACTTACATATTATGTGTATGATGAAAAGCACATGTAAAAATATGGTGTAGTGGTATGAGGTGGTATAGGTGAATGAAATATGTTGAGTTCGATTCCCACAAACCACATTTTTTATATAAATATTAAAAATAGGGATAGTTTAGTCTTTTCAATGAGACTTTTTAATCTCATGAATTTTATCACCATGTTCTCCTATCAATATATTCCAAAACTTTGCTAGCAAACAAAAAACTAAATTACACTAAATATCCTCTCATCCAATAAAAATTATACTACTCTATGTCCATTTTGGTAAATATACTTTCAGTTATGGATAGTCCAACTTTAAATGGGTTACCCATGACCCATTTTGCATATAAAACTATAGACCCATGGATTATCCATCTATTACCCATTTATTAACCATACTAACACTAAATTAGGTATATTTTGAATTTTAAACATGTTATCTAAGGAAACTGACAATGTTTAAAAATATTTGCATGATTTTCTCACATCTGGTTAAATCTCTATGTCAATAATAATCTTTAGTTTTCTTATTGGTTATGTTTTGAATTTCAAATTCCTTATCAAAATAATCACTAATTAATATCTTCCTTATTTTTTGCTTTTATTTGAAGTATATAGATATATACAGATATAAACACATGTCTAATTTTGATGAGATGAATGAATCAATTTTCTTATTTACATAAATTTCTAATCTCTGAATCTCATTCTTCCCTCTCTTTTTGCAGGTTATACGTGCTCTACAGGTTAGTAATTATGTCCATCTTTTCAATCTCTGTTTTTCGTAATTTTAGTATTTTTATTTATATTGATTTTATATGTTCATATACTTATTGTTTACTTATATTTATATTGGTTTTGGCAGGAGATGATGATATGTTGATAAAGCTTATAGTATATGTGTGTCTAACCTGTTTTTTGATTAATAATGCATGATTTTTTAACCTATGCCTAAATACATAGCACATGATTTTTGATCATGGTGAATTAAGTGTATGTGTGTCTAATCTCTTATTAGTATGTTATATGTATAGATTTTATATGTTTATATATTTATTTTTTACTTATGTTAGTTTTTGTTTTGGCAGGAGATGATGGTGTGCTGATAAAGTTTACAGCAGTGTTTACAAAATCATGATGAATTATGTGTATGTGTGTCTAGCCTGTTTTTTGATAAATGATGCATGAATATCAAGAAATTGTTACAAGCACTCAATGACGCGGATGAAGAACCACTTGAGCATATGCCAGACTACGAGCAATTTGTTTCTGATGCTGTTTTATGTACTTGACTTAACTTTGTAAAGGTTTTTGCAATGTCCATTTTATTAATATCTATAGTTTCATGTTCTATTCAGATGACAATGAAGATTCATCAGATCCTCATTGTATGTTATAATATAAGTTGCTCATTTGTATTAATGTTTAGTTTTTCTAATAATTCAATATTAATTTGATTTTATAAATGTTACAGTAAACATTCATCGAGTCGAATATTTATCTGATGAAGAAAGTGATGAACCAAATCCAGATATAAATATTTTTAATGTTGGTTACTTATTTCTATAAATAATTAAGCTGATCACAAGTTATCATCTTATTGTCATAAAAAATCACAGATTTGTGGAGTGGATACATGGACCTTGGACCACCGTCCAAAATTTTCCAGAAGTGTAATGCTAGAATGTAGAATGAGAAAAGGAACAATAAGTCTTCCAAGAAACTACCAGCAAACTTGCAAAAAAGGTGGAGATTTTTTAAGAATTTGTTGCAAAAGGTGGATTGCTCTAATTCATTGTTCTGGATTATTACAATTTTTTTGCTTCCAATATGACTGTATAATTTTTGCAGTTTAGTAGCAGTTTCCTGCAAAATTCTGCTGCAATTTTTGAGCAGATTTTAGCAGTAAATTTTGCATTTATCTGTACCAAACCTGTACCATTTTTCTGCAATTTTTTTAGCAGATTTCTGTAACAGTTTCCTGCATATTCAAGCAGCAAATTTGGTATGTTTTTGCAGCATATTACAATAGAATATATCTGCAGATTGTTGTACCAAATAATTCAATTTTATGCAGCGATTTTTCCACCAAATTTTATACTTTTCTGCATCAATTTTCTGCACTATTCTGTACCAAAATTATTTAGTATTCTACTGCAATTTTTATGCAGTTTGTATTTGAGATCCCGCTTGCAGAATTCTGTAACTGTTTCGTGCATATTCAAGCAGTAAATTTGGTTTTTTTGCAGCGTACTACAATAGAATTTATTTGCAGATTGTTGCACCAAATAATTCAGTTTTGTACAGCAATTTTTCCACCAGATTTTGTACTTTTCTGCTTCCATTTTCTTCACTATTTTACAGCATTTCTTCTGCATTTTATATTTGAGATCCCGCTCTTTCTGCATAGCGTCACGGGTTTTTTGTCTATCTTAATAAATCAATCTATTTGTGGTTATTGACAAGTTCTGATCAGCTAATGATCAATGTACTTGGTGTATTTGTTAATAAATTTATTTGATTAACACGTATTTAGTGCACAATGGTACGATATTTTTCACTAATATTTTTGCTATGTATATATGGATGTAGCTATATATGTTGTTTCCCTGTAGATTAAAAGCTACGCTCTCGGGACCTGACTTGAAATCCTATAACACCAGTTCAGACCTCACACTCTACAATGACTAAATTCGAAAAATATAATCCCACTATTTTAATGGTACATTACAGTTCTTCTAAATATATGTGTATTTCTATTTATCGATGCTTGCCTTTTGGTCCTTGACCAAGCTGTCGCTGTTCAACCTATGTTCTTGGCTTCTATCAAGTAATTTTGTCTAACGTATAGTAGTGCATTCGTACTTAACCTATAAGACTAACAAGCTTGGTTTTTCTGAATGTAATTTTTTTATGTACTACTAATGGAAGCCAAGTGCGATATTATATAGACTACTACTGCACTTGCAAACCTAGTTGTTGCAATACTAGAACTACCTGCAAGTAGTTGAAACCGGTAACTATGATTTATTTTGGTTTTTTATTCATTTCATTGCATATCATTGTTCTTTGCAGAATTGTATTGAACTAGATCTATATTTTTAGCTAACATAGTTGTGAATTGTGTTATTAATATCTTTCTTAATCCAAAAGATTATATTAGAACATGTACAAAGTTCTCTCTTACCATATTTGATTTCCTTTCAAAGTATAGTTTTTAGTTATTAGCATTTTAGTGCATTTGTTCATTATTAAAAGTTGATGTTTAATATGCTTTAGATATAAACTAAGATATAATTGATCAATGATATAATTTTTTTGGAGTTTTCATGTCCATCAAAGCAGCAAAACAGGAGCAGCACACTCAGTCAGATCAATGATCCATGTGCATCACATTGCCCTTCCTTGACCTCCAGCTCTGATCTTATGTGAGCAAGTCAAAAAAAGTTCCTTATACAATTTATACATTTCTCCAAGACTAAAATTCGTGCTAGGAGATAATGTACAGTAGTGCAGGTGAAGAAATTTTAATTGAGTTGGTACATAATGGCATGATCCAGGTTGCAAACGGGAAGCCAAATGAAAAAGTTAAAACATGTAACTCAATTAAGGTGAATATTTAGTAATATGAGGTGAATATCCATATAACATCATAAATAGATAATTAAACCGCTTCCAGAAAAAATTTCAAAAATAATTGTACACAACAACATGCTTATTATATAAATTACATATGTTTAAACTAAAAATGTTATATAATGATGTCATTTAATATAATAGTTCCTAAATGTTAATTTTGTATTACAAGAATTGTAAATTTTTTTTCAATTAATATATATGATAAATAAAATTTTTGTGACGCTAAACTGGATTAAATGTGGGTAATAATATTTTTTAACACAATTTATAATTTAGAGTAAAATTTCAGATGGATATAATGACTCATGGGACTAAACTAAAACTATAATTAATATTTATTAACTCAAAATTTTAAAATCATCAATAATTTCTAAAATTTTATAAGAAATTAATCAATAAACTGTAACTATTTTATATAGTGAATTTCACATTTTTTTTAAAAATATTGTTTTAGTTATTTTTAACCGTTATGCTATTCTGATTAATATAACATATCAATATAAATATATTCTTAAATATATAAGTATATTTAAGTATATATTGCACTATTGAATGGTTATTAATCATTTTATTAAAAAAATCACTTTGGTAAAGTTAAACAAAATAAAAATCTATATAGAACAAAAAATAAGGATGTCATACCCAAAAAAGATAAAAATTAATCATATCTTGAAGATGAGCATTTTTTGGGTAAATAAAATTTACTATGTCATGTAAATAAAATTACTAATAATATTGGCTTTATTGGAATTAAGTGAATCATACCAAATGTGATAAAAATAATAAAGTTGAATTATACCAAATTTCAAATTTTTAAAAGTACCAATAAAATTAAATTTTAATATTTTTTGGAGAAAACATTGATTTTACTTAAAAGTTACATACCAATTACATATTTTTTAAAAGAAAAGTAAATAATATGCATATGCTAATTTCATTTATTCCACCACTTTAAAAATAATATAGAGTACATAGAACTATAAGTAAAATCAATGTTGGTTATTTAAGTTTTTGTAGCACTGCTGAATTGTTGTTAATCTATTTTTTAGTTTATTAAAAAAGTCACTTTATTAAAGTTAAATTAAAATAAAAATCTATTTAGAACAAAAAATAAGGATTCCAAAGATAAAAATAAATCATATCGTGAAGAGTAGCATTTTTTGGGGTAAACAAAATTTAATATATATATATATATCCATCATTAATGACTTTTTATATAATTACTTTCTTTTATCTTTACTTTATTTTCTTATATGATTATCTTTTATTTATTTTCTTATATGATTTACATGATCTTTTATAAGTAAAATATGGTTTTGGGAATAAGTACATATAAATTATTATATTTATAGTTTTTTTCTCCGGATAAAAAAACTATATTACACATGAAAGGAAGATGAAACGTTCATAACCTTTTGTCCAAAATAACTACACGTGTCCACTAAGTCTTTACGCATTCCTTTTCTTTAAATCTAAAAAGAGTAACAAGTTAACTACATATTTCACCAAAGGTTTCTCAAATGGCTGATCAAACTATTTTTATTACTACACTAGAGTTGATCACTCTTCTTTTTTTCTCACCTTATTTTCCAGACATAAAGCTTCAGTTTGTTTGTGAAACTTTTGTTAGTATGGGAGCGTAAATAATCAAAGAAACTTATGAAGTATGTCCTTGAAGCTCTTGACTGGGATAAGCTATATGACTTTCATCAGCATCAAATGGAAGTTACACGTGACCAGTTCTATGGCTTCATTTTTTATTGTGTTAGACATAATATTCATCAGACAAGCTTTTTTAACTCATCTCTCAGACTGTTGCAGAGGCATAATGTTCAAATGCATCTTGAGGTTTTATCAAATCTATCTTCTACATATTTCCCATCCAAATTTGCTTTCATTTTCTTTAAGGCATTATATAGACCAGCTGAATTAGATAGTACCGCTACTGAAATGTATATGATATTCACCAATACTGATATGAGAGGAAGAGTGAAACAGATTATTACTCTGCTCTCAGACATGTACGGTAACATTGCTGGAAATGATCTCCTGCTACCAGCAAATAAAATTTGTCCAAATGCACGGAGTAATAAACCATTAGACCTGCTAATGGACCTCCGCTTGAGGTAGACTTGTGGAATTTACTTTGCACTAGAGCAGTACAAGGAAACTATCAGGAAGAAGGTGAATTATGGCCAGGGGGTTTGAAGATGGCGCATCTTTGGAACTCAAAATGTCACAAATGCACTCTTCAACTGATGATTTTCAATATTTTACTTTATGCTATGAATTATTAAATTTACACAATGGATTTGTGTTATCTTCAATTGAACTTATGTATCTTGAATTTATGTCTATCAATCTATATGACATGTTTCTATAACCTTATTTTGATTACAAGATTCTTGACGTCTACGTTGTGCATTCTTAGCTTATAGTTGAAGTTTAAAGTTAATACATATTTCACAAATGTGTCAATGTGTGACAAATCTATCAATGTCTGCATTTTTAAAATTATATTACTTGCATCATCCTCAAATGCAAGTTGTGATTCACCAGTACTATTATTTCGACTCTTACTATATTACGTACATATTATTTATCAGGACAGTTTTTATAACTAATATATGTGACTGTTGATCAAGTATAATGTGCAATGCTCGCTGACATCATTCTGGTGTCCTTTAGATTAGTTAAATTTGACATAATGGTTGTATCAGATCCAAACCTTAAGTTAGGTTGTAAAAGGCGAAGAGAAATGCAGATGTGTATATATCTTTCATGAACTTAGAATTATGCTAGACACGCTATCCAATGGCATGTTCTGATAATCCGATTTTAGAGTTTCATTTGGTTTTATTTTTTTGAACTTAAATTCATTTAGTTGCTTACATGTTTGTTTGTCATGCATCTAAAACCTTATATCTTTCTGGTGAATTTCATGAACTTGCCTAATATGGAGAAGGCTAACTAACTGCTTTGATGAACTGTATTAAACTGAAAATTTGAAGCAGGGTGCTATTGAGGCAGGTTCTTATGGACTGCAAGATTAGGTATGATTACAACTTAAATTTTCAGTTGCACTAGCTACTCCAACAGCACAGAGGTTATGCCTCCACGAACACGATCTACGACAATGCTTGATATAGATGATCCTGAAAGATCACTTAAGAAGGTGCTTGATATAGGTGATCCTGAAAACTCATTTAAGAAGGTGCTTTCACTTAAGAATCTCACTTAACTTAGTTTGTAAAAGGTGAAAAAAAATGTATATGTGCATTTCTTTTTCATGAACTTAGAACTATGCTATACATTATGTCCAACACATGGTCAGATGATACAAATTTTAGAGTTTCATTTTGTTGTAATTTATTTTAATAAATTTTGTCAGTTGCTTGCCTGTTTGTTTGTTTTCCATGTATCTAAAACTTGGTGTCTTGCAGGTGAACGTGTTTGACTCATGAAGAGGTTTACTAACTACTTCTAATGAACTTGCTTAAATTGAAAAATTGAAGCAGTAGGCTGTTGATAAGAAAGGTCATTAGGATTGCAAGGCGTGGTTACAACTGAAACTATTGGTGCACTAGTTAATCTAATAGCACTAGAGGGTGGGTGTAATATGTTTCATAATGCCAGATATGAACTGTGAGGCACAGATCAATTATAATATAATTTTGGTTTAAAGCTTACCATTATTTGGGTGGAATTCATTACTTTGAGATTTATATATAGTTGTATTAATTTACATATATTGTGATCACAATTTCCAAGCACATATACCATTGCCGGTTTGAAATTTAGATAAATGAAGTTTGTTCTAAATAATTAATAAATTGGTACTAAACAAACTTATTTAATTTCTAATAAAAAAATTAAATCACAATAACTAATTCATAAACTATTATAATAGATATTATATCAGTTCTAATAAAGACAACTAATCTATTAGATATATTTGTGATATCATGTCTAATAATGATTTGTGTTTAGTTTTCAGATCTTAACTAACAGGACAAATCATGACTTAACTGGAAATCAGTACTTATGTTGAAGTCAGAACTTAAGATATCAGAACTTAAGTTATCAGAACTTAAGATATCAGAAGATATTTATCAGGAGATAATATCAGGACTTATAAAGACGTTCAGATAAGGAAGGCGGCTGATTGAAGGAAAAAAGATTAAGGCAAATACAAGAAGAGATATGCATGGAGAAGAATTCGATGAAGAATAGAATACTTGGAGGAAAAGATAACTAGTTGATATATTTTAGGATGCAGACTTATGTTCGATATCAATTAGAAGTTTATCTTGTAACTGTGTGTCTATATAAACACAACATAGGGTTTACACTATAAGTGTTATCTTAATCGAGAATATTATTCATTGTAACCCTAGCAGCTCTCGTGATATTTGTTCATCACTGAGAGAGAACGGTTCCATTGTAATACTGTTTTATTAATAAGATTATTTTGTGTTTCATACTTGTGTTCTTAATTCGATTTGATTGTAGTATACACTGTATTCAACCCCCTTCTACAGTGTGTGTGACCTACCAAATGGTATCAGAGCCAATCTGTTAACACATATACAGTAAAGATCCAAAACAATCATGTCTGAAGAAGAGAAAACTCCAACCAAGCCCACCAAAACTGAAGAAACTCCAAAGACTTAAATCCATAATCGATA
This sequence comes from Apium graveolens, assembly GCF_009905375.1. Classification (NCBI taxonomy): domain Eukaryota; kingdom Viridiplantae; phylum Streptophyta; class Magnoliopsida; order Apiales; family Apiaceae; genus Apium; species Apium graveolens. The sequence goes on from NC_133647.1 coordinate 180,072,575, forward strand.
TGAGATTATTAGGGTTCCAATTCTGAAACCTTCTGAGTATCCAATATGGAAAGTGAGGATGACTATGTTTCTGGAAGCTACAGATCCAGAATACCACAGAATTAATGAAGGACCACATAAGCCAACCAAGCTCTCTGTTGTAGTTGCAGATCAGCCAGCACGGACTGTACCAAAGGAGAAAAGTGAATATACAGCTGAAGATATCTCATCTATTACCAAGGATGCAAAGGTAAGGCATTTGCTGCATAGTGTCATTGATAATGTCATGTAAAACAAGGTAATTAACTGCAAGACTGCAAAGGAGATATGGGATGTCTTGGAAATAAGATGTCAGGGAACTGATTCAATTAAGAAGAACATGAGGACTATACTCACTCAAGAGTATGAGCACTTTGACTCAAAACCTGATGAGTCATTAACTGGCTTATATGACAGATTTGTCAAACTCTTGAATGATCTGTCTCTAGTGGATAAGAAATATGATCTTGAAGATACTAATCCTAAATTCCTTTTAGCTCTTCCTGAAAGCTAGGATTTGAAGGCAACTACTATAAGAGACAACTATGCTCTTGATGAAATTACTTTTGATGAAATTTATGGTATGCTCAAAACTCATGAACTTGAGATGGATCAAAGAAGCAAGAGGCATGAGAGAAAGTCAAGAACAGTTGCTCTTAAGGCTGAGGAGGAATCCCCCAAAGTGGTTGTCTCAAAGAAAGGCAAAGGAAAGGCTCTCATCATAAAGTCTGATACTGAGTCATCAAGTTCTGATAGTGATGAGGATTCAGAAACTGAAAGTCTATCTGAGATGGATGCTGATGAAGAGATGATGAAATTATGTGCTCTTATGGTGAAGGGTATCACAAAGATATCTTACAGGAAATTCAGAAGGGGAAAGAAGTTTTCCAGGAAAAGTGGAAGTTCTGATAAGATGGGATTCAGAAAATCTGAAGGCAAAGCAGGAAAGTCTGACAGAGGAGATTACTCAAATGTTAAATGCTACAATTGTGGTGAGAAAGGCCACATATCTCCTGATTGCAAGAAAGCAAAAAGTGACAAAGGCAAGGCACTTGTCACAAAGAAGAAAAGCTGGACAGATATTTCAGATTCTGAACATGAGGAGAACCATGCCTTGATGGAAAATGCTGATAGCAGTTCTGAAGTTGTTGAGTTAAAGGTACCTCAAAGAACTTATGCTTTTCATACTGATGATATTACTGAGTTGTGATCTTATCTTAAAACCATATTCATTAGTTATAGAGATCAGACTTTAACTTGTGATAGGTTAACTTCTGAAAATCTGGCTTTTAAAAAAAGGAATGACTATTTAGAAAAAGAGTTAGTTATGTACCATCAAACTCAGAAATAAAGAGATGATGCTTTTTATATTAGAGATAAAGTGTTAAAATTGAATCGATCTCTAAAAACTGAGTTAGAAAAGGAAAGAGAGATTATCAGAAGTTCGACTAACTCTGGCAGAATAACTCAGAATTTACTAAGTAGTGGAAACTGGAAAGAGGGCTTATGTTATGGAGATGATAAAAGTGAAACGGGAACTGAACAAATTAAGCCAATTTTTGTTAAACAGACTACTAAGCCAAAGTTAAATCCTGTTAAGTTTGTAGCTAAATCTGTAAAGTCTGATTCTGAAAAGATGAAAGAAACTGAGACAGAAGTTAAGGCAGAGTCGACTTCTGACAAATTGAAACAGGATAAGCCAATTGAAGTTAACATAGGCTTAATGACAAAGAAGCAGCTTAAGTATAAGCTGAAAGAGATTAAGAATGTAAACAAGGTAAAACCACCTAGGAAAAATAGGAATGGAAAGGAAGGTGTGAATAAAAGCAATAATTATATGCCTGTTCCTAATGCATCTAGAAAGAAATGCTATAACTGTGGAAATTCTAACCATCTGACTTCTTTTTGTAGGAAGAATAAGAATATAAACTCCTTACCTTCTAAGTCAGGAGTTAAGAGTCAGTCTGTTAGGTTAAGGTCACAAAATCCTTGTTTTCATTGTGGTAGTATATGGCATTCCATTTATACCTGTAAGGAATATCATAGTTTGTATTATGATTATTATCAAATAAAACCTTCTTTAAAGAAAGTTAGCATTATTCCTTCTAGTGTAAGTTCTGATGCAAAGTCTGATACTGTAAATTCTGATAAGAAAAATGTTAACATAAACTCTGATGTTAAATCTGCTGCAAATGTTAACAAACTTAATAAGGCCAAAGGATCCAAGCAAGTCTGGGTCCTTAAAACTAATCATTAGTGGTCTTTGTGATTACAGGGTAACAGGAAAAACATCCTAGTTCTGGACAGTGGATGTTCACGACATATGACTGGAAATAAAGCCCTGCTATCAGACTTTGTGGAGAAAGATGGCCCAGGAGTTTCTTATGGAGATGGTAACATGGGAAAAACTTTGGGATATGGCAATATCAATCTTGGAATTGTCATCATTGAAGAAGTAGCTCTAGTCTCAGGACTTAAACATAATCTGCTAAGTGTTAGTCAAATTTGTGACTGAGGTTATCATCTGGATTTGTTTGAAGAACACTGTGAAGTTGTAAGCAAATCTACAGGCAAAGTTGTTTTAAAAGGGATACAGGCATGGTAACATTTATGAAGCCAAGCTTTCAACAAGTTTTGATGGTTCTGCAATTTGTCTGTTAAGTAGAGCATCAGTTGAAGAAAGCTGGGATTGGTACAAAAAACTCTTTCATTTAAATTTCAACAGTATAAATGAACTAGTCAAGAAAGATCTTGTGAGAGGACTTCCAAAATCAGTATTTGCTCCTGATGGCCTTTGTGATTCATGTCAAAAGGCAAAACAAAAAAAATCTTCATTCAAGAACAAGACTGAATCTTCAATTCTTGAGCCTTATCACCTACTACATGTTGATCTATTTGGTCCAGTGAATGTCATGTCTATTGCAAAGAAGAAATATGCTATGGTCATAGTAGATGAGTTTACCAGATACACATGGGTGTATTTCTTGCACACAAAAAGTGAAACTGCATCTATCTTGATTGATCATGTCAAACAACTGAATAAATTGGTCAAAGACTCTGTGAAAATTTTAAGAAGTGATAATGGCACTGAGTTCAAGAATTTGATCATGAAAGAGTTTTGCAAAGACCATGGAATAAAGCAGGAATTTTCTGCTCCTGGAACTCCACAGCAAAATGGAGTTGTTGAAAGAAAGAATAGAACTCTTATTGAAGCTGCACGAACTATGCTTGATAAAGCAAAGTTACCAACCTACTTTTGGGTTGAAGCTGTACAGACTGCTTGTTTTACTCAGAATGCAACACTTATCAACAAGCATGGAAAGAAACCATATGAGATGGTGAAGAAAAAGAAGCCAAATCTGAAGTACTTTCATGTATTTGGATGCAAGTATTTTGTTCTTAAGACTCATCTTGAACAGCTATCCAAATTTGATCTAAAAGCTAATGAAGGAATTTTTGTTGGATATCCACTTTCCACATAAGCCTTCAGAGTCTACAATTTAAGAACAAGGGTTGTCATGGAATCTATCAATGTCTCTTTTGATGATAAGAAGATTATCGGACTTGAAGATTTCAATGATCATGATCAGCTGAGATTTGAGAATGAAGCTTTAAATTCTGATTCTATAAATTCTGATAGTCTAAATCCTGATACTGCAAACTCTGATGGGTTAAACTCTGATGTTATTGAAACTGTGGTGACTACGTCAAAGGAAAATGCACCTGTGCAGGGGGAGCATAATGAAGATCCAATCACATCTCAAGAAGCATCAGAACCTAGAATAGGCTCTTCAAGTTCTGATTCATCAAGTTCTGATGGGCCAAGTTCTGATAATTCTGGAAACTCAAATTTTGAATGATCCAACTCAGAGATCATAATTTCAGGGGGAGCATCAGAAAATGTTGATGGAGACAGCATGGATCATGGAGGAGCATCCAGTTCTAGAGATAATCTTCCATCTGCAAGAAAGTTGACTAAAGCACATACACCTGACTTGATTATTGGAGATCCTGAAGCAGGTATAAGAACTAGAACAACAACATCAAATGAACGTCTCTATCACTCTTTTCTTTCTCAGGATGAACCAGAGAAAGTGGAAGAAGCTCTTTGAGATGCTGATTGGGTGCAAGCAATGCAGGAAGAGTTAAATGAATTTGAAAGAAATAAAGTTTGGACCCTAGTGCCAAGACCAAAGGACAGATCAGTTGTTGGTACAAAATGGGTGTTCAGAAACAAAACTAATAGTGATGGCATAATTACAAGGAATAAAGCAAGGCTAGTTGCAAAAGGATATTCTCAACAGGAGGAAATTGATTATGATGAAACATTTGCACCAGTTACTAGATTGGAAGCCATAAGGATATTTTTGGCTTATGCTGCTCACAAAAAGTTTACAGTCTTTCAAATGGATGTAAAAAGTGTTTTTCTTAATGGAGAATTGAAAGAAAAAGTATATGTTGAACAACCTCCAGGTTTTGTAGATTCAAAATTTACTAATCATGTCTACAGACTTGATAAAGCACTTTATGGCCTTAAGCAAGCTCCAAGAACATGATATGAGACATTAGCTCAGTTTCTTCTGGAAAGTGGATTTAACAGAGGGACTATTGATAAAACTTTATTCTATCTCAACCATGGAAAGGAATTACTTTTGGTGCAGATATATGATGATGATATCATTTTTGGCTCTACAAATGACAGACTTTGTAAAAGGTTTGCCAAGCTAATGCAGTCAAGATATCAAATGAGTATGATGGGAGAACCTAGTTATTTTCTGGGCCTTCAAGTCAAGCAGAATGAAGAAGGAACTTTTATTTTTCAATCTAAGTACACCAGAAATTTGTTGAAGAAATTTGGAATGCAAGACTGTTCAAGTGCATCCACTCCTATGGCCACTACAACAAAATTGGATAAGGATACTGGTACATCAGTAGATATTACTGATTACAGAGGTATGATTGGCTCATTACTCTATCTAACTGCAAGTAGACCTGATATCATGTATGCTACCTGTCTTTGTGCAAGATTTCAAGCAGATCCAAGAGAACCTCACTTAACAGCTGTCAAATGAAGAGTCTCCATGTCGTATTCTTCTATGTTGCCGAACCTATTAGGCGCATCCGAAGCAAAGTAGAGGAAAATAATTTTCAAGTACCTTAAGGGTACATCTGATCTGAGATTGTGGTATCCTAGGGAATCAAACTTTAAGCTAACAGGTTACTCAGATGCAGATTTTACAGGGTGCAAAATTGACAGGAAAAGCACAAGTGGACGCTGCCAATTTCTTGGAGGCAGATTAGTTTCTTGGTTTAGCAAGAAACAAAAGTCAATTTCCTGATCAACTGCAGAGGCAGAGTACATTGCTGCGGGAAGCTGTTGTGCAAAGATTCTTTGGATGAAGAATCAGCTACTAGATTATGGGTTAGAATTTTCTAAAATCCCTATTTACTGTGATAATCAAAGTGCTATTGCTATGACAGGTAATCCAGTTCAACACTCAATGACAAATTACATCAGCATTAGGTACCACTTCATAAGGGAGCATGTGATGGAAGGTACAGTGGAATTGCATTTTGTTCCAACAGATCAACAACTAGCTGATATCTTCACAAAACCACTATGTGAAGCTACTTTTACAAGATTGGTAAATGAACTTGAAAATAGTTTCAGGTTCTTTCTCTAAATCTGCTTAGTTTATGTTCTCATACACCAGACTTTATGATCAGTATTTACAGATATTACTATCTTTAAGTAGTATGTGCTTAAATTGAAATTTACTAAGTGCTAATTGTTGTCTGATGTGGATTTCTAAACTCTGATGGTGATATGAATGTTTCTGTGACTATTCAATCCAATGAGGATAATTGTGCTAGATGCTGACCTAGTAATCTATAATATACTAATGATCCCATGTTTGAAGTAATTGTTTATGTGGAAATCTTTTAACACAAGCAAATTCTGATATTGAGCTTAGTTAAGTTTATTTTGTGTATCTTATTACTAAGTCAAAAACTAGAATAGTGCTTCTTATCTGTTAAGTTCTGATGTTGGTAAATCTTATGGATGTACTAAGTGCTGATAAGCCTCACTTATCAAAAGAAAAAGAAAAAAAAAGAAATAAATATCAGGTACTCCTTTGAGATCTAGAGAAAAATGTATGTGGAAGGGAAGACCCAAGTGCATTGCTAATATTAAGTAATATGCATTAGAAAAGCAAAATAAAATTTTCTTGATGACTTTTCACATTCTCTGATTACTGGAGAAATACTCTAATAATAGCATAAATTCTGATAAGCAATCGTGACTCACTTACACTGAGAAGCCACTGTAAAAAGGAATTTCAAAGATGCATAAAATGAGCACAAAACAGTTAAGGTGGACTCATGCATGAACTCATTCTAGAGTAGACTTCAGACTAATGACATATTTTAAGCAAATTTCTTAGTTATGCCTTATTTCTAAGATGTACTGAAGTGAATCAGACTTTACTCTTTGTCTGATATTTAGCTTAATGCACACACTTACACTCCTTATGAATGATGAAAATTACTGTGGTGATCAACGTTATTTTAGATGAACAGTTTAAGTGTCAGTTGCATAAATTCTGAGGACAAGTTCTGAAGGAAGTTCTGATGATTAAGTTCTGTTGAAACCATATCAGTATTTGTGTGAAGAATTACAGAAATAAACATTCACTTTTTGAAGATAAAGAAGCCATATTCTAATGACTTTTAAATTCTAATAATAATCAAGTTCTGATGCTTATGTGGCAATATTTATTTTCTTGATTTATTTTTAAGTCAATACTTGAATGGTAATATTTTATCATAATATTGGATTACGTGAGATAAAGACAGTCATAATCATTTGTTTAGTGAAAACAGTTTTTTTAAAAAACTGCATGTGCATAGTAAGCATTACTTATTTCTCGTGCCCATTAACTCTGGCTTTAGATCATTTACTGACTGTTATTATTACACATTGGTCTAGGGAGATGAGGTATCATTAGTTTTTCTTGTAATTATTGAATACTCCTCGCGTCTCTTGGTATTCTATTGGCTATTTAAACCAACTATTCATTCCATCCAATACATCTTCCATTTTCTCACAAACTCACTCTTTTTACAAACTCATCAAAAACATGGTTAGTTTCAACTTGCTCCTGAACTATGATACTTTCAATATCGATTTGAGTTGTGATGATTGGCGACAGGAGTGGCATGTAATTGTCATTCCTGAAGAGATCTGGAACTCAGTTCTACAAGAGGTTCACACAGACCTCTTATTCTTTTATATGGACTATCATCTCCATTGTGATCATCTGGAAGAGAAAAGGAGAGAAGCTCTCCGTTAGCAAGAACGGATCATCCGTCTTGCAGTGCTTTTCGTCAGCAGCAGAAGGAGCTAGTCGTTAGGTCTTCTTAGACTAGGACTAAGGCTATTGATTTTAAGAATTCTTAGAATATGACTATCTTTTAATCTTTGCATGTAATTGATAGATTTCATAAAATGTACTCATCTGATATATTAATGAGATTTACTTTAAATTGCAAGATTTGGTCCTTGTTTCTCAAATTATGTGACTGTGCATGTTTTAATTGCAATTTGTTAATCTTTACTTCATCGGTTTTAACTTTATCCTATGATGAATGTTTTGATTTAATAATGGTCAATAATAAATTTTGATGGTTTGAGGAAACAATTGAAGCACGGGTTCATGCATCTGAACCTACCTTTAACAGAGTTGAGGCTATTGAGAAAGCTCATGAAAAACAGCAAGGTCAGATTGATGAAGTACTAAAGAATCAAGCTTCTCAACAAGTTAAATTAAATGAAATCCAATCTTCAGTGGAATTATTTCTCTCTCTCCTATTACCCGATGATGCCAAAAAGGGGGAGAAAGTGATTAAGTCCAAATGCAAATTTGATTTAGCACAGAAGAAAAAGGATGATGGAAATGATGACCAGGGAAACTCTGAAAGGGGTAGAGGTCATGGACAAGGCAAAGGCTTTTCATCCAGGAAAGCAGGAACTTCTACATAGAGATCAAGTTATGATGCTGATAGAAGAAAAAGTTCTGATAAGCAAGTTCTGACTAAGCCTGATGTTCTGATACAGGGTGAAAGTCAAGAATCACAGAAGTTTATGAAGACACTGAAGCTTAAGGGGAAGGAAACATCAATATACTATCAAGACCCCAAGTTACAGAAGCTGGATGAAGAAATTTCAAAAAGACTATTTCTCAAAGACAATCCAGGAATGGACTTTGAAAGTCTGAAGGAAGAAGAAGCTAGACTTAAAGCAGAAAATGATAAATTCAAGTCTAAAGCTTCTATTACTGCAAAGAAACCTCCAAAGCCTATGGGCATTGTGATGAAAGAGAAGACAAACTCTAAGGCAACCAAACCTGAATCCAAAGCCAAATCACAAGTAGAGGTAGATCCAAGATTCAAGGGCAAAGCAAAAGTTGATGAACCTGTAAAGGTTTATATACTAATTATGGATCTGGAACTAAATTTTGATGAAGATACTAGTCTGATTTTGAAGAAGAAGAATATTCAAACAACCTCTGACAGAGCTCATGTTGTTCAAGATCAGGACATAGTAAATTCTGATATGACAATGAAGCAAGCAACCTCTGACAGAGCTCAAGTTGGCTTGATATTACAAGATAAAGGAAAGGAAACCTCTGACATTGCTCATGTTAAACCTTCAAAAATTCTACTACCTGGGTTTACTAAAGCTCAACAATCTACTCAACCTTTGAAGACTACATCAAGTGGATTTGAAGCAAGAGTTATTCGAGGAAAGGAAGCTAGAGACAAATCAGGATTGGGTAGTTCTAAAGAAAATAGAGTAAATAATACTACCTCTGATCCAACTTCTTTGAGTGAACCAGGAGTGGGAACAACTCCTGAAAGATTGAATCAACTGGAGTCTGTACAAATGGTTTACCACTCTGTATTAAAAGAAGATATCATGCTATACTTCATGACAGATGGGAGGGTATTCCAGATTAGAAAGAATGCTATTCGTTTGAAGTACTTTGAAGAATTGCAACATGTGCTATTTCTACTTCAAGTGAAAAAAAGGTCAACAGATGGTGCTTCCAGTTACTTAAAATCTGATATTCAAAGGCAGAAGAAACTTTACTCTGTAAAGTCTGACAGACCATACTATCATAAGTACAGAGCTCACAATGGTGATATAGTTGAGATGAAGCCTAATACCGCCAAAATCATCACTACATTTCTTGGTATTAAAGGTCTTGAATTCAATCTAGAGTCTGATAAAGCTTATGTCATCAGACTGGATCAGGATATAAGGAAAGCAAAAATAAATGATCTCAGGGCTGCTATCTTTTAAACAGGTGAAGATACAGTTGAACTTAAAGATGCAAAAAGAAGGATGCAGAATGAACTTGAATATGCTGAGAGAAGTCTGTTGAAGAACTATCTCAGAACAACTCCTGACATTAAAGAGATTACACACTGAAGCCAAGTCAAGAACTACAGCTGATAAATTTTGAAGGATATACAGGCTAAAGCTGATATCAGACTTTAAGGATGGTAAAAGCTACAAGGACTGTGAGTTGTAGTTAGTCAAATTCTCATATGCATCAAATATCTATTAGACTTGTATATTATGCTAATTTACAAGTTGGGGGAGATTGTTAGATATATTTGTGATGTCATGTCTAATAATGATTTGTGTTTAGTTTCAGATCTTAACTAACAGGATAAATCAGGACTTAACTGGAAATCAGTACTTATACTGAAGTCAGAACTTAAGATATCAGAACTTAAGTTATCAGAACTTAAGATATCAGAAGATATTTATCAGGAGATAATATCAGGACTTAAGAAGACGTTCAGATAAGGAAGGCGGCTGATTGAAGGAAAGAAGATTAAGGCAAACACAAGAAGAGATACGCATGGAGAAGAATTCGATGAAGAATAGAATACTTGGAGGAAAAGATAACTAGTTGATATATATTAGGATGCGGACTTATGTTCGATATCAATTAGAAGTTTATCTTGTAACTGTGTGTCTATATAAACACAACATAGGGTTTACACTATAAGTGTTATCTTAATCGAGAATATTATTCATTGTAACCCTAGCAGCTCTCGTAATATTTGTTCATCACTGAGAGAGAACGGTTCCATTGTAATACTGTTTTATTAATAAGATTATTTTGTGTTTCATACTTGTGTTCTTAATTCGATTTGATTGTAGTATACACTGTATTCAACCCCCTTCTACAGTGTGTGTGACCTAACATAATCCATAAACTATTATTATTATTAAGAATATATATTATTTTATTAAACTTTTAATATAAAAGTTTCAATATAGTTGTATATGTATTTAAATCTTACTTTAGTTGTCATCATATGTAGTTTAATTTTACATCATATAATCTTCTACAATATATAATTTATCTTCGATAACATAGACTATGAACCATACATTTTAAAATTGTGTGTCTAATGTAATACTATACGTATCAATTGCTTAAATCATGTGTGAAAAATTAAAAAATATTTATGTAATTTTTTCCACATATTAATTCTCTTTTGGACACATTTTTAAACAATATTGCAGTCTAAACTGTTCCAATAGTTTTAGTTATTTAAAATTCCACAACTATTTGTAATAGACACATCTTCTCAACTCTTATATTTATATTTTTAGTTATTTAAAACTCTACAACTATTTGGAGCAGACACATCTCTTGAATTCTTTTCTTTATATATTAGCATGAATCATTTTATAATATCTCATATAATCAAGTTATACCCATAAACAGATAACTGTTGTGTTATACATTTAAGGAGAATGTAATATGTTGAGCGTGTATGGAAATTTCCTCCTAATGGTTGGGTGAAGATCAATGTGCATAGTGAGTTTATTCAGAATATTCCTGAAGGCGATAATAGAAACGGTATTGGTGTTGTTGTAAGAGACGCGGAAGGTCATCTTCTCAGAATGACTTATGGAACAATTCCAGGACTTACAAATTTGAATAGTGCATTATGGGCTATTCTATTAGGCATGCGCCGTGCATTCCAGGATTCTTACGAACGGACTATCATTGAAACCGACAATATACAAGCATATCACAAATGCAAATATTACAAAGAAGAAGGAATTACACCACATACTAGATAAACTTTTAGACTTATTTTTTCAAGGCTTAATTATAAGAATATCCGTTATGAACTTAATTTGGTTTACCATCATAGGAATGCAGTTGCACATCGTTTGGCAACACTTGGCAGACATGATTCGAATGACCTTCAAATATTTGATAGGCCTGTTGCAGATATACAGAATTTCCTAAACATGGATTTAGGTATTGGGCCAGAGCAAGCAAGATTTCAAGACTTTGAAATTAATAATCTCGAACCAGCAAACGATGGTCAGGTTGTGCAAATATAAAAATCTTTCAATTTATGTGAATGTGATATATGTAGATCATGTAAGGAAAACATGTTTGTAAATAGAATAAACTGCATAAATTGTTGTTCAATGTATATATATATATATATATATATATATATATATCTTTTTAATCATCTACAGTAAACATAACATGATCGTAATCCAACATAAACAATCATTCCTATTTAGATTTTTTATATAAAAGCGTGTATTACTGTCCTCCAACTTGAACAATTACAATACATCATCACAACATATCGACCGGAACATAATTTATATATTTCGAGTATAATCATTTAATAATATGTGAAGCTTTCCATTTTCTTCAATCAATATATCAGCACGAACGATCAAATTATTAAGATGTTCTTTCCACCCATCTCCAAACTTTTGAAATGCACTTATCATTTCTTTCGTGTCTAGTTTGAAGTTTTTCTCATGACCACGTAGAGATGTGGACGTATCACCTAGGAATCTGGGTGAATTCCCTGTATAAGAATGTGAAATTTCAATACTACTTTGTGATGACTCTCCACATTTTTTTCTTGATCCATTCTTCAGAGTATTTTCTATTTTGTTGTGATACATTGAAACTAATTCCATTCAGTTTGTAATATAAAGCAATATAAATCATAAAATCAGATACACATTCAAATATTACTTGAATTTTTCCTTAAGGACAACAGAAAGCAAATAATTCAGATTGCTTGTTTTCCATTGTAGCATAGATCTCTGAGTAGAAATTTTTTGTTTCTTCCATGTCATTATTGAAGTCTGTGCATGTTATAGCCAAATTTTGCAACTCTTGCTCCGCTACATTCTTTATGCCTGACCATCTCTTCCTTTTTTCACTTCGTGAAGTCATTTTATAATCTGTAGTATACATCTAAATGTAAAAAAAAACTCAAATGTATATATACGTGTGAGTATGTCCAGTAGTTTTGGGGCAGTTCTTTTCTAATCACTTAAACAGTTACCACAATTTAGAATAATCGAATGGTAGTTATCAATTTTATTTAGTTTTTCTGATTTCAACAGTCATGTAACTCGAATGTTGTGATGCATCTTTAAAGAATATGATGATTATCTCCTCATTCTGAGAATAAGTTTTAAAGAATGTTTATCAAAAACCATGTTAAAAACTTTTGGATGTTCTTTATGTTTTTATAAATTTTTAATTAATGGACCAAAATTTTTTAATGGCAGGTAGTTTATCCTGTAATTTGATTATTATCCTTTCGGTTATGTGATTAATGTTTAAACTATAAACGTGCTTAAACTATATACAAAAAATAGAACTTTTCATACTATTTGACTACAATATTATACCATTTCTTTATCAAAGACAGAAAAAGAGAAGAGACTTTATCGAATGATTCGTTGTTAGTGTTTACACATAATGATATTAGTATAAAAATGTTGGTACACATTATCGCAATTTCATGAATATATATCTTTGAAATTTAAAAAAAGATCGTATATAACTAAACTCCGTTTACGTAGCACGGGCAAGATAACTAGTTATATATAAAAGAGATAAGTGGGCAAATATGACGTCTCATATATATAAGGTCCATCATTTTTAGACCACTTATTTCATAGCCCATTATCTCCCCCATACTAATTTCTCAAAGTCCATTAAAGTTGAATCGGGTCGCAATAAGAATAGAATGTTGGATAGACTTTAAAAGAGGAATTGTTATGGACACGTGGAGACACAGAGAGAGAATGTGTTTATGCCCAAAATGCGAGAGATTACAAAAACTTTTGGTTACCCCGTAATATTATATCCAAATTTTATCTGCATTCTTCACGAATATTGCACTTCATGTTTACTTTATATACAAATATGCCCCTTATAGCTCACTTGTTCATCTTTGAATTTTTCTCTCATTTATAATTCTTCTCGAGTTGGTTGGGCGATTGTGCATAATCGTGTTTAACATATTTATCTACAGGTTACTATCCAATTTTTTTCTTAGTATTGTTACTAAAGAAGCCTACTTTTGTTAATTAAAATTATTATTACAAAATATATTAAGGATCGCATTTTTCTACTACATTTTCTTCTAAATAATTAATTATCATTGCAACTTAATATCATCTCCTCTACGTGTATAATATTAGTTTGATATTATTCATTATTACAATTTAATTGACAAAGTATATTTTGTTTGGAATCAATTCTGCGTTGTTCTACGTCTGAAATAATTTTTTTAAATATACATAAAGTACAACAATATGATAATAACTATCTTATTTAGTTATCACATTTATTTATAACCGACAACACGATACTATTTAATTCGAAAAAAAATTATTTACGTACGACAATATAACTTTTTTATAATAAGAGCATTATTAATTACATACACGACACGACAATAAGGTAATACGTAGATAATATTGATAGTAATTATGTACACGACAGCATGACGGTAACGACACCACTATCATTATTATTTATGTTTTTATATATCGAACAATTCGATAATGCAGACGTTTGAACAAATGATCCATAACACATAAAATAAATTAAGACGAGAACAAATTTATTAATTACGTACACGACAATCAAGCATTTACGATAAAAGTGACGTTAGTAATTATCATTGCATACTCGGAATGAAAATTTGACAATACAACTTTTTCTAATAATAATATTATTAATTACGTACACGACAATAAGGTAACACATAGATAATATTAATATTAATTATGTACACGATAACATGATGGTAACGACACCGCTATCATTATTATTTGTGTTTTTATATATCGAACAATTTCATAATGCATACATTCTAACAAATTATCCATAATACGTAAAATAAATTTATTGAAATATATGACGAGAACAAAGTTATTAATTACATACACGACAATTCGAACATTTACGATAAAAGTGACGTTAATATTTATGTTTGCATACTCGAAAATGAAAATCCGACAAAAAGATATTATATATTGAACTAAATTTTTCATTAAAGCAATTTGATAAATTAGAAATCCTAAAAATCAAATTCACTAGGAATAATTAAGATATTATACGTCAGATACAATAAAAATGAAGTTAAACTTTCAAAAAAGAACAATGAAGTTAAACTTTTTTGAAAATAGATTAACAGGCAAGCTCACGTAACCCTAAACAACTAAACAAGTCCATGGTAGTCAACAAATAGACGCATGCATTCTATCTCTAACTCTATTCTATACTTTTCCAATCTAGCATCGGCTAAACAAGATAAAGACTGCATTGCATTTAATGCGTAATAGTCGGGAAAATAGCTTGCAATGTCATTTCTGGTGCATGCAGATATTATACATTACATCTTTGTGTTCTTTGATCACCCTCACCTTCTCAACTCCCACCCAGAATTCGTCAACTCTATCTCTAGCTCTATCTATCTCATCTGTATCTTTAGATTTAATTTTACTGCTTATTTTTTTTTACAAAATCAGGGTCATATGAATTTAGTTATTTTAATTTGGTAAAGAATAATAATGTGACATCCACATAAATTTCAAAATCCATTGTTTACTTGTTTCTAACTTGATCCACATTGAGAAATAATGTGATAGCTAGCTAATGATTTGCTTTGTACATTTGAAGTTTATTCACATTTTGTATCACGAGATACATTTTAAACTATCCAAATATGTCACATGATTAACATTGCAGGATCATTATGCTTTTTTAGATTTATTCAACTTAAACCTCGGAACTGCTAGTTAATTGCAACCTCTTTTCTTTACTCATATGATTTATACTTTTGCAATTAAGTATATGTGGTAAGAAATTTTTTGGAATAAGTTAAAATCGAAATCAACATATTGGATTAACGAAAAAAATTTAATCACTCGAAAGATTCGATCGTATTATTAATTACAAACTTGAAATACTTTCAAATGTGCAATTCTTAAATAAACCTTTTAGATATGGATCAACTATTGTAGCTGATGCAAACATCACCATATATCTCTATAAAGTTCAAAAGAAAAACCGATATACTTAGATTTAAGCTACAAAGATGACAAAATAACACATTAAATGAGAACTTTCTCGCTTTATCTCTTAAGCTGCATCATCTTTTAGTTGAGAAGCTCACAGCCCCAAACTCTATCCACAACTTTTATTTCTCTTGACTTCATATCGCAATCTCTACATTTCTATATTAATTTTGGTCCCGTATGTGAGTAAATCAAACTGAATTCTCGATTGTTCTCTGCCCAATGGCATTTTCGTAATAAAATCGAAAACCGAGGGTAACTAGTGTCAGCAAGCAGCTTTGGTAAGTGTATATATACCCCCCCTTCCCTTCCAGTCTCTATCCAACAAATATTTCCTGCTTCCCTCTCTTAACTATCAACTATACACACACCTATACATACATAATACGTACTCACATATATAATAAGCAAGCAAGCTCGCCGGCGATCAACATTTTCCGGTAATTAAACTCACTCCGGCTACTTCAACTGATCAATTTGATGTGCTATAGTATATATTATGTGTGTATAGTTCAATTTGTTGTGTGAAGTTCGTTTAAGTTGCTGTGTACAGAATGATCATGTCATTATCGTGCATTTGTAATTGTAATGCGTGTTTCAGTTAATCGTGTTTTCGTGTGTTTTGTTTTGCAGGAGGTTGCTGATCATAGCATAAGGTGAGTTCAAATTGTGTATTTTGTGTAATTTTTTGTTTGCAGTTTGGTGACGTGGATTTTAGAGCAGCATTTGTAGTTGTGTTCGTGTTTTTTGCGATAATTTAGTTGTTTACGCAATTTTTTCGTTTATTTATTTTGCAGGAGGTTGCTGATTTTCTGTTAAGGTGAGTTGAAATTGTTGATTTTATGTGATTTATATTTTGTGCTTCAATGATATGATTTTTTAGAGTAGCATTCGTAGTTGCTTCCCTGTTTTAGGTTTTAAACATTTATATACGCGGTTGAAGTGTTTTTTTTGTGCAGGATATTGTGCAGGATATTGTTAGACGTTAGTCCTAACTGAAGGTATGAAATGTTTAATCTTATGTAATTTATAGTTAGTGGTTTAAATGACTTAAATTTCAGAGCGGCATTTGTAGTTGTGTTCGTTATTTTCATGACAATTTCGTTGTTTAGACAGTTGAAGCGATTTATTTCTCAGGACTTCAGAGATCATCTGATTTTGGCTCAAGGTGAGTTCAAGATATATCAACTTAATGTAATTAATACTTTGTGGTTCAGTGACATGAAATTTTAGAGTAGCATTCCATCTATTTTCCATGTTTTCATGATAATTTAATTGTTTACGGTGTTGAAGCATAATTATGCATTATACATTTATACTTGCTCATTTTGATGAATTCTTCTGTATATGGAAACCAATATAAAAGAGGAAGAAATGCAAGGGAACTTGTGTCTAAGTAATCAAAGGATATTTAAGTACTAGTTGTCAAGTTTTAACCAAAAAGATGCAATCAATTTGCCAGAAAATATCACCTGATACAAGTTGTTTGGTTGAAAGAGAGAAGTCCGATATATAAACGTGTTTGTACTATTGAGACTCGAATCTATGCCTTTGCGCTAAGAGTTAGATAAATTATATAGTCTAGCCATCTAGGGATCTGGTTTAGCTCTCTCAAGATAGTTTCTGTTGCTAGTGTCACCGTGTTTATTGAAGTTTCAGTAGGTGAAGTATCACTTTAATGTTTTAGGCATTTCATGACCATTTTTTGATGGACTTGTAGCCTATCTACTTGGATGTAATTGATGGTCCACCTATGGTTCTTACAACATACCTATACTTTTTAGATGCATACATTTTACTGGTGATTTTATCTTAACAGAAATGGAACAGAATGTGGTTCCCTCATATGGTATTAGTAAAATAAAAATTCCCCTTTCCATCTGGTTTTGTGCGTCAATGATCTTCTGTGACAAAATTTTTGCACTTCGCCCACTCCTCTTCTCTCTGTGCATGTTGATGAAGTGCTTCATTACTCACGAGGGTAACTCATGTAGTGTTGTATGTCTTCTCCTTCTTGGCACTTGAGATCAATGAAATGTTTTACGTGCATGGTCACAATTTGCATGTTCTGGATAGCAGTTTGCGTCATCCGACCAAAACGGTAGGAAAGAATCTTTTGCAGATAGCTTGTTTTGGAATTTTAGTTATGTCACAAGTAGCAAACCTTGAATTGTTCCTTTCTAGCGCATATGATTAATGAGGTGATCCACGTATCTGTCGCTGATTCTTTTGAAGTTGGCTCATGAAAAACTTTATAACTCCCGGCCAATCATGACAGTTCACGTTTTAGATACATTATGTCGGATATGAAGTTTTCATGCTTTGTGCTTGTAGTGGAATGCTCTACGTACGTGGCATGGTAAATTTGATTCCAGCTCTTGGACCAATAAGACTATCACGACAGTTTATAAGTTTTCCAAGTTTTTTGCCCCTCATCCATAAATTCAGTACAAAAAAAATTCTTTAGCAGATAACTTTATAAAGAATCTTGAAAACTTCATAACTAACTAAGAATTTGTTTTATTCGAATTTTAACCGCTTGTTCTGTATTAAACACTTTTATGGCTCACTTAACTTCAACTTCCTCTTGTGCCCTACATATGTAAGTGTTTTAAGCTTGTTGCTGCATGCATGCGAATAATCTATGTTAAACTCGTCTATCTTCTGCATTCATATTCATCTTTTCATGATAAACTATGTTTTCCAATCAAATGTCAACTGAATGTGAAATACTGGATTTATATAGATAAATATATGTGTATTGGTAAGATAAGTATACAAAATATTAAAGTCAATTAGCATGCCATATAATATAAGAATCCTTTCAGTTCTTTTTGTTGCAATGCTATAAAAGAATTTCTTGAAGCCATCAGCTTTAGTTTTGTCTAAATTTGGCGGGCTTTTGTTTTTTCTTTTTTTTACAGGATATAGTTGGACCAGATTCTTCTTTGGAAATATAATCAATCATGAATATAAATTCACGTACGAACTCTGCAAGCTTGGCTTTTGGGGACCTAAACACTCAAATTCGAAGTCCTAGGTCGATTACGCAGGTGAAGATTGATTCGGGAGCTATATCCAATGTGGATGATTGTGGTATGAACAATGTGGATTCAGATAGTACCACATCTAGGGCTGACAAGATAATCATTGTGTCAAATATGTTGCCCCTTCATGCCCAGAAGGATGGAGAAACAGAGAGCTGGAGCTTTAGTTACGACGAAGATTCACTTTTGTGGCAATTGAAGGATGGACTTTCACCTGAAACTGTGGTCTTTTATGTTGGTTCCTTAAATGCCAATATAGATGCTAAAGAACATGAGGAGATTGCTAAGAAACTGCTAGATGATTTTAACTGTGTCCCCACTTTCCTTACTGATGACCTCATAGAGAAGTACTATCATGGCTTCTGTAAGCATCATCTATGGCCTATATTCCATTATATGCTCCCTGTGTGTGAAAGCCATAGTGTACGCCATGATCAGTTGCTGTGGCAGGCTTATATCTCTGCTAACAAAATATTTGCAGACAAAGTTCTCGAAGTAGCAAATCTTGAGGAAGATTTTATTTGGATTCATGACTATCACCTCATGGCCGTGCCTGTGTTCTTGAGAAAAACTAATTACAAGGCGAACCTTGGATTCTTTCTCCACAGTCCATTCCCTGCATCAGATATATATCGGACACTGCCCGTAAGTGAAAACATTCTGAGAAGTTTGTTGAACTGCGATATCATCGGATTTCATACATTTGACTATGCTCGCCACTTCCTCTCGTGTTGTAGTAGAATGTTTGGCCTGGGCCACGAGTTTAAACGAGGACATATCGTGCTTGATTATTGTGGTCGCACGGTGTGTATTAAGATCCTGGCAGTAGGAATTCATGTAGGAAAAATTCAAAATGTGTTGAATCTCCCTTCTACATCAATGAAAGTAAAGGAAATTAAAGAGAAATACAGTGGGAAGAAGCTGATTCTTGGTGTAGATGACATGGACTTATTCAAGGGTATAAGTCTAAAGTTACTAGCCTTCGAACAACTACTGGAGAAATATGAACGCCTGCGAAATGTCCTGGTTCTCATTCAAATTATTAATCCTGCAAGAAGCTCAGGAAGGGATATTCAGGAAGTGAAGAGGGACACTTATGAAACTGCTAACAGAATCAATCAGAATTATGGTTCTCCGGGTCATGAGCCAGTAATACTGATTGATCGGCTAGTAGGACTTTGTGAAAAGAGTGCTTACTATGCTGCCTCAGAATGCTGCATAGTAAATGCAGTGAGAGATGGCATGAATCTAGTGCCCTATGAGTATACTGTTTGCAGGCAGGGCTCTGCAATTATTGATGAAGCTATGGGAATGAAGTCGGAATCTCCTCGAACAAGCGTGTTGTTAGTTTCTGAGTTTATCGGTTGTTCTCCATCTTTGAGTGGAGCAATCAGGATCAATCCATGGAATATTGATTCGGTAGAAGATGCTATGCATTCTGCAATCTTGATGAATGATTCCTGGAGACAGATGAGGCATGAGAAGAACTATCAATATGTTCGTTCTCATGATGTAACTTATTGGGCTCGCAATTTTGTACAGAGTATGAAGAGAGCTTGTAATCATGATGGTCAATGGTGCTGGGGTATGGGTTTGGGTTTCAGTTTCAAAGTTGTTGCCCTCTCCGAAGGTTTTAGAAAATTGTTTGCTCAAAGCATAATCCCTGCATATAACAGGACAAATAGAAGGGCAATATTTCTGGACTTTGATGGTACACTTGTTCCTCATTCTTCTACGGAAAAAAATCCCAGCTATGAAGTTATCAGCGCTCTTAACACTCTTTGTAATGATCCCAAGAATACTGTGTTTATCGTTAGTGGAAGAGGGAGAAGTTCCTTAAATGAGTGGCTTGCTCCATGTGAAGGCCTAGGACTAGCTGCTGAACATGGGTACTTCATAAGGTATTTCTTTTCGCGAACTCCTTATGCAAACTCCTTATGCATCTTTTCTTAGTGCCACTTATAAAGAAATTGCTTTTGTCCTTTGCAGGTGGACAAAAACCTCCGATTGGGAATCCAGTTTGGCTGTAGATCTTGAGTGGAAGAGAGTTGTGGAACACATAATGAAAATGTATACAGAAGCTACAGATGGATCCAGTTTAGAAACTAAAGAAAGTGCCTTGGTGTGGCACCATCAAGATGCCGATCCTCATTTCGGAACCTGGCAGGCAAATGAGTTGTTGGATCATCTGAAACATGTCATTGTCAAAGAACCTGCTGTTGTCAGAAGGGGAAAGGATATTGTTGAGGTTAAGCCACAGGTATGCATCGCTCTCCCCCCCCCCCCCCTCCCGGCTCCCCCTCTATGCATTATATAACTTACCAACCTGCAATATGTAGGGTGTAAGCAAGGGATTGGTGACCGAGAAAGTAATCTCGAAGATGGTTGCTAGCGGTGAGACCCCTGACTTTATCCTGTGCATTGGAGATGATCGGTCAGATGAAGACATGTATGAAAGTATTTTGAAAATTGTTTCATCTGCGATAGTCCCTGCTGTTCCAGAAATCTTTTTCTGCACTATCGGGCAAAAGCCTAGCAAAGCCGGATACTTCCTTGACGATACTTCTGAAGTTCAGGAGCTGCTCCAGTGGCTTGCTGAGCTATCGCCGGGTTTTCATTGATGCTATGAGATAAACATGGACATCGTGCACATTGCTATAAGAGGATATGCTATAGTAAAATAGCAGGTTTTCATCATCGAGTCAGCAACCAATCCTGTATTAATGCTTATACTGGGTAAAATACTCATGGTCCTGAACAGTTTCTGGGAAAATGTTTTATGCGAATATGTTTATTGATGTACACAAGATAGACTGCTGTGTTTGGAACGCGCCATAAATTGTATAGGTAAAACTTTCCAAAGGTTAATGTTAATTTACTTCGCTAAAGTCTGTTCTTTACTAGTAATAAAGTAAAAAAACTTGCTTTCTGACAGACAAAATATAATGGAGTTATATTTTAAAAGAGTATTGAAAAACGTGTCAAAAAAGTGATGTAGAAAATTTAATGGGACAGAGTATATGATAACGCGGGTACTTTTGCGTTCATAAGTTCCTGTGTACTATATACTAATGCGGGTATATTACAGTTCATAAGTTCGTTTGTATAAGATTGACACTGATTAGAAGTCTGAAAATAGATGCTTGTTCCGTGAAAAAAATTGATATTTCGAAACAACATTAGGAATGGGCATTAATTTCTGCATCACGGCTTAACCATAAATTCTGTTAGAATGAGAAAAGCAAGTACATAAATAATATCTGACGAAGGAAAAGAGCAGCAGTATAAAAATAAGGTATATACAAATACAAGCAAGGTCATGCAAGCAATCATGTTTACGTTCACAAAGCTAAAGAAAAAATAGACACCAACAAGTCCAGTCAATAAAGCAAGCATATTTACGTTTACAATAGCCGAAGGCAAGAGAGACACCAAACAAGTCCCCATGTACTTGCTCAGTTCTTAACACAAGATCCAAATATAACACTAAAACATCACATTAGAGAAACTTCTCTCCTTTACCCTGATTTCTCCTGACGGCACAGGTGCTGTGCCCTACTAGTTGAGGCAGTGCTACTGATTCTGTCGGCTCTGAAAAACAGATTAAATTAGATTGTATCATTTTTTCAATCTTTCCAAGATTGTAACATAAACTACCACCTAGCTGTTCAGTCCCATATGTTTGATCTAACGTGGTAGAAGTATCGGATGATTCTATGCCTCCGCCAAAACTAACCAAGTCTTGCAACTGATCAGCATACATCTGGGATTTAGTTATTGTAGTGCAACTTGAGTCACTATCTATTAAAGAAACATGATTTGGAGAGTGCTTCTTGGAATTTACTTTCTTAAGGTTAATCATTAATGTTACATATGACATGCTCAATCTAACCATCCTCATCAAAAAGGCGGACATTGTTGAACTAGCAATTGCGCTTTTGGTGTCGAAGCAGAGTATCGCTACTCTCCTCCCCAGATTGATTAGGAAATGCTTCCATGTCTCGCTGTAAAGAAATTTGTTGGAACCTCCCTGTCTATAGAATTCTGTTAACATGGTGTAAATAATCAGCTTTATCAAGGACAAAGTATATAAATTAAAAATCTTACATAGGCTGCAACATAAGGTCGAATGAAAAACCCAGCAAGCAATCCGAATAAGCAAGCAACTCCCAGAGCCAGAGTGAGAAGCCAAGCTGAGGTTATTCCTAGAACTGAAAAAACTAATGTAATCAGCGCACTCTCAGCAAAGAAAAACAACTTATTACTACCAATCTAACCCACGTGTAAAGTTTCGATTGTTAAGACAAGGAACATCATTTTAAATGTTGTAATAAATGTAAACCCTATTAATTTTGGTTGACACAAATTTAAAAATTACTCTTTATCATAAATACTAGTAAGAGAATTGTTATTTTAAAATTTCACAGATTATATTAGTTTCAAAAACTTGGTATATGTCAGATCCATCAATTGGTCTCTAAAAGTTAAGTTAATATATACTCGAAGAAAATTTGCAACTTATAACCAGATTTTCATTTAGAAGAAATCACATAATACGCGTACAACAAGATGTATATAGATATTGCAACAGAGCCTATGTTTTTTATTAAAAAAAAAACTTACCAGGTGGCAAATCTTGTAAACAATCTTCCGCCTTCAAGTTAATCTGGCGGATCAACTTGTTTCCATGATCAGAGATTATTAAAGCACACCTTCTAGGAATAAAATTTAACTCAAAATCATCTGAGAATGATGCATTTCTTGCAGGCCCATCTGCACGGCCTGGCTTTTGTGAATAGCCTCCAGCAATTGTAGTAACACCTAAAAAATTGACATTGTTACAGATTCTATGATATAGGAAAAAGCATAAAGTGAAATAAGATGATAAAAAAAATAAAAGAAAATGCATAGCACCAATTTGAAAGCCCCGCAAATGACCAACAACGTCTTTATCAAAACTAGAGAGGTAAGATTATTATATATACAACGATCAGCAACTTCTATCATGTTTTTTGCAATTAAATTCTGATTATTCTATCTACACTGCAGTATCTTTAGTTACACATGGTTTCCTCTAGATAAATAACAACTTATGTAATAATGCATGTATACATGAAGATCGATTCCCCAACACACGTGCATGCGAGTAAAAATCCAGTGTATGTATCCGATACCTGACTGGCTGATTTTCCTAATGGCATGATTGTTCTTATCAGCAACATAAAGATTCCCTTTTAAGTCCACCGCAAAACTTTTAGGCTTGTTAAACAATGCTGAACCCAGTTCACCGTCCGAAAATCCATCTGAGCCTTTGCCAGAATACTTCTTAAGCACGCCTTCTGTGAAAAACAGTAACATAGTTATTTATAATATACAGTTACCAATGTGTGTTCCCTTATAAAGTACTCATCACAGTGCAAAAGCAATGTTAGGGTTATACATGGAACATGCCTATGCGCGGGGAAGGAAAAGGCTTTCGAAGTTCAAGTGTTTTTCATCTAAAACTAAGAAGGAATACACAAGGGAATGACTCAACAACTATCCAAAAGTCTATAATAAAAAACAAGAAAAAAAAAACAACCAAACACATTCTAAACTTTCATATAAAATCCCCCTTTCCCGTTTCCTTTCATCTCATTTATAACCTCCGAACTGCTCGCACTTCTGTACTCAAAAGTAAAAAAAGTTTTTTCCGTCTTCCATGTACCTAAACCAGGCCCTATATAGCCTAAAACGACAAATCTTCTCAAATAAACCCGAAGTATCATAACTTCATAAGAAAAATACAATTTTATCACACCGCTTATCAGAAAAACTCCGGGACCAGAGAATCTTTTTATTTAGAGTATCAAACAAGCTATTAATTAAACAAGTTTAAAAAAATGTTATATCTCTAGTTGGAGATCCAAACGACAAAAGCAATTACGTAAACTGAAATCAACTTTCACATAGAGTTTCAACTCATTTACGATCTACATTTTACTTTTACAGTACAATGTCATTCTACCGTCTACAGTACTACACACATTAGCAAAACAATATTATGTTCAAATAATAGGCAAACCGACATATTTTTTTAATTTTTTTAACAAAAGTAACTCTAAAATTAAATAGATAAATTACAAAATTATAAAAACATGATCAGTTACAGTACCTAGAGAATCGCGAAACGAGAGAGAGTAAAAAGAACTTGCAGAAGAATCCAGAACAATAAGATCAGACGACGTCGTATAAGAAGGCAAAACAGAGTAAGGATTTATGCCTCTTTTGTTGCCGTCGAGGATTGTAGTCACTGTGTATCCGTCTTCATATACAAGCGCACCACTAACTGATAAAACAATTAATTAATTAAAATATTTAAATTAAATTAAGACTATTAATATATGTAAGGGATAGTAAGAGTAATTAAAGTGTTACCTGAAAAAGAAGCTAGGGTTAGAAAACAGAGAGAGAGTGTGAGTAGAGAAAATAGAGTCGCCATTGAATTGCTTTTCAAACGGAAGTGGAATAGACGTAAAATATAGGTACACTATAGAAAGATGTTTATAGTTAAATGGAAAACTGTTCTCAAAATTCTGAATTTTCGGATCAATGTTTAAATAATATTTATTTTATTTCTTTTACATTTTTTATTTAGATATTGATTATTCTGAAATTTTAAAATAATATAATATGTATAAAAGTTTAAAATCGCTCTCGTTAAAATATATTTAATCGAGTGATTAGTTTGAATAAATAAATTAAAAAAATTCAAAAAGTCGCTCTCTCCTCAAAACATGTTTACTCTAGTAAATAATTTAACTTTAGACGAGCATTTAAGAGATTATGAGAAAATTAAAAGGAAAGTTTATTAATATATGTGAAAGATTAGGGGAATAATAAGATGATAATTTATTAAGTTATAATTTTATTTAAAGAAATTTAGTAGGTATATGGATGTTAAGTTTATTTAAATAGAAAGTAGAATTTTTCGGAAAATATTATGATGGTAACTTGATTTTAAAAAATCTTACGAAAGATGTTATAGAAAATTTAGGAGAATATTATGAATGATGATAATATTTTTAGGAAAACATAACGTAGTAAATTTATTTTAGGAGAAAGTGAATAAATGATTTAAAAAAAGTAATGGAGGAGAATATTAAAATGATAAGTTTATTTAAGGAGAAATGTTGTGCAAGATATAACAAAACTAAGTCATATTGACAGCTCTAAGAATTAATTGTATGATAATCTAAATTTGTATTTTATATTATATTACTTGAGTCTGTAAAAATGTCAAAAATTAGAATGGGGTATTTTTCTATAAACAGTCTCAGCCTAAGAATAAATTTTGAAAGAAGATCAAGAAAATCATGTCTCAGAGATATCGTGAAGAAGTTTGGAGTTAAATAAATATGTTTTTAGGAAAAATGTTCTAAGTCAAGATATCTACAAGTCACTGTTCACTCTAATTCTAACGCGAAAATACACGCAGGCGTACGCGATCATAAGTAGTATAAGATATAAGTCAAGTTCGTTCCTACATGGACTGGTTTAGGTTAAGTTCAGATTATGCACTTATGCAACAATGTATGGTGATCGTTCAATGCTAAAACAAATAACAAATTGAGTTTTGATTTAACTAAGAGATTATACTAAATAACATTAACTAATATAATAAAGATTGAATTACTTATATGAGAATAAATATGGGATTCTAACTTCATTAAATATTTCATTCAAAGTTTATGTCTTTAACCCTATCATGCGATAGTGATGATAACTAATCAGATAACACGAAATTAGTATACGCTAACTTTCGTTATACATATACCCTACTGATCAAACATCCACAGTTAAGATAGAAGTTGAATAGACACCAATTATACTTAGTCTCTATATGTCAATAAAGATTGAAAACATAATGGTTTAAGAGCAAGTTATCTATCGTGATTACATAGGGTGAATAAGATGGTTAAAGTTACCCACGAATTATGCATGTCAATTCATACATAAACCTATGCTAGAATGTCAAGTTCTAAACCTCTGTATTCATTGTCGCTTCAATATAGATTAATAAACAATCTTAGATGTTAGTTATGCATCAAAGACGAATAAGCACAACCAAACTAGGATATCATAAATCACCACACACTATAGATTTAAAACAATTAACGATTGAAATCCATAAATAAATCTATCGGAACCCCATGACAACGATTAGTTCATAATCGAACTCATCGCCACCATGGGTTCCAATGAAAATATCATAATAAACAATAAAAGAGTACTAGGGTTCAAAGACAAATCGAAAACAAGCACCCAAAGTATCAACTATATTGAAGATACAAAAGTCTTCTTCTTCGTAGTCGTCTTGTGCTCTCTAGGTCTTCTCAATGCTCTACATTGGCTCCTTCTTGTTAAAAACGTCTTTTTATTGGTTTTTATAGGTTTCTGGAAGACCTGGGCTTTCAAACTCTCAAAATTGTACTCAAAACAGGATTCTGGCCCAGGCAACCCGCGCGGGCACGCACAACTTCTGCCCACCTGGCGCGGCCGCCCCACATCTCCGTGCGGGCGCGCCGTGCCTCTGTACTTTGACTGCATTTTCTTATTTTGGCTGTAACTTGAGTTCCGCTCGTCAGAATTTGATGATTCAATAGTCCACGCGAAACTATCGAGATGCTCTTCAACAAGAACATGGCCTAGACTTCCAATTCTAATCTCTTTTCAGAATATTTATTTGAAAAACTCATCTATTCATCCAACTAGTGTTTGTAATGCTGAAACACAAAAACGCATCAAAAATACCAATTACTTGAGTCCAAAACACCAAGTTAAGCCTGTAATAAAGCGTTTTAAGTAGATATAAAATCCACTTATCAGTAACAGATCAAGTCATATAGAGAAGTCATTCGAGAACTCTAGAATGACTTATCGAGAAGTCTAAAATAACTTATAGAGAAGTCTTAGAGATATCGACAAGCCAAATAAAGACATGAAGATTGGAGATATCGACAAGTCAAATTATCATTAGATATCTCAGAGATATCTACAAGTCAAAATTTATATAGAGATATCTAACATATCGACAAGTCATTTATGCATTAGAGAACTCAGAGATATCGACAAGTCAAAATGAAGATATGAAAGATTGGAGATATCGACAAGTCAATTTTCTCATTAGAGATCTCAGAGATATCGACATGTCAAAATGCTTATAGAAATCTCGAAGATATCGACGAATCATTTCTACATGCAGAAATATGGAGACCTCGACAAGTCAAGTTCACTTATAGAGAACTCAGAGACCTCGACAAGTCAAAGACACTTATAGAGAACTGAGAGATCTTGATAAGTCATTATACTTATCGAGATGTCAGTTCTCTATAGATCAAACTGGAGATCTCGATATGAACCTCAGGTACAGAATGCAGAATAGTTAAAGATCCAAGATTATCAATCAACAAATCATCTAATCAATTACATTGACAAGTCTACAAAAGCAGCTTGAAGAGTGCAAGATCAAAGGCTAAGATTAACTGACAAAGGAAAGTTACATACCTACACAATTTGCAAAGATACATTAAGACATAAATGGAAAGCTTTAGAGATAATTTAAAGTAGGGTTTAGTACATCTTATTGCATGATGTGTAAACCTGTGTTTACTAATCTATAAAGTAAACACTGGTCCTTTGCTTTTAAATTTTATCAAACAGGTCTAGTTTTTCTTGTACTCTCTCAAGGAAGAAGCTGAGTTCTTTGCTTACAAAGAACCCAGGATTTGTAGCAAGACACTAGCTTGATTTTAATACAAAATTAAGTGAGTTTTGAAATATAGTGTGCACTATTTTATTTCAGCTAACATCATATTACTGTATTTCTAATCTGCTTTGTTAACCAAGAAACAAATATTCAAAAAGCCTTAAAAATATCCAAAACACATTCACCCCCTGTGTTGTATTCATTACCTAACAAGTGGTATCAGAGCAAAATCCGAAAGCAAACAGATTAAAGATCTTGAAATAATGAATACACAGAAGATTAGCAGTATAAAGATACCGGCCTTTGATAAGACTAACTACACATTATGCAAAAAAAAAGATGATGTTGTTTCTAAGGATGGCCAATCTCTTTTACATCCAGATTCTGAAGAATATACCTTTCACTCATATGTAAAGGATTGAAGAATCTACTGGTGGAGATATGGTTATCCCAACTCATTATGGTCTTAAAGATCTTTCAAAATACACAGACATTGAGAAGGAAAAAGTTTCTCTTGACAGTGGTCTGTAATTAATTTCGATAGAGTCACTTGATAATGTCATGTACAATAACATTGTCAACTGTGACACAACTAAGCAGATCTGGGAGAAAATAGAAATTTTGTGTGAAGGTACAGAGGAAGTTAGATCCAACCAAAGGAGAATACGAGTGTCTCGGTATCAGGGTTTCATGGCTAAACCTAAGGAATGTATAATTGATGTCTTTAAAAGATTCAACAAGCTGATTAATGACTTGCAGCTTCATGACAAATACTATGAAGCTAGGGAGGTTAACTTGAAGTTTTTGCTCACCCTTCCTGGACATGTAGAACAGAAGATTTCAGCTATAAGAGAAAGGAGAGACTTGAGCAGAATGACACTGGAGGTTTTGTATGGTATTCTAAAAACCTATAGACTGGAAATAATCCAAATAAAATCTTTAAGAGTTGTTGAAGGGCACATTGTTGATGGATCAAGTGCACTAGTTATTAATGACAGTGTTATTCCTGAACAATCTAACAACTAGAATTACAAAAGGAGGGGGAGTTAAATATAATTCTTGGTTTCTTTTCGATTTAAAGAACTTCTTACAAATATAAATATAACTGTGTATGAATATGCTAAGTACGGATAAGAAAGATTCAAGTATTCAAACACAAAGTAAATAAACAAGGATGTTTAAAAAATTTCTGGTGGATTGTTGTTTCCACCAGATATATATATATATATATATATATATATATATATATATGTAGAAGATCTCTGTGATGCAAATATGCACACAGCTACTTACAAGAGTTTTATAAACTTGAACTTGAGAGTGCTAAAAGATTTATCTTACAGATGCTCTCTTGTTCTTTCTTGCTTTTTCTATCAATTGATTCTTTATAACTCTTGTTACTCTTAGTTTATATATCACCAAGTTACATACGTGATAAGACAAAACATACGTCTATTATCTAGGTTTAATCACGTGTTGTTTCATTTCTCTGTCCCATGCAATCCAGATAGATATAGCATCTTTGAACTTCCCTGTTTTGCATGAAAATGGAAATGCTTATTTATCTTCATAATCCTGATTACAGGATGCCACATTTCATTTATTTACAATCAACCCATGTGACTATCAAGTCGCTTTCAACTGCTATTCAGATATGATTGTTCTTTTAGACTTTAACATTATTCGTTGAGTCTGTTATGAATTATCCGTTGAGGATGGCTTGAGTCATCCGTTGAGGGCTTTGCAGATTATCCGTTGATAGTGTTTTCTTAGCACTTGATACTCGTTCACTTATGCAGAATTACAATGCATCATCTATTTATTATTTGCAAGCTTATTCTGCATATCTAGCTAGTAGTCAACATGACTTGGAATTTCTAACAACTTCTAAACTTCTAAGATATTGTAGTGTACATGAATGTGCTACAGACTTATTTAAACATAAGCTACTCCATCACTTTGATGGTTTTAAAATCATTTAGCTTATCTACTTAGAGTGTTTTGTAGAGTTATCATCAAGCCTACAACATATTCCTAACAGTCAGCCGGTCATCTGATGATGAACTACAAATCTAGACTCCGATTGTTTCAAGTAATGAGCAAAAGAATAAGGAACCACAGAAGCAAGTTATTCTTGAATTATAGAATTCACAATTTTATTTTTGTGACTTGATATTCTCATTTTATCTTGAGCAAATTCCATATTAGGCATGTCTCTCACCAACTCCTTTTTAACTAGAGTATTGATTGCTTTGAAATTCAAATGAGACAGCTTCTTATGCCATAACTTGCTTTGCTCTGCAGATGTCTTGGTATAGAAGCAACAAATTTCATCCTCATTTGCTGAGCCCAAGTCTGCAACAAATAAGCTTCCTTTCCTTGCTCCTTTCAGAGCAACTTCACCAGTTTTCTTACTGATAAAAGTGGATTCTTCTTTGTTAAATAAAACCTTGAAACCATTGTCTGCAAATTGACTGACATTGAGAAGATTCACTTCAAGACCAGCTACCAGTGCTACATCTTCAATGACAATATTTTCATAAATCAATTTGCCATATCCCATTGTGAAACCTTTGTTGTTGTTTCCAAAAGTCACTAATGGGTCAGCCTTCTCCTCAAACTGTGATAGCAGGGTCATATCACCTGTCATATGTCTTGAGCATCCACTGTCTATGATCCATATGACTTTCTTCTTTTTGCCCTGCACACAATGAGTTTAATTGTGTTTAGCAACCCAAGCAGTGTTGTGTACTTTCTTCTTGTTAACAGATTTGATAGACATAAAGTTTGATGATTCAGAAGGAATAGAAGATTCAATATTGATTTCCTTAAGATCAACTCTGAGCTTGTGGCAACTTGTCATTACTTTTATGTTGCAAGGTATGCAATCAAACTTGTCACATAATGAGTAGGGATCTTCAGTTTTTGCTTCATTGTATTTGCATGTTCCTACTCCTGGCTTACTAACAACCTTTTTGCAAAGGTGAGTTAGATGATTCACACAACCACATTTTTGACATTATTTTCTTGGAGCATCTACAACATATGTAAAATTGTTGCTTTTGTTTATCCCAATCTTTCCATTTCTATTCTTCTTCTTCTTTCTTGCACTTTTAATTTTCATTTCCTTGACAGGTATCTTGGAATCTTGGTTGACCATGGGCTTCTTTTCAGCTTTGGAAGTTGGAGTTGTTTCAACATTTTTTTCTCATTATCTTCATCAGCAATTTCTTGCTTTATTATCAACTCTTCTTCACTAAATTCTACTTCACATGCTTTGAACATTGGTGAACCAACCTTTCTCAGCATAACTGGGACATCTTCATTTTCTGTTGTTTTTCCTTTACCAACTACATCTTTCTTGTTACCGTTCAAAACCTCATAATCAAGACCAATAACTATGTTTGCACAATTCAGTTTCTACTTCTACAGCTGAAGCTGAATATATTGTTGCTGGTAGTTGCTGTGCACAGATATTATGGATGAAAAGTCAATTGCTAGACTATGGTTTGCAAGTTGAAAGGATTCCTATTTTCTGTGATAACACAAGTGCAATTGCCATCACTGAAAATCCAGTACAACATTCAAGGACAAAGCACATAGATATCAAGTACCATTTCATAAGGGAACATGTAATGTGTTAGGTCACACACACACTGTAGAGGGGGTGAATACAGTGTAAAGTACAATAAAATCAAACTTTAATAACTCAAGTAACAGAAAACAAACTTTATTGAAACAATAAACTCTGTTATAGTATGGAACTGTTATCTCTCAGTGATGAACAAATATCACGAGAGCTGCTAGGGTTACAATTAATAATCTTCTCGAATATGATAACACTTTTAGTGTAAACCCTATGTCTGTGTTTATATACTACACAGTTACAAGATAATCGCTAATTGATATAGAATATAATTATGCTTCCTAAAATATATCAATCAGATATCTTTTCTTCCAGGTATTCTATTCTTCATAGAATTCCTTCTTCATGCATATCTCTTCTTATGTTTGTCTCGATCTTCTTTCCTTTAATCAGCTGATGTCCTTATCAGAACGTCCTTCAGTACTTAAATTCTGATATCCATCTTCTGATGATTATCTTCTGATAATATAAGTACTGATATCCTTAAGTCCTGCCTTCCAGTAAGTACTGATTTATCCTGTTTAAGTAAGATCTGAAAACTAAACATAAATCATATTAGCCATGACATTATCAAATATATCTAACAATCTCCCCCAACTTCTAAATTAGCATAATATACAAGTTTAACAGATATTTGATGATGTCATAAACATTAAGTACAAATGCATGAGAATCAGACTAGATAACTACAACTTACAGTCCTTAAAGCTTTACCAATCTTTAACTTCTGATAACAACTTCAGTCTGTACAAATATCAGAATTTAAGCAGTTGTAGATCTTGACTTGGCTTCATCTTCTGATATCTCTGATGTCAGGAGTTGTTCTGAGATAGTTCTTCAACAAACATCTCTCAGCATATCTGAGTTCATCAATCATCCTCCTTTTAGCATCTTTAAGCTCTGCAGTATCTTCACCAATTTGAAAGATTACAGCCCTGAGATCATTAATCTTAGCTTTTCTTATATCCTGATCCAGTCTGATCAAATAAGCTTTATCAGACTCAAGATTGTATTCCACAGCCCTGTAACCCAGAAAGGTAGTTATAATCTTAGCAGTGTTGGGCTTCATTTCAACTATATCACCCTTGTGATCTCTGTACTTTGGAACATATGTGCTGTCAGACTTAACAGAATAAAGCCTTTTCTGTCTCTGAATCTGATCCTTCAAATAGTTTGCAGCACTTCCTGTCAATCTGTCATTCACTTGAAGTAAGAATAGTACATGCTCCAATTCTTCAAAATACTTCAATGGAATGGCATTTTGCCTTATATGATAAACCCTACCATCTGTCATGAAGTACAACAAGATGTGTTCTTTCAAGTAGGTATGGTAAACCATTTGTACAGATTCTAGTTGATTCAATCTCTCAGGAGTTGCTCCGATACCTGGTTCACTCAAGGAAGTTGGATCATTGGTAGTGTTATGTATTTTTCTTTCATCAACACTTCCCAATCCAGTTTTATCTCTTGCTTCCTTTCCAGTAACTACTCTTGCTTTAAAACCACTTGCAACAGTCTTCAAAGGTTGAGTATGTTTTGCTTTAGTGAATCCTGGTAGGAGTGTCTTTGATTTATCTTCTGATATCAAGTTAACTTGAGCTATGTCAGAGGTTACTTGCTTCTTCGAAATATCAGAACTTACTGTCTCTTGACTCAGAACAACTTGAGCCATGTCAGAGGTTGTCTTAAGAACTTTTCTTGAAGTCAGAGCAAGATCAGCATCTTCATCAGTAATTTCTTCATTCTCAGGAGGCACATAAACCTTGATAGGTTCACCAACCTTTTCTTTACCCTTGGATCTTGGATCTAACTGCGATTGTGATTTAGCCAATGTTGCTTCAGTATTTGTCCTTTCTTTTATCACAATGCCTTTGAGTTTTGGAAGTATCTTTTTACCAGAAGCTTCAGATTTAGACTTGACTTTTTCTGATTTAAGTCTGGCTTCTTCTTCCACTAAACTCTCCAAGTCCATTCCTGGATTTTCCTGAAGAAATAACTGTCTTGACATTTCTTCATCAAGATCTAAAAGTTCATCAGAACTTATCCTTTTACCAGTAGCAGAACTAATCCTTTTTCCAATATCAGAACTTGTCCTGTGACTTGTGATTTCAGCTTTTCTTGATGAGAAACCTCTACCTTGACTATGACCTCTACCCATTCCAGAGTTTCCTTGGTCATTCTTTTCATCATCCTTCCCTTTCAGTGTCTTATCAGTTTGCATTTGGACTTAATTACTTTCTCCCCCTTTTTGGCATCAGCAGGTAATAGAAGAGAGACAAGCAATTCCACTGAGGCTTGGATTTCACTAAGTTGAGATTGCTGAGAAGCTTGATTTTTCAGAATATCATCAATCTGGGCTTGTTGTTTCTCCTGAGTCTTCTCAATATAAGCAACTCGGTCAAAGGTAGGTTGGAAGAATTTTTTCTTGTCAATTTTCTGAATTTGTTCATGTTTGATGAATTCTTCATGAATCTTGTGTAGCTCTGCATGAGTAGTTGAATGGAGACCCTGTAGATGTTTAGTACTCAATGCAGTGACTCTAAGCTGTGTTTTGAAATCATCAGTATTTAACATCTCATCAGCTTTTGTCAAGTGCTCAGCCAGATTCTTTGCAGATGGAACACAAGTAATTGCGTTCCATTCCTTAGTCCACTCCTAACCAGCAGGAGTTTCACTCCAAGGCACTGGTGCTTCTCTGGTAACAAACTTCTTAACAAGTTCAGATTTAAGAACTGTTTGTTGAGGGGCATGTCCTGAAGGACCTGCTTTATCAGTATCTGCTTGTAGAGCAGCATCACCAGTATCTCCAGTATTTGCAGCATCAGAACTTACAGAATCAGCATCTTCTGACAAAACAACAGTATGCGAAGCAACTGAGGCTTCAGCATCATCTTCTAAGTGCTGATCTGGATCCAAGTTCTGATCAACAGTCATATCCTGATGCTCACCTATATTCTGATCATCAGCATCTAGATGCAGAGAAGGTGTATTAGATAATTCTGGAGTTTGAGCAGCATCAGTAACAGGTGTTGTTGATGGATTAGTTGTTGTTGGAGCTTCTAAGTAAAGTATTTCAGGCACAACCAAGGTCTAAATATCAATTTCAGCACTTGTGCCTGGAACAACAGGAGATACAGACTTTTGAACAGGAGACACAGATGGTGTGTTGGCCGTTTCAGTAGAAACTTCCTGAGTTGGAGTTGATGGAGAAGTAGTGGCTTTAGCAGATTCTGGTTCTTGTGAGATCAGAGATTCCTGATCTCCTTCCTTAGTTGTTGCTTCCTCATCATCTGAAACTGGCCTTTTAGCTCTCTGTTTCTTGTATCTCTTTGAAGGTTGGTATTCCTTGGGAGTTTCAGTAGAAGTCATTTTTCTAAGCCTTTTGAGAAGCTTAGATCCCCCAATTGCAGAATCCTTCTGAGAATGAACTTTCTCAGCTTTTTTGATAACAGGTTCTGATGTAGAAACCTGTTCCTCACTGTCAGATTCATCTCTCAAAATAATCCTCCTTCTCTTCCGAGGTGTTTGAGGAACAGTCTTTGTCCTCTTAGGCTTGGAAGATGAAGGCTTCACAGTAGGTGCTGAGGATGAGGGTTGAGTTGTCTGTGAAGTGGAGAGATATGATTTGAGATATGTTTTGAGGGATGGTTGAGTAGTATGAGTGGTATGGTTTGTTGGTTGCTGTGGTGTTTGAGATGTGGTGGTAGGTTGGATATCAGGATAAACAGATCTATAGGTGTCAGGATCAGCATCTACCAAGATCTATTTTACAGACTGAGGAATCTGTAAAGGTCTAACCACTGTTTTCTTAAGATCAGCATTTACCAAATCATTAAAGGCTCGTTTTGCAATTTTGAAAGGTGCAGTTAAGTCAGTGGTAGGTTGGGGTTCATCAGCACAACAAAAATTATATATAAGCTGACAAAATCTAGCAAAGTAAACAACATTCCTATCTTCTGTCATCCTATCCCCAATAAAACCTATCACAACATTTGCAAAATTGAAATGAGTTTGGTTAATGAATGCATACCCGATGTGTTGACTCATTATAGGGATTGCATCAAAGTTGGAACACTTATTTCCAAAAGCTTTAGTGTTGCAGTCGAAGAAGAAACTCCATTCATTTCTGATATGAGCCCGTTTCAAGCTGATTTCTCCGGGGTTGAAAAAGTACATCCTTCTGGTAAATGTAGAGCCTTTCGAATTGTACCAGGAGTTACCACATGTGTAGAATCATCCACTTCGAAAACAATACTGGGAGTACCATGTGTACCACCATTATCAAAGTGCCCAGTCCGCCAAAACATCAGAACTTGTTGGCCGGAAAAGACTGAAGGCTAGGTCAATGCATACCCGATTTCACTGTGTTCAAGAAGATCTTGCACAAAATACAACTCAGATGGAGCTTCAGCATGATCGAGAATTGCAGCATAGTTGTTTGGAACAAATTTAGCTCCATCAATGATCAAATCCTTAGGTGCCATGAGAAAAATCGAGATTTAAGAGTGCCTGTTAGGTGTTTGATAAAATGTCTGTATGAAAAACCAACGTCAGGAGATGAAAGAGAGTAAAAGCAAAGAGAGAGATAAAGTTGAAAAAGTAAATAAAAGATTGTATAATCTTCTCTCTCTCTTACTTATACTTGGTAAAAAAAATATAACCGTTGGACACCTGTCAAACATGCAACAATAATGAATATTTAATGGGCACGGGAAAACAGTAATTATTACTTACCCACTTACAGTTTTTCAAGGAAAAACCGTTCCACTTACCCAGTAATTCCATTAATCAAGGTAAATCAGTTTTAATTCAATATTTAAACTGTTCCCACTTATTCAATTATTTTTCACTGCAACTCCAATATTCTGAGAAAAATTCAAGAATGAGAATGACCAAAATAAATCAAGTAAATAAGTACTAAAATTGTAAGATCAGAACTTAATTTAAATCAAAATAGAAATGGTCATCAGAACATGGATATATTAGGATTTATCAGTGCATTTAAGTTACAAACATCTCAGAGACAAAAACTTGCAAAGAAAAAGGAAATTCCATTAATATATCGAGAGAATACATTCATGAAATTTAAATTACATCAGAGCTTTACAAGATTGTCCTAAGCTTCTAAACCTAACATCAACAACCTTAGTCCTAGCTCAAGAAGCAGGGCAAGGCTGACGATGAAGAAAAATAGGAAGAAGAAAATAAATCATTTCTTCTTCCTACTCTCGACAAACAGAACAGCGAGTCGTATGATTCGCTCTTGCTGGCGGAGAGCTTTCTGCCTTTCCTCCTCCAATCGCTCCAGATGGCGATGGTAGTTCATGTAGAAGAACAGGAGGTGGGTGAGTACCTCCTGGGGAACTGAGTCCCATATCTCATCAGGAATGGCAGTGACGTGCCATTCCTGCTGCCAGGCATCACAGCTCAGCTCCATGTTGAATGTTTCATAGTTCAAAAATATATTGTAATTGACCATGGTGTTTTTGATATAAAGAAAATGAAGGTGAGTTTGTGATAAAAGAATTGATGTATAGGCTGATGTGAAGTGGGTGTTTATATAGGCAAAAGAATGCCAGGAGACGCAAGGAAATTTAATGCTGACATGTAGAATTAATTCTACCTCGTCTCCCTAGACTTGGAAAAAAGAAAAACGGTCATTGGAAAAGTAAAACATGGTTTAATGCGCACAAGAAGCAAGTAAAAATGACTGTGCATGTACGAGTACCACTATCCCTAAATATAGTGACTGTTAATCTTCCACTTCAACATATTCTGGTTTAAACTGAGACTGTTTTTAAATTTTATCCACAAATAAGTCAAGTAAAGGATCAGATTTAATATCAGAACTTAGACTTATATCAGAACTTAACAGTTATCAGAACATAAATTCTTAACTCGAAAAATGAATGCCTATCTTAGTAAGTCTTCACACAAATTCTGATATAGATTCTTCAGAACTTAATCATCAGAACGTGCAATCAGAACTTGTCCTCAGAATTTGTGCAATGTGACACAATAACTGTTCATCTAAAATAACATAGATCACCGCATTAATTTTCATCATTCATATGGAGTGTTTAGTGTGTGCATTAAGCTAAATATCAGACAAAGAGTAAAGTCTGATTCACTTCAGTACATCTTGGAAATAAGGCATAACTAAAACTTTACTAAAAACCTGTCATTATTCTGAAACCTACTATTGAATGAGTTCATGCTAGAGTCCACCTCAACTATTTTGTGCATCTTTATAAATTCCATTTTACAGTGGCTTCTCAGTGTAAGTGAGTCACGACTGCTTATCAGAATTTATGCTATTATCAGAGTATTTCTCCAGTAATTATAGAGTGTGAAAAGTCACCAAGAAAATATTTTGCTTTTCTGATGCATATTTACTTAATACCAGCAATGCACTTGGGTCGTCCCTTCCACATTTTTACTCTAGATCTCAAAGGAGTACCTGATTTTAATCCTTGATTCTTTTTCTTTTTCTTTTGATAAGTGAGGTTTGTCAGCACTTAGTACATTCAACAGATTTACTAGCATCAGAATTTAACAGATGAGAAGCAATATTCTAGTTTGTTACTTAGTAATAAGATAGACAAAGTAAACTCAACTAGGCTCAATATCAGAAATTGCTTGTGTCAATGGATTTCCACATAAATAGTTACTTCTAACATGGGATCATTAATATATTGAAGATTACTAGGTCAACATCTAGCACAGGTATCCTCATAGGATTGAATAGTTACATAAACAGACATATCATTTTCAGAGTTTAGAAAGTTACATCAGACAACAGTCAGTACTTAAGCAAATTTTCAATTAAGCACAGAATACACAAAGAGAGTAATTTCTGTAAATACTGATCATAAAGTCTGATGCATCAGAATAAAACTAAGCAGATTCAGAGAAAAAACCTGAAACCATTCCAAGTTCATTTACCAATCTTGTAAAAGTAGCTTCACACAGCGGTTTTGTGAAGATATCTGCAAGTTGTTGATCTGTTGGAACAAAGTGCAATTCCACTATACCTTCATCCACATGTTCCCTTATGAAGTGGTACCTAATGCTGATGTGCTTTGTCATTGAGTGTTGAACTGGATTACCTGTCATAGCAATAGCACTTTGATTATCACAGTAAATAGGGATTTTGAAATATGTTAACCCATAATCCAGTAACTGATTCTTCATCCAAGGAATCTGTGCACAACAGCTTCCTGCAGCAATGTACTCTGCTTCTGCAGTCGATGTGGAAATTGAATTTTGTTTCTTACTAAACCAAGAAACCAATCTGCCTCCAAGAAATTGGCAGCTTCCACTTGTGCTTTTCCTGTCAATTTTGCAACCTGCAAAATCTGCATCTGAGTAACCTGTTAGTTTAAAATCTGATTCTCTGTATACCACAATCCCAGATCAGCTGTTCCCTTAAGATACTTGAATATTCTTTTCACAGCTGTTAAGTGAGGTTCTCTTGGATCTGCTTGAAATCTTGCACAAAGACAGGTAGCATACATGATATCAGGTCTACTAGCAGTTAGATAGAGTAGAGAGCCAATCATACTTCTGTAATCAGTAATATATACTGATTTACCAGTATCCTTGTCCAGTTTTGTTGCAGTGGCCATGGGAGTGGATGCACTTGAACAATCTTGCATTCCAAATTTCTTCAGCAAGTTTCTGGTGTACTTAGTTTGACAAATAAAAGTGCCTTCTTCATTCTGCTTGACTTGAAGGCCCAGAAAATAG
This sequence comes from Apium graveolens, assembly GCF_009905375.1. Lineage (NCBI taxonomy): Eukaryota > Viridiplantae > Streptophyta > Magnoliopsida > Apiales > Apiaceae > Apium > Apium graveolens. The sequence goes on from NC_133647.1 coordinate 180,112,243, forward strand.
CTAAGTTCCCCCATCATACTCATCTGATACCTTGACTACATCAGTTTGGCAAACTTCTTGCAAAGTCTGTCATTTGTAGAACCAAAAATGATATCATAAACATAAATCTGGACCAGAAGTAAGTCATTTCCATGGTTGAGGTAGAATAGTATTTTGTCTATAGTTCCTCTGTTAAATCCACTTTCCAGAAGAAACTGAGCTAAAGTCTCATACCATGCTCTAGGAGCTTGCTTAAGTCCATAAAGTGCTTTATCAAGCCTGTAGACATAACCTGGATATTTGGAATCTACAATGCCTGAAGGTTGTTCAACATATACTTCTTTCTCCAATTTTCCATTGAGAAAAGCACTTTTCACATCCATTTGAAAGACAGTAAACTTTTTGTGAGCAACATAAGCCAAAAATATCCTTATGGCTTCTAACCTAGCAACTGGTGCAAATGTTTCATCATAATCAATTCCCTTCTGTTGAGAATATCCTTTTGGAACCAGTCTTGCCTTATTCCTTGTAATTATGCCATCACTATCAGTTTTGTTTCTGAATACCCATTTTGTACCAATAACAGATCTGTTCTTTGGTCTTGGTACTAGGGTCCAGACTTTGTTTCTTTCAAATTTATTTAACTCTTTCTGCATTGCTTGCACCCAATCTGCATCTTGAAGAGCTTCTTCCACTTTCTTTGGCTCAGTCTGAGAAAGAAAAGAATTGTAAAGACATTCATTTAAAGTTCCTATTCTAGTTCTGACACCGGCATCAGGATTTCCAATTATCAAATCAGGTGTATGTGATTTAATCTACTTCCTGGCAGATGGAAGGTTTTCCCTAGAACTGGATGCTCCCCCATGATCCATGCTGTCTTCAATTTCATTTTCTGATGCTCCCCCTGAAACTATGCTCTCTGAGTTGGATTCTTCAGAATTTAGATTTTCAGTACTATCAGAACTTGGCTTATCAGAACATGACGAATCAGAACTTGAAGAGCCAGATGTATGTTCTGATGCTTCTTGAGATGTGGTAATATCTTGAGTATGCTCCCCCTGCATAGGTGCATCTTCCTTTGGCGTAGTCACCACAGTTTCAATAACATCAGAGTTTAATCCATCAGAGTTTGCAGTATCAGGACTTATATTGTCAGGATTTTCAGTATCAGAATTTGAGTCTTCATTTTCAAATCTCAGCTGATCATGATCAATAAAATCTTCAAGTCCAGTAAATTTCTTATCATCAAAAGAGACATTGATAGATTCCATGACCACTCTTGTTCTCAAGTTATAGACTCTGAAGGCTTTTGTGGAAAGTGGATATCCAACAAAGATTCCTTCATCAGCTTTTAGATCAAATTTAGATAGTTGTTCAGGATGAGTCTTAAGAACAAAACACTTGCATCCAAATACATGAAAATACTTCAGATTTGGCTTCTTTTTCTTTACCATCTCATATGGTGTCTTTCCTTGCTTGTTAATGAGTGTTGCATTCTGAGTAAAACAAGCAGTCTGCACAGCTTCAGCCCAGAAATAGGTTGGAATCTTTGCTTCTTCAAGCATTGTACGTGCAGCTTCAATGAGAGTTCTATTCTTCCTTTCAACAACTCCATTTTGTTGTGGAGTTCCAGGAGCAGAGTATTCCTGCTTAATTCCATGTTTTTTGCAGAACTCTTCCATTATCAAATTCTTGAACTCAGTGCCATTATCACTCCTTATTGTCTTCACAGAATCTTTGACCAATTTATCCAGTTGTTTGACATGATCAATCAAGATAGATGCAGTTTCACTTTTTGTGTGCAAGAAATACACCCATGTGTATCTGGTGAACTCATCCACTATGACCATAGTATATTTCTTCTTTGCAATAGACATGACATTTACAGGACCAAATAGATCAACATGTAGTAGGTGATAAGGCTCAAGAATTGATGATTCAGTCTTGCTCTTGAATGAGGATTTTCTTTGTTTAGCCTTCTGACAAGAATCACAAAGGCCATCAGGAGCAAATATTGACTTTGGTAGTCCTCTCACAAGATCTTTCTTGACTAATTCATTTATATTGTTGAAATTTAAATGAGAGAGTTTCTTGTGCCAATTCCAGCTTTCTTCAATTGATGCTCTACTCATCAGACAGATTACAGAACCATCAGTACTTGTTGAAAGCTTAGCTTCATAAATGTTACCACACCTGTATCCTTTCAGAACAACTTTGCCTTTAGATTTACTCACAACTTCACAGTGTTCTTCAAAGAAATCAACATGATAACCTCTGTCACATATTTGACTTATACTCAACAGATTGTGTTTAAGTCCTGAGACCAGAGCTACTTCTTTAATGATGACATTCCCAAGTTTGATATTGCCATATCCCAAAGTTTTTCCAACGTTGCCATCTCCATAAGAAACATTTGGGCCAGCTTTCTCCACAAAGTCTGATAGCAGGGCTTTATTTCCAGTCAATGTCCTGAACATCCACTATCCAGAACCAGGATGTTTTTCCTGTTGCCCTGCAATCATAAAGACCATTAATGATTAGTTTTAAGGACCCAGACTTGGTTGGATCCTTTGGCCTTATCAAGTTTGTTAACATTTGCAGCGGATTTAGCATCAGAGTTTATGTTAACAGTTTTCTTATCAGAATTTACACTATCAGACTTTGAATCAGAATTTACACTAGAAGGAACAATGGAAACTTTCTTTAAAGAAGGTTTTATTTGATAATAATCATAGTACAAACTATGATATTCCTTACAAGTATAAATGGAATGTCATAAACTACCACAATGAAAACAAGGATTTTGTGGCTTATATCTAACAGACTGACTCTTAACTCCTGACTTTGAAGGTAAGGAGTTTATGTTCTTATTCTTCCTGCAAAAAGAGGCCAGATGGTTAGAACTTCCACAGTTATGACACGTTTTCCTAGGAGCTTTAGGAACAGGCTTATTATCATTGCTTTTATTCACACCTTCCTTTCCATTCCTATTTTTCCTAGGTGATTTTACCTTGTTTGCGTTCTTAACATCTTTCAGCTTATGCTTAAGCTGCTTCTTAGTAATTAAACCTATATTTACTTCAGCTGTCTTTTCCTGTTTAAGTTTGTCAGAAGTTAATCCCTCTTTAACTTCTGATTTCTCATTATCAGATTTACAGTTACAAACTTAACAGGTTTAACTTTGGCTTTTGCTTAACAACAGGCTTAATTTCTACAGTTCCTTTATCATTCTTATCCTCTTCATAACCTAAGCCCTCTTTCCAATTTTCACTACTTAGCAAATTTTGAGTTGTTCTGCCAGAGTTTGTCCAAGTCCTGATAATCTCTCTTTCCTTTTCTAACTCGGTTTTTAGAGATTCATTCATTTTTAGCACTTCATCCCTAACATAAAAGCATCATCTCTATCATTCTGAGTTTGATGGAACATAACTAACTCTTTTTCTAATAAATCATTTCTTTTCTTAAAAGCAAGATTTTCAGAAGTTAATCTTTCACATGTTAAAGTTTGATCTCTATAACTAATAAACATGGTTTTAAGATATCTTCTCAACTCATTAATATCATCAGTATGAAAAGCATAAGTAGTCTGAGGTACCTTTGATTCAGCAGCTTCAGAACTGCTTTCAGCACTTGCTTTATCAGTATTTGCCATCAAAGCATAATTTTCCTCACTTTCAGAGTCTGAGGTGTTTATCCAGCTTTTTTCTTTGTGACAAGAGCCTTGCCTTTGTCACCCTTCACTTTCTTGCAATCAGGAGATACGTGTTCTTTCTCACCACAGTTATAGCATTTGACATTGGTATAATCTCCTCTATCAGACTTTCCTCCTCTGCCCTCAGATCTTCTGAAATTCTTCTTATCAGAACTTGTACCTTTCCTGGAAAACTTCTTTCCCTTCGTGAACTTCCTGTATGCAATCTTTGTGATCCCTTTCACCATAAGAGCACACAGCTTCATCATCTCCTCATCAGCATCAGTCTCAGGCAAGCTTTCAGAATCTGAGTCATCATCACTTTCAGAACTTGATGACTCAGTATCAGACTTTGTGAAAAGAGCTTTACCCTTGTCTTTCCTTGAGGTAGCTGCCTTGGGGGATTCTTCTTCAGCCTTAAGAGCAACTGTCCTTGACTTTCCTCCTTTCCTCTTGCTTTTTTGTTCCATCTCAAGTTCATGAGTCTTGAGCATTCCATAAATTTCATCAAGAGTTGTTTCATCAAGATTGTTGTTGTCTCTTATTGTTGTTGCCTTCAAATCCCAGCATTCAGGAAGAGCCAACAGGAATTTAAGGTTTGAGTCTTCAAGATCATACTCCTTATTAACCAGTGACAAATCATTCAAGAGTTTGACAAATCTATCATATAAATCAGTCAATGACTCATTAGCCTTTGAGTCAAAGTGTTCATACTCTTGAGTGAGTATTGTCTTCCTGTTCTTTTTAATTGTATCAGTTCCCTGACACCTTATTTCCAGAGCATCCCATATCTCCTTTACAGTCTTGCAGTTAATTACCCTGTTTGACATTACATTATCAATGGCACTATGCCGTAAGTGTCGTACCTTAGCATCCTTAGCAATTGATGTGATATCTTCAGCAGTATAATCACTCTTCTCCTTTGGTACAGTCTTTGCTGCTTCACCTGCAACTGCAACAGCGAGCTTGGTTGGTTTGTGAGGTCCTTCATTGATTCTATCAAGATATTCTGGATCTGCGGCTTCCAGAAACATGGTCATCCTCACCTTCCATATGGCATATTCAGATGGTCTCAGTATGGGAACTCTGATAGTCTCATACCGACTTTAAATTTGTGTCTTTGGAGGTTCTTCAGTTTTGGTAGGCTTAGTTGGAGTTTCTGTGTCAGACATGATTGTATTTGGATCTTAAATTGTTTGTGCGTTAACAGATAGGCTCTGATACCACTTGTTAGGTCATACACACACTGTAGAGGGGGTGAATATAATGTAAAATACAATCAAATCGAACTTTAATAACTCAAGTAACAGAAAACAAATTTTATTAAAACAATAAACTCTGTTACAGTATGGAACTGTTACCTCTCAGTGATGAACAAATATTACGAGAGCTGCTAGGGTTACAATTAATAATCTTCTCGAATATGATAACACTTTTAGTGTAAACCCTATGTCTGTGTTTATATACTACACAGTTACAAGATAATCGCTAATTGATATGGAATATAATTCTGCTTCCTAAAATATATCAATCAGATATCTTTTCTTCCAAGTATTCTATTCTTCATAGAATTCCTTCTTCATGCATATCTCTTCTTATGTTTGTCTCGATCTTCTTTCCTTTAATCAGCTGTTGTCCTTATCTGAACGTCATTCAGTACTTAAGTTCTGATATCCATCTTCTGATGATTATCTTCTGATAATATAAGTACTGATATCCTTAAGTCCTGACTTCCTGTAAGTACTGATTTATCCTGTTTAAGTAATATCTAAAAACTAAACATAAATCATATTAGCCATGAAATTATCAAATATATCTAACATAATGAATGGTACTGTGGAACTATATTTTGTTTCAAGTGAGAAGCAGCTTGCAGATATCTTTACCAAGCCACTGGATGAATCCACCTTTTCAAGGCTGGTAAGTGAGTTAGGTATGCTTAATTACTCTTAAATCTATATGAGTTAATTTGCAAGTTGAAATGCAGCCAGAAATTTAATTGATTTTTCAGTCATAGATGAGATTTTGGCTAAGTCAAAATTTACATCCCGACGGATGATCCTTATCCATCGAGTTTGATCATCCGCCGGTATATTATTTGCTAATAAAAATCAATTATTTTTCTGGAATATTTTATGTCTCGGCGGATAACAGTTTATCCTCATCCGTCGAATTGTCTTAATCTCAGCCGTTAATTCCCTGTACATTATCCATCGAGTATACTTACAGTTTATAAGCATAACACGACGGATGATGGGTGAAATTTTTACAGTTTATTTTTAAACGGCTATTTTAGGCAATTTCTATTGGTTACTTTATTATTTTTATCAGTTATTTTTGAGATAGTATAAAAGCTTATTTCACTACAATTGTTTTTCTTTTATCATTCTCAATTCAACTGCTCTAATTTCATTCTCTCTCAAAGCACTTACTCTCTTTCTCTTCAAGCTCCTATTCTCTAACAATGGCACCTGTTGTAAAGATTATGTCTCAAACTGGGTTCATTTATGAGAAGAACAATTTCACCGCACTAGTGAACAAGGGTATTCAGCAATCTGGAGACTATCACAAGATGATGGACTTTGTGAAGAGTTGCAAGCTCAATTATGCATGCTTAAATCACCCACAATCTTCTGTAAAATTGTTGAAGAGATGTGGACCACTTCTACCTACAACTCTACAGATAAGACCATCCCTCTAACCATTAAAGGTAAAGAATTCTGTATCAATAGTGATGTGAGAAAAGCATGTTTCAAAATTCCTGATAATAATGTGACTTCACCACACACTGACACTGATATAATCAATATGCTTAATTTCATGCACTATGTACTTCCTACTTCTAAATTGAGTGATATTAGGAGAATGAGTCTTAGGAAAGAGTGGAGTTTCTTGTGTGATGTAGTTATAAAGGTTTTCTCAGGAAAGATCAGTAATTTTGATTCAGTGAATATTTACATGCTTAACATGCTCTATATGCTAGTTACAGATAAATTTTACAATTTCAGTGACCATGTCTTGTTTGAATTATGTTTTAAATTAGGAAATAAAATAGGTAAGAATGTGTATTATGCTAGATTTCTTATGCTATTAGCTAACCACCTCTGTGAAGAGATTGTGCTTGAGAACCCTAACAACAAACTAGATTGTTGGGTTCAAGAGAGAAAGCTCATTGCAGATTTGAACAGGGCCAATCATCACAAGGATGTGCCGATGTTCTATTTTCCTGTAATGCAAGCACCTCAGGTAAATGAGGTAAGTTCACCTATCCTTACAACTATTTCAACCTCCATAATTTCTTTGAGTTCAAGTGTGGTTATGGCAACTGTGTCAATGACCAAACAGTTGCCTACCAAAGCTGTCAAACCTACAATTATTTCAAAATCCAAATCTAAGAAAGCCCCCTCTGGTATCTCCCAAAGACGCCAGTTGAAAAATCCACTAAAGCCAAATAGGGGAGTGTGAAGGAGGGTAAGTTAGGTGAGGGAAGGGGTGAACATAAAAGAAACCCCAAGAATAAGGTTGGAGAGTTGAGTGAGTCCCAGCCTAGCCACATTACAGTTTCCCACAAACTGCAGTGCTTAAAAAGGATAAAAGCTCATTTCTAGTTTATCATCCCAAAAGGATGTAGTTATTGAACAAAGCTCTCAACCAAGAGCACATGCCAAGAGGGTTAGGGACACAAGCTCACCCCAAACTTATGCCAGAAAAAAGAAATCTAAAACCTTTGGGGATGCACAGGGTACACACACTATGCAAACTGGTGCTAAAGACACAGTCACTGCACCTTCACAAATTCAGTTTGATGTGGCTCCAATAAATGTGGAGTCACGACCAAAATCTCTAGTTATAGAAGCACCTCAAACACCAAACTCACCAACAAATTCTCTGGATGTGGATATGATAAACACATCAATTCCTGATTCCCCTTCTTTTACTCTGTTAGGGAAGCTAAAATCTAGTGCAAGTGAGCATCATCTTTTAGATGATTTGTTGGCTCACTTGCCAATTCTTTCAGGAACTGTTGTGTCATCTGTGCCTAAAATATCTTCAATCAGCACAGAGTCAACAATAGTTTCAATTCCAAGCTCATTCATTTCTACTCTCTCGACGAATATTGCTCATCCGTCGAGCAGTGATTGTATCCCGACGGATAAGCTTGACAACAGTTATCCGTCGAATAGTAACACCACTCACTCGATGGATATCACTCATCCGTCGAGTATCTCTGCACAGCTTCAAACTTCATTTATTTCAAGTGCAGAAGATTTAGTGGTTGTACAGTCACTCTTAGGATTGAGAGAGAAGAGTGTTTTGAGTGAGAGTATGGGTTGCTCCCAGGAAAAAGGAGAGGAAATGAGTGAAACTCTGCAATCCATTTCTTCAGGATTGGCAAAAGAGAGTGAGAGAAGTCCCACCTTAGTAGGTGAAGGTGAGGGTGTGAGGGTGGGGAGCCAGGGTGAGACCCTGATGCAACAAAAGAGAGAAAATGAGAGAAATGCAGGTAATGGAGCAATAAGGATGGATGTCATTGCTAGTGAATCAATGAATGTCCAGGATGCAGACAGGGAAGGACTATCTCAGCATCCTAAAGATGTTATAGATTCCACTTCCCTTGATGCTGAGGCATTTACTCACCCTGTTCCAGCTTATCAACTTCTAGCTGAACAGGGCAATGACAATACAGAAAGGATGCTAACTTTGGTGCATACCACACAGTCTATGATGAGAGCTAAGGATGTCATCACAGCTTTGCCTTCTAAAGCTAGTGATGTGGACTATGAGACTGGTGGTTCAGCTGATTTCTTTGGAGATGGGGGTGGGGATAGTGAAGATGAAACAATGGACATGGGGGGAGAAGTAGGCTCAAGTTCAAGGTCAGGTATGCCATCATGGGCATTCTCAAAGCACTGTGATGAGCATTACTTCAAGACAACCCTGATCCAGTTAATCAATCAGACAAATACTGCTCTTCAAACCACTACCAATGCTAGCACCAAGAAGCTCCTTCAGGCACATCTAGCCTCCCTGCAACTTCAACAAATCCAAGGCTTCCAGCATGTTAGGGATGTGAACACTATGAAGAATGATATTGAGGAGATGAAAAAGGCTATTTCAGACAGGATAGATTTTAAACTTCCAGAAGCTATAATGCTTGACATCAAGAGGCAACTGAGGAAAAATTATGATCTGTCAACCAAGATAGATGCCTTGGACACAAGAATGTCAGCCATGGAAGCATCTTTAACTGCCATTCATCTCTATCAAGCCCAACAGACTGATCTACTTCAAAAACCGGTGGCTGCTCAGAACCCCTCCTCTACTCAACTTGATGATAACAAAAAGGGGGAGAAATGATCAAGTGAGGGGAGAGGCTTCAAATTCAAATCAGTAAAGTAATTGTACCTTCAATTACTATCTCAAAGCCATCAGTTACAGTTAGTATAGATCTGATCAATGCAGCAGCAGCCAACTTAAGAGCAACTGATAAGGAAAAGTTGAGTTTAGTCAACTGGGAGAAGATTGATGAGGAAATACAGAAGAAGTTTGAACCTGTCAAGGAGCCAGTTAAGTCATCCATCCATCACTCTCAAGTCAAGCAAATTTGTGTGAATGAGATGAGCATGAATTATCTGGAAAGAGGACAGCCTTCCTGCATCAAATCTCCAAAGGCTGAAACAATTCTGAAACCAAGGGTAAACTACTCAAAATTATCATCGAAGAACCCTTTGGACACTGTGTATGAGACACCTAAGCCTGATGAGAAGAAGCTTCTGTCAAGGTCAATTGCTTTATACAAAGATCCGGCTGATTCAGCTTCCAAAAGGAGAATTGCCAAGATTTTCAAAAATGGGAAAGAAATTTGTGTGGTGGCGGGACATCCTCAATTTGCTCAAGCAAAGAGAGAAGAAAAGGCTAGATTGAAGCAGGAAAAGAAGAAAGTTGCTCTGGATGCTAAAAAGACTAAACAAAAGAAAGAGCAGATTGCTATCTTGGCCAAGCTACATGCTGTAAATTCATCACAACAAATTCCTTCTCAACCATCTGAAGCTATTGAATCAAAGAAGCAAGTTGAACAACAGAAGAAATCTCCAAGAAAGAAGGAATTGGCTAAAAGAACTAAAAGGAAACTGGATATTGTTGACAAGGAATTGAAAGATCAATTTCCTAAGGAATCCACACCATCTACAACTCAAGCATCAAAGCCCTCTGTGGTATTTGAAGATATCAGGGTGGTGGATCCCTACAGGAATATTCATGGTGAACCTATTGTGCCCAAGGATGAGCTAATAGAATGGGAGAACATACTAATTCCTGACTTCAATCTACCAATCCTTAGCAAGCTAAAAAGAACAAAGTCAAGAGCAGTCAAGAAAGTGAAGTTGTCACCTCTCAAATCCAAATCTCAAGTCAAAGTTCAATCTAAAGTCAGTAAGGGAGACTATCTGTACTTGTGTGACATCAAAGAATTTTCTGATCTAAACCTCTATCTGGATGAACTAGATGAAGTGAGAGGAATTGATGCATACAAAAACCTACCTGAAAGGTTAGTGTTCAATTACAAAGGAGGAAAGGAGATTCAGTGGCCTCTTCACATGATCCTTCAAGAAAGCCATGTTGTACTGATTAAAGTTTATTCATCCTTCAAGAAGAACTTTGGGTTCAACATTACTGCAAGAAGATTGGTATTGAAGAAGATTGAAGAACTAAGGAGTGTTAGAGCTAAAGATGCACTCCCAAAGACTCTAATCATCCCTTACACAGGGAGAATAGTGCATCTAAGGCCCTACTGGCTGATGGAGTTCATAGATGACAAAGGTGTGAGAAGATTCTTCAGATTAGAAGACCAATTGAACATCTCTTGCAATGAGACTCTTTTGGAAATGCAAGGAAAGCTAAATCTCTCAGAATCTGATGAACTGGAATTCCACAGGCAGCTCCAAAATCAGATTGAGGAAAACAACAGAAAGCTTGGAAAGAGATCCAGACCTTCAAGAAACTAGACAAATCTGCTCAGGCTAGAGGAGCATCTTGAAAAATGACTGTGAGCAAAACTTTTTACATTTTTGTTAATTGAAGCACTTTTCAGTAATATCTACTTTCTCTTAAAGTCATATTTTTAGGGTGTTTTGTTATCATCAAGTATCTCTTAATTTATGGCTACAATTCCAGTAGACATAAATTGGGGGAGATTGTTGTGTACTTGATGATTTCATGAACAAAATACCTTAGTAGATTTTACTTAGTGAAATAATGTAGCACTCGACGGATAAGATTTATAATCCCGACGGATGACTCATTATAGTCCCGATGGATGATGAGTTATTATCCATCGAGTGAGTAGATTATGTAACAATAAGTCTGTAGCACATTTCTGCATTCACCATTGTATAGATTCTGTAAGTAGTAATCAAGTCATATTGATTTTAACTAGATATGCAGAATAGGTTCATTAATTGTACATAAATGATGTCTTGTAATTCTGCATAAATGAAATGAAGTCAAGTGCCAGTTTGCTACCCGACGGATAACCTACAATGAAGTCGAGGGATGATCAAATAGACAACCCGACGGATGATCAATAACTCGACGGATGATCATGAACCCGACGGATAAAGAATTCAAATATCTGTTGACAGTGACAACACAGTCACATGCGTCGAGTGGATGCAAATGGAATGTGGTAGCCTATTCAACTGGGTTTTCGAGAATAAAGAAGCATTATCATTTCCATGCTATTATGAAGATATTCAAAGATGCTGGAATAGAGTAATGAAGTAGCATTGTAATAGACTACATAGTTTTTGTTTTATTATCTTGTCTTATTACTTTGTAATCTTGGTGATATATAAAACAAGTAGCAGCAACTAAGATATGATTGATCTAAGCAAGAAAGCAGAGAAACATTTGTAAGCAGGATTCTTAGCATTTCTCTGTAGTCTTAGAAGTTCAATTGTTGTAAGCAGCTGTGAGCATTTTTGCACACAGGGTTCTCTCGATATATAATATATATCTCTGGTGGAATCATTCAAATCCACCAGAAAGTTTTTAAAGACTCTTGTTTTTAATTACTTGTGTTTTGATTCACTTAAGTTTTCATTCCGCATTGTGCTAATCAATACACTTATATTTATATTTGAGTTAGAACATTTTATTTCAAGAAAAAGTTTCAAGAATTCCATTCAACCCCCTTCTGTAATTCTTGTCATATTGTTAAGGGACTAACAATCATGATCAGCTGAGATTTGAAAATGAAGATTTAAATTCCGATTCTGTAAATTTTGATGGCTTAAATCTTGATCCTGTAAGTTCTGACAGGTTAAATTCTGATGTCATTGAAACTGTGGTAACTACTCCAAGGGAAAATGCACCTGTTCAGGGGGAGCAAGCTGAAGATCCTACCACAACTCAAGACTCTCAAGAAGCATCAGAACCTGTCACTAGCTCTTCAAGTTCTGATTCATCAAGTTCTGATGAGCCAAATTCTGATAATTCTGGAAACTCTGATTCTTTAAATCCTAAAGGATCCAACTTAAATTCTGAAGTCTCAGAGAGCATAACTACAGGGGAGCATCAGAAAATGCTGATAGAGACAACATGGATCATGGGGGAGGATCCAGTTCTAGAGAACAACTTCCATCTACAAGGAAGTGGAATAAAGCACATACCCCTGACTTAATAATTGGAGATCCTGAAGCAGGTGTCAGAACTAGAACAACAACATCAAATGAATGTCTCTATCATTCCTTTCTATCTCAGACTGAACCAAAAAAAGTGGATGAAGCTCTTCATGATGCTGATTGGGTGCAAGCAATGCATGAAGAGTTAAATGAATTTGAAAGAAATAAAGTCTGGACCCTAGTGTCAAGACCAAAGAACAGATCAATTGTTGGCACAAAATGGGTGTTTAGAAATAAAACTGACAGTGGTGGCATAATTATAAGAAATAAAGCAAGGATGGTTGCTAAAGGTTACTCTCAACAGGAGGGTATTGATTATGATGGAACATTTGCACCAGTTGCTAGATTGGAAGCCATAAGAATCTTTTTGGCTTATGCTGCTCACAAGAAGTTTAAAGTCTTTCAAATGGATGTGAAAAGTGCTTTTCTCAATGGAGAATTGGAAGAAGAGGTCTATGTTGAACAACCTCCAGGATTTGTAGATCCAAAATTTCCTAATCATGTCTACAGACTTGATAAAGCACTTTATGGCTTTAAGCAAGCTCCAAGAGCATGGTATGAGACTTTAGCTCAATTCCTTCTATAAAGTAGATTTAACAGAGGCACAATTGATAAAACACTGTTCTACCTCAACCATGGAAATGACTTACTTTTGGTACATATATATGTTGATGATATCATCTCTGGTTCTACAAATGCCAAACTCTGTGAAAGGTTTACAAAGCTAATGCAGTCAAGATATCAAATGAGTATGATGGGATGACTTAGCTATTTTCTGGGACTTCAAGTCAAGCAAAATGAAGAAGATACTTTCATAAATCAATCCAAGTACACTAGAAATTTACTCAAGAAATTTGGAATGCAAGACTGTTCAACTGCATCCACTCTCATGGCCACTGCAACCAAGTTAGATAAAGATACTGGAGCATCAGTAGATATAACTAACTACAGAGGTATGATTGGCTCATTACTCTATTTAACTGCTAGTAGACCTGATATCATGTATGTTACCTGTCTTTGTGCAAGATTTCAGGCTGATCCAAGAGAAACTCATCTAATAGTTGTGAAAAGAATTTTCAAGTACCTCAAGGGTACAGCTGATCTAGGATTGTGGTATCCTAGAGAATCAGATTTTAAGCTAATAGGTTACTCAGATGCAGATTTTACAGGATGCAAAATAGACAGGAAAAGCACTAGTGGAAGCTGCCAATTTCTTGGAGGTAAATTGGTTTCTTGGTTTAGCAAGAAACAAAAGTCAATTTCCACATTAACTGCAGAAGCAGAATATATTGCTGCAGGAAGCTGTTGTGCACAAATTATTTGGATGAAGAATCAGTTACTGGATTATGGGTTAGAATTTTCTAAAATACCCATTTACTGTGATAATCAAAGTGCTATTGCTATGACAGGTAATCCAGTTCAACACTCAATGACAAAGCACATCAGCATAAGGTACCATTTCATAAGGGTACATGTGATGGAAGGTACATTGGAATTGCATTTTGTTCCAACAGATCAACAACTAGCAGAAATCTTCATAAAACCACTATGTGAAGCTACTTTTACAAGACTGGTAAATGAACTTGGAATGGTTTCAGGTTCTTTCTCAAAATCTGCTTAGTTTTTGTTCTCATGCATCAGATTTATGATCAGTGTTTACAAATTATCTTATCTTTTTGTAATCCGTGCTTAAACTGTAATATATTAAATGTTGATTATTATCTGATGTGATTCTATATACTCTGATAGTGTTTTGAATGTTCAGTGACTATTCAATCCAATGAGGATTATTGTGCTAGATGCTGACCCAGTAGTCTTTAACATACTAGAAATCCCATGTTTGTATTAGTTGTTTATGTGGAAATTCATTAACACAAGCAAATTCTAATTTTGAGCTTAGTCCAATTTACTTTGTGTATCTTACTACTAAGTCACAAACTACATTCTTGCTTCTTATATGTCAAATTCTGATGTCAGTAAATCTTAAGGATGAACTACATGCTTGATAAGCCTCACTTATCTGAAAAAAAGAAAAGAAAAGAAATCAAAATCAGATACTCCTTTGAGATCTAGAGTAAATATGTGAAAGGGAAGACCCAAGTGCATTGCTGGTATTAAGTTATATGCATTAGAAAAGCAAATAATTTTTTCTTGGTGACTTTTCACATTCTCTGATTACTGGAGAAATACTATGATAATAGCACAAATTCTGATAGCAGTTGTGACACACTTACACTGAGAAGCCATTGTAAAAAGAATGATAAAAGATGCATAAAATGAGCACAAACAGTTGAGGTGGACACTTGCATAAATTTATTCTATAGTAGACTTCAAAATAAAAGACAGATTTTAAGCACTTTTCTTAGTTATGCCTTAATTCTAAGATATACTGAAGTTTATCAGACTTTAATCATTATCTGATCATTTGCAAAAGCATACACTCTCACTCCATATGAATGATGAAAATTACTGTGGTGATTAAGTTGTTTTTGACAAACAGTTAAGTATTATTTGCATAAATTCTGAGAACAAGTTCTGATGAAAGTTCTGATGATTAAACTCTGAAGAAACCAATCAATATTTGTATGAAGAATCACAGAAACAAACAGTCACTTTTTGAGTACAGAAGTCATATTCTGATGACTGCTAAGTTATTATAATAGTCAAGTTCTGATGTAAATTCTGATGCTTACGTGGCATTATCTAATTACTCGACTTATTTGTGGTTTTACTGTAACGGTCATATTTATCAGAAAATAATTAAGTGAGATAAAAATAGTCATAATCATTTGGTTAGTGGGAAACGTGTTTGCCTTGACAACTGCATGTGCACAATAATTACTGCTTATTTCTCGTGCCCACTAACTAGTGCTTTAACTATTTACTGGCTGACAGGTGTAAAGTGTCTGTTTCACTTCCAAAAATAAATGATGAGTGGAGAGAGTATTTATATGGCATTTAAAAGATTTTACAATCTTTTACCTACTTTCTAATTATTTTCTTATCTCTATTATTTTCTCTTTCTTTCTAATATTCTCTGAAGCTCTATTTTTCACAGGCATTTTATCAAACACTTTGCAAACACACATTTTCTCACTTATTTTACACATAAATGGCACCAAAGGACATCATTTTTAATGGAGCCAAGTTTGTTCCCAACAACTACATGGTTATTCTTTCTAAGGATGAAGCTCCATCAAAACTTCATTTCAACCAAGATTTTCTATATCACAGTGAGATTGGGTATGCTTTGACCCAACCAGAAACAATCTCAGGAACTCAAGTGCTGGAGTTATGGAGGAGTGGTGTGTATGATGATGGTGGTGCAACTGGGTCCCCAAGTTATATCTTTACAACAGGGGATGATGAGCATGTGGTGACTTTGTCAACTGTTCGACAAACACTACATATTCCAGAAAACTGTGTCTACAGTTCAACAGTTGAGGAGCCGACCCTTCAGCAAATGATGGCAAATCTGGGCTATGAAAGGTCTTTGGCAAAGCTGGGGAAATTGAAGAGACCCCACATCAGGAGGGAGTGGAGTTTTTTCTTCGACTGCATCACCAAGGCCTTTGCCAACAAGTGCTCCAATTTTGATGCAATCCTAATCCTGAGTCAGCAAATCGGGCATGCTCTCATTTATCAAACTCATTTTGATTATGCTAGTGTTGTGTTAGGATTTATTGGGGATAGGATGCAAGAGGACATAAATACTGTATATTTTGCTAGATTTTGCCAACTTATTTACAGTTTCTATAGTTCTGATAAGGCTCAACTGGCTAGTGAGTTGATTGAACCCTTTAAACTTGCTAAAAGGGCCTTCACTGACTTATTATCTACTGATAATAAGAAGACTGTACTAAGACCCCTCCAAATTCCTCAATCAGTCAAACATGTCTTAGTAAACTCTGATCCAAACACCTATGCTGCTAAATATCCTGATATACAACCATCCCAACCTCCATCAGCACCTAAACCAATCAACCACCTACCACTTCTCAACCTCAACCAACTCAACCAACAATCAGAACATATTTCCAGCCAGCTCAATCATCTCAACCTCAATCATCAGTACCTACCATCAGAACTTCATCCTCCAGGCCTAAAAGAGCAAAATCAGTTCCTAAATCTCCACCAAGGAGAAGAAGGATAATTCTTAGGGATGAATCTGATGATGAAGAGGAGCAAGTCCAGGTTCATGCATCAGAACCTGTGACTGTGGAAGTTGAAAAGGCAACTTCTCATAATGAAACTGAAGCTGAAAAGTCTGATATTTTGAAGAGAAAAAGAACTTCAAGTTCTGATGCTCAAGCAACTCCTACACCAGCAAGGAGATCAAAGAAACAGAGAGCAGGAAGACACTTAGCACAATCTCCATCTGAGGATACTAATAAAGCTGAGGAAGGGGATCAGGAATCTCTGATCTCAAAGCCAATAGTAATTGAATCTTTGCCACCTCCAACTCAGGCTAAAGACAATGTTCAGGATACAGTAATCACCCCTCCTGTCTCTCCTATTCATGACAATGTTACAGTTGAGGATTCAGGATTAAGTCCTAAAATTGACATCCACGGGCTGATCATTCCAACTGTGCTCTATCTGGAAGCTCCAACTGCAGCTCAGCCAACTATTGCTACTTCTCATATCTTACAGGCTGAGATCCCGACAACTCCAATTCTGGAGATAAATTATGATGATCAGAATTTAGATGAAGTTACTGCAGAATCACCTGCAGTGACACATACTTTAGTACTGTCAGGAGATGATGAGTTTTCTGCAAGTTCTGGAGAGTCAACTCCAGTTAATACTCCAGCTCCCATTCTAGGAAAGGAGGCATTGATTGAAAAATTTGTTGAACAAGCTGCTCCTATTCCTTGGGAAGAAACTCACAGAGGAGTGGAGTGGACCAAGAAGTGGAATGAATCTGATTTCATTCCAAGCTCCAAAGTTCTGACAGAGCACATTGCCAAAGCTGATGAGCTGATGACAAATTCTGATTTCAAGCATCAACTCAAAGTCACTGCTCTAAGTACCAAACATCTTCAAGGTCTGCACTCCTCAACTCATGCCAAGGTTGATAAACTTATGGAGTCAGCTGAAAAGCTAGATATGACTCTCAAGTTAGACAAGTCAAGACTTATCAGACCTATACATGAGAAAGTTGAAGCAATTGAGAAGGTTCAAGAAAAGCAACATGCCCAAATTACTGAGGTCCTGCAGAATCAAGCCTCTCAACAAGCTCAACTTAATGAAATTCAATCTTCAGTAGAACTTCTTATCTCTCTCCTACTATCAGATGATGCCAAAAAGGGGGAGAAGGTTGTTAAGTCCAAATGCTCTAATACTCAAGTACCGAAGAAAAAGGATGACAATGAGGATGATCAGGGAAACCCTAGCAAGGGCAAGGGTCAAGGTCAAGTGGAAAGCAGCAAAGTTTCTTCAAGGAAACTAATTTCTGATGCTAGCAAATCTTCTACTCAAAAGAAGACAAATTCTGAAGCTGCTCAAATTCAAAATCTGATAGCAAGTTCTGATAATCAAAATCTGATATCAAGTTCTGATGTTCTGATTCAAGCTGTAAGTCAAGACTCTCAGAAGTTCTTGCAAACTCCGAAGCTCAAGGGAAAGCAGACCAATGTCTACTACAAAGATCCTAAAATTCAGACACTTGATGAAGAGATTGCTAGAAGATTATTTCTCAAACATAATCCTGGAATAGATTTAGAGAAACTCAAGGAGGAGGAAGCTAGATTTGCAGCTGAGAAGACAAATCTAAAGTTAAAGCTTCTGATGCAAAGAAAACTTCAAGGCCTAAGGTAAAAGGCATTGTGATCAAAGAAAAGTCAAATTATGAGGCTTCAAAGCCCAAGACAAGATCACAAGTTGAGATTGATCCCAAAGATAAAGGGAAAGGAAAAATTGATGAACCAGCAAAGCCACAGGAGATGAAAATTCCTCAAATCCTGATGAAACTTGTATGCAAATTGGTTCAAGTATTTGATGATGCTGCTGCCGTAGATGAAACTGTTCAAATTCTGAAGAGAAGGAAGATAACTGAAGAATCTAAAACAACCTCCGACACAGCTCAAGTTGTTCAGAATGAAGGACAGCAAGCTACAAAAGAAACAGCAAATTCTGATCAAGTCATCAAGTCATCAACCTCTAACAATGCTCAAGTTGATTTGAGTAAATTGACATTTACTAATAAGAAGAAACTCCTATGGAAAAATGTTAAACCATCAGATCCAAAGAAAAGCCAATTATTATCTGATTTCATGACTGTTGGATTGAAAGCCAGAGAAGCAAGAGACATAGCTGGACTCGGTTCTGATGAAGCTAAGATCAAGATAGGAGTTGAAGTGCTTACAAGAGATCCATTCTTACTGACTGACAAGCCTCTTGAAGAAGTTACACAGGAACACCTTGATAAGGTTATCTCTGTTCAAGTGGTACTGAATGCTCATGATAAGCATAACTCTGATTCTATTTCTTGAAGATGGAAGAACATATCAAATGTCAGAATCAAATGTGCTGAACAAATCTCTGAAAGAACTTCAATTCTTTCATTATCTTTTAGAGATAAAGTCTGAGATTACCAAGAGATGGTCAAATTTCATAATGAAGACCATAAGAGATAAAGCAAGAATTTCTGGTTCAAGGGTTACAGAATTCATTCCAAACATAGTTGAAGATGATGGAAGTAAAATTCCAATGAAGAAGGATTCTACTAAATTTTAAGTCATTCTGAAAGAGAAATGTCTGTGCTACAATGAAGATTCTCCTCATCCAAGGGTGATCAGACTTGATGATGGTTTGGAAAGAAACCATATCTCAGCATTAAGGACTGCAATCTACCAGATTGGAAGTCAGGATGAAGAATTGAAGCAAGTCAAAGCTACAATAGCTCAAGTCCTGAGGAATAAAGAAGAAAAGATGATATCAAACTTTTTCAAGAATCACTTTGGATTCAGGTTGACTCAGTGAGATTGGTAAAAACTATTTTAGATATATTTGAGATGTCATGTCGAATCTGATTTGTGTTTGGTTTTCAGAACTTAACAAGAGGACATATCAGGACTTACTGGAAATCAGAACTTACTGAAGTCAGAACTTAATATCAGAACTTAAGGCATCAAAAGATATATATCAGGACTTAACTGCGGGAAGACTTCAGATAAGGAATGCGGCTGATTTACAGGAGAAGATCTGGACTAAATTAAAAGAAGATATGCATGAAGAGTTAGAGGACTAGAACACTTGTAGAAGATATCTGATTGATATATTTTAGGAGACAGAATTATATTCCATATAAATTAGAAGATATCTTGTAATTGTGTACTATATAAACACATACTTAGGGTTTACACTATAAGTGTTATCATTATCGAGAAACATTATTCATTGTAACCTAGAAGCTCTTAGTGATATTGTTCATCACCGAGAGAGAACAACAGTCCTATTGTAACAAAGTTTATTTGAATATACTTGATCTTTGTTACATACTTGTGTTGAAATCGATTTGACTGTATAAACACTATATTCAACCCCCTTCTATAGTGTTGTGTGACCTAACATATTTTGACTTATTGATATCTCAGAGATCTCTAGTGATAATTAGACTTATCGATATCTCCAATCTTCATGTCTTCATTTTGGCTTGTCGATATCTCCCAGACTTCTCTATAAGCTTTCCTTGACTTCTCGATAAGTCATTTTGGAGTTCTCGAATGACTTCTATATAAGACTTAATCCGGGACTTGTAGATTTCTTGGCTTAGAATGTTTTTCCCAGAACAGATTTATTCAACTCCAAGCTTCTTCACATTGTCTCCGAGGCATGATCTTCATGATCTTCTTCCAGAGTTAATTCTTAGGCTTGAGACTGTTTACAGAAAAGTACTCCAGTATAATCTATTTATACTTTTACAGACTTAAGTGATACAATACAAAATGCAGACTTAGATTATCACACAACTTACTTAGGGCTATCAATTTGACTTATTCTTGTTGTAGTACATGCATGTCTTGCATAACATTGATTTTGTTTGATGATTCGTACAATACCAAAGGAATAATGTTTATTCTATTTTATTTCAAACCGTGGATCATCCGTAAACAAGAGGCCTACATACCCATTTATAGTGGTTCAAGCTACATGCATGTCTTAAGAGGAAAAGTTACCCTTATGAGTTTGGGTTTGGTCCAGTCCATCAGGGCCCGGATTAGTTGACCGTGGGTCCGTCCGTAAAAAGCCCATATTTGTTCATGACCCAAGCATAATTAGGCTGTAATAGGCTGTCATGAAATTAGAAAAATATATCTCGTTGGTGACGAGAACACCCGTAGGCCTCGCACGCAACCCCTTAGAGTCTAGTCATGCGATGTGGCCTTATGAAGAGCATGATCTCGCATGCGACCCATTAGAGTCTGGTCATGCAATATGGTCGTCTAGAGAGTACGTGCGATCACATGAGACATGGCCACACATTGCGATGATTCATCCCATGTGACCCCTTGAGGCCTAGTCATGGGTCTTCGAGTCAAATGTAAAATATATATATATATATATATATATATATATAAGTTGATAGCGAAGTATTTCCTTTTCGGGCTAGTCTTGCATGTCTTCAATCCTTGTATTGTAATATAGATCATTTTCATGTGATGTGATCCCGAAAATATGTTAGTAATGCTGACCTCAAAAGAGGTCAATCCAAGTTTGATATAGTGTTACAAGGACTCTATGATGTGCCTCCATGGGATCATGTAGTAATAAGTTATTAAAATTATATCTTCTATCTAGCTTGTATGTGAGTTTGTACTCCAACTGGTCTCTTAAAGCCTCTACGAAATGTGAAGAGATTACTCCTCACTTATTAATATGGGTGCAGGACTTAGTGATAACAATTTTACCCGACCTGGTGAATTTCTGACTCGTTCCAATCCGTTTGGATTTACCCGAACCCGAGTTTTTGGAATTGGATTTGGATCTTATTTTTAGACCCGAAAAATTTGGATATGGATTTGGATCTTAAGTATACTGAACTAATACCCGACCCGAAACCCGAAATCCGTTCCAAACCCGAAACCCAAAAAAAAATCGATATCATATTCTTACCTTACATAATTTTATAACAATAATACATGATTTATATACATCAAATATTTAAATCTAATGTTTATAACCGGATCATTGGATAATTATCGATAATTAAATTTATTATATTTGACGCTAATATTTTATTATACCAAAATATGTAGAGTACTATTTTTCAGTTAAACAAACGCACACACATGAGTGAGTCAAACTTTTAACCTATATTTAGTAAATTAAGACCTTGACCACTGTACCGAGCATTTATTGACAATATATAAAGTACTATTTTGTCCAAAAAATTTAAAAAACGTGTTACCAAACATATTTGTATGATAATAAATTTATTTATTTTTAATTATTTACTTTTAAAGGATCCGAATTAAACCTGAAACCGACCCAAAACCCGAAAAAATCCGATGGATCGAATTTGGATCTTTGTTTTTAATATCCGGACCCGAACCCGATCTGAATCGAAATATAATGGATCGGATTTGGATCTTACAAAACATGGTCTGATCTGACCCGTTGCCATCTCTGCGGCATGACTAACCTTCTAATAATATGGGGACATTCTACCCCGTGGTGATATGAAGGTAGGCCACCCCTCCTAGTTGTTAGTGTTTGTACCCTAGAGACAACACTATAATATTTTAGTTTAAGACATTTGGATTGTTAATGTTTATAATCTATCGGTTATTCCCTTTATAATTTATTATGTCTTAATTTACTGCGATATAAATGTTAGATTAATAAATATTCTTTGAATATGATATGAATTTTATATCTCTAAGTACGTGACTAAAAAATGAGATTATGATAATGTATCAATATTCTTAAAGATCCCTAGTCGATTATTATTAAGGGATAATAATAATGCATTAAGACTGGTGTGTTTGTTAATTGTTGATTACATCTCATTGATCATAAGTATTGTGATATTAAAGTAAAAAACACAGGCAGATGTAAATGTACATAGTGCTGGACAGACCCATTGTGAGATTTTATATGTCTGTTGTGTCATAAGTAATTCTCACCATGATAATGATGTAATGGTCATTAGACTTGAAATCATTATATTTTTATGCGAGAACTAATGTACTTTGATTACATTAAAAGTTACTTTTGATCGGGTAATGATAAAAGTGTATTTCGGGTATATTATGAATCATATAAGAAATGTGAATGATCTAGAAAAGATTTAACCCTCCTAATTTTAGGAGTGATATTATTGGCTTCTTGTGTGAGCTAGACTATGAAATGCGTGGTCACGCTTAGATGTTGATTTGATACAATAGTCTACTCATTGATCAAGGAAACCTGAATTATGTTATGACGAGAATGACACATTACATGCTTCTAGTTTAATTTATTATACATGGTTAAAGAGGTTATATTATATTGTACATTATTCATGAAAGGTTTAATCGATCACCGGTTTAAATATTATTACTTGGGTAACAATAATGTATTACTAGATGCTGCTTATTGTTTATGATATTAAATTATATTTAAAATTCGTTGTCAACGTAATAATAGCCTATAGGATTACACACAAAGAATGTTTGAACGATTATCGGATTTAAATTAAATTAAATTAATTCGAATTATTTATAATATTAATTAAGTTTGACTTAATTGGATAAATAATGATATTCGAATTTACTAATATTAATTATGAAATTTATTTGTTAAACAATTAAGTGAGACTTAATTATTTATTATACATATAGGAATTTTGAATTAATAATAACTCCTAATTAGTTAAGAGTTATAATTCATTTTTTTATACTCTATATAATATCTCTTGTGTTATTGATTTTGAAGGCAATACTTTGATTAAGAAACCCTAACCACCAAGAAAGAAGATGGTGAGATTAAGAAGAAAGGATTTTGTGCTAGTACGCATTTAATTCGGGTTACAAAAATATCAACCCATTAAACTCAAAAAAATTATGGAACCCAACCGTATTAACTGTGTGATGGGTTGGGCCGGGTTGGTTTGGGTTGAGTTAATCGGGTTAATCTAGTTAATATATATACGACAAACACCAGATAACCAAATTTAATAAAATTATCACGTGTTTGCAGTGGTAAAATGATAAGGTACTGTTATTTAATTGTTCCGAGAAATAAAACTATCAAAAAGAAACAGGAAGAAGGGATTATAATATTATTTAAAAGCATGTTTATTATAACCTATCATCAATTATCTTCCAAATAGATGATTCAATATAGTAGGTTAAATAAGATAGGCGGAATACAAAAGAAACCAAAACCAGTACAAACGGGCGGGACTGCTGGAACCTGTAAGATTAGAAATGGGTTAGACTTTTGGAGCGTGGAGTGTAATAAATCTAAAATGATCTAAAATGAATTAGGTATGTATCGTAGAACGGGTTAGAGTTAAGATTTTATTTATTTAAATTTTGACCCAATCCATTATAAATTAAGGGCTGGGTTGGTTCGATTTTGGTGGGTTGGAGAACTCACGAGCAACCCTATTCTCAACCTTAAAATCAAATTTTGAAAAAAATAAAACAAAAGTTGCATAACATGTTGCAGAGGTTGCAAATCGTATTTTTTAAAATAAAATTTTAAAAAACATATTCTTGAAAATGAGTTTAAAAACGATAGTATTTTCATTTTTATTAAAATAAGAAATTTTTGAAAAAAACTCAAAAATTATTATCATAATAATTTAAAAGGAAACAACGCATAAACTGAAAGTAGTATCAAAAATCGAAAGTTTTGATATCCCGGCCCCATTTCCCTTATTTCAGATCCATTTTTATTCGTCTCCTCCTCCTTCCGATCTCAATTCTCTGCTCTCCTCCATCTACATACAAACTATAAACACATATACATACTCCGATCCGATCCACCTCAAATGAATCCTTTCTCGTCCGAGACGCGTCTCAGGTTAGCATAATTCAAATTCTAATTATAATTTTCTCTGTTTTTTTTGTTATTTCTAATAAATTGTAGGTATCTATTTTTTCTTAATTATTTTAACAATTTACAATTAAGTTTAATTTAATTGTTTCGTGCTTGTTTCTGTTATAATTTGATTTCTAGAGTTGTTTTAAGTCGCGGTAATGTATGAATGTAATCGTGTTTGATGAAGTGCTAAATTTAGTACTAGGGCTAGGTGATGCTGCGATGTTGTTCGTTTCTCATTGTTATAATTTTATTTGCTAATCTATTTCGCAGGAGCGTCGTTTTAAGATGATATTAGTTATTTTGCTAAAAGTGAGAATACTGCTAGATAATTTAGAGCCTTTTATAGCACTGATCTTATGACTTATCTCATCGTTGATTTTGTAAAAGTGAGTCCAAAGTAAAATACTTAAGATTTAGTGCTAAGACGTTCGTAACTTCTCATACCTTCGGTGATGCACTGATGCTGGCGTTATCTCATTGTTGAATATTAGAAGTGCGGTTATTGTGCTATAATATGTAGTGCTAAGCATGATTGTCACGTCGATAAGTGGAGGCGATGGAGGTCCAGTTTGTCGACTAGTCGACAAAATAGTAATAATATATTAAATAATATTTATCTTATATATGGGTTTCCAACAACAAAATTCTGACACTCCCATCCGCATATGTATATCAATCACAAAATAGATATGTTAATTATTTACATATCTTTTTCCCCCTTCCACGCACACACAGTTACCATACTGTACCAAACAAATATATAGACATATTACACTGCATGTATATTCATTTTAAATCAATTTAAACATACTTAAAAACACACACACACAAAGATATATAAACTGAGATTAGCATGTTGATTATGTCTGATGTTGAGTAGGTTTTTAGGTTTTTTTTTAATTATAAATTTTGATTGGATTTTGCACTTGTCAACCGACTAGTCCATAAGTCGAGCAAATTAGTCGACTGACTAGTCGACAATAAATACCTTATGTGATGCCGGTCTTATCCCATTTTTTAATTTGTAGAAGCTAAGTATTTTGTAAAAAGCGAGTATGTGCAACAATTATGAGATTTTCCAAGTACTCATACCTTGAAACTTCTAACTAATAAGGCTGTATGTTATACAGTATACTGAGTTGGTGTTTGCTTTAAGCTTTATGAAATGGATTTTATATGATTTAACATTAATTTACTTGGGTGTTTTTGTAGGTGAATTAATTAAAAATAGAATTAGGATTGAAACCTAAATTATAATAAGGAAAAGTGATGTAACGGAACTTAATGGCCCTTCTAAAATTTTACTTGCTTTTTCTTAATGCAGGGACATGATTCGGGCTATACGTGCTTGCAAAACTGCGGCAGAAGAACGCGCTGTTGTAAGAAAGGAGTGTGCTACTATACGTGCTTCAGTCAGTGACAATGATAATGATTATAAGCATCGAAATCTTGCAAAACTCATGTTCATTCACATGCTTGGTTATCCCACACATTTTGGTCAAATGGAATGCCTGAAACTAATTGCAGCTCCCGGTTTCCCCGACAAGAGAATAGGATACCTAGGGCTTATGTTACTGCTTGACGAAAGACAAGAAGTTCTAATGCTGGTCACAAATTCACTAAAACAGTATCCTTTCAACTACTGTCTTTGAACAAGTTTATCTTTCATATTCTTCTATATTGCTGTTATATGTGTTTAATATATTATTCTTATATGGTGATCTTAACTTATATTTAGAGATCTTAATCACACGAACCAGTATATTGTGGGACTTGCTCTTTGTGCATTAGGGAACATTTCTTCTGCAGAAATGGCTCGTGATCTCGCACCTGAAGTTGAAAGGTTGCTGCTATTTCGTGATCCAAATATACGGAAGAAAGTGAGTCATATTACAGTATAATTTTAGGCCTGGGGCCAAGATGAATGTATTCCTACTGATACATTGTTACTTCTTGTATTCTATTTCCTGTTACTATCCTGGGAGGTTTATTGGTTTTTTGATGATTACCTATGTGGTATTGTTAACTAACAAGTAAGATCTTGATTTTTTTTTGTGATTTTCTCTATGAAACACTTATCAAATACTACATATGAACTATACCTCCTACTGGTTTCCTGATTTCTCTTATGTTATTTGTGTTACGTGGTTATGTATTACATTTTAGCTTTGATGTTGGGAACTTGATGGTGAATTCTTATAGTTAAATTAATATTTCATGCAACTCTTAGGTATAACAAAGCACACTTTTGTATGTTTAGATAGTGGATAAATATAAGTTCTTCTTGATATGTTCTTTGGGAGTCATTGCACATATGGCATCAGTAAAAGCAAATTGTTTTTTTCACGATTATGGTTTTTTGAGTTATGACTTTATATAATAAAAATATTAATTTCACACTTTATATTTGTTTGGAAGTCTAATTATGCTATTGCATTCACTTTCTTATTTGTAGATGTTATTCTCCCTCCCTCTCCCTCTCTCTCTCTCTCTATATATATATGTATGTATATATGTATGTGGTAAAGCAGTATGGTAACTTACAAATCCTCATAACTTACATTTTTACGGTGTTTTGGTTATGTATATCATCATAGCAGTTTATCACTTTAGTTTGTTTTGATGTAGGCAGCATTGTGCTCTATAAGGATTATAAAGAAAGTTCCTGACCTTGCGGAAAATTTCGTAAATTCTGCTGCTGCCTTGCTTAAAGAAAAGCATCATGGGGTACTGTTAACAGGAGTCCAACTTTGTACTGATCTGTGTAAAGTTAGTCCTGATGCCCTTGAATATATTAGAAAGGTATGCATGTTCTACCTAATATCTAAAGCACATACACTAATCGTCAAATTAGTTATTAGTCCCATTGAGATATTACAGTAACTCAAATACGCAATTGCTTTTGTTATTTATTGTAAGCTTTGGGACTTATAGTGATACAATGACTAATGAATAGCCTTGCCTTAAACTTTATCCCGCACATTGACGAGATAGGATGGCTCATCAATTGGGTTACTATAAATTTACACAAACCTCCTTTAATACTCTAAATTTTATCACTATATACCTGTTCTTGTAAATACCTGTGCTTAATTATGTAGCGGACCTTGCCCCTATAATAATTTTAGATACTTCTTAAATCTGCAATTAATTGTTATTGTGTGGGTGATTTTCTGGTGTTTATCCTTGCATTCGCGTGTCCTGTGTATAGGAGTCTGTGTAGGCAAGAAATATCAGTTTGAATGTGGGTCCCCCGTTTGAGATATGTAAGTGGATTATATAGCTGATATGCTTTTGTTAGCTAGTCCTCACTTGTGGTTATTTAAATAGGAAATGATCTAGAACAATCTTCTACAGCTTGTTTGACATTGTAGTATTTGTTGAATATAATCCTTAAGTTTTTCATAGTTGTTACTGTTTTATTCTGTTCTAAGATCTGATCTGCTGGTTCGAACAATATAGTTCTGATAAGCGTAATTTTTCCATGTCTTTGGAATTTTAAATTCACGTGCCTATCCAGAGGTGTACTGAAGGTTTGGTCAAGCTCCTAAAGGATGTTGTGAACAGTCCATATGTGCCTGAGTATGACGTATCTGGGATTGCAGATCCTTTTCTTCATATAAGATTACTTAGGCTTTTGCGCGTCTTAGGACATGGAGACGCTGATGCTAGTGATTGCATGAACGACATTCTTGCTCAGGTTTGTTTCCTTATATTTTATGAGTTTGACATTTCGTAATTCTAATTTATGAGGTTGTTGCAATATGCTAAGAAGCCAGAGGGTGACTGCACCCGAATGAGTCATCTTTCTAGAATCATGAAGATGATGTGCTGCATTTAGTTATAAATGTCTCTTGTGATTATGCATACTAACTACTAAGTAAAACTTTCTCTCTTTTTTTACTACCAACGGCCAAGGTAGACAAGCATATTAATATTACTATGTAAAACAATATTGTACTTGAAATTAATGAATGAAATTCTACTATATGAAAAATATTTAGATTGATGGATATCATGAATCACATCCTAATAACTGTGTATATGAATGTCTTTTATGGTCTAACTTAGCAATGCCAAGTCCATGATATGACAGAATTTTACATTGTTTCCATGCTTAATCTTATAGGTTGCGTCAAAAACCGAGTCAAACAAAAATGCAGGAAATGCAATTCTTTATGAATGCGTTGAAACTATCATGAGCATTGAAGATAATAGTGGCTTACGTGTGCTTGCTATCAATATTTTGGGAAGATTTTTATCAAATCGTGACAATAATATCAGGTCATTCTCTGGTTCTTTCTCTTATTTACATTTACCTTTGGATTTTCTGTGCTTACTATTTATTCTTTTACGTCATTGTAGATCTGTTCAACTGCTACAAGGTTGCACTGTGATTGTGTAGTCATAGGCTGTCTAGTTGTTTAGATTTGACATATTTAGCTATATGCATGGATAATGTTTATTGTTCTTGTATTGGTATCCTTTTGCAACTTCCCTTTTTAAATGCTGCAATGCCCTATATTTGTAGGGAACTTTTGGATATATGTATTAACTACTTCCTTCGTCCCTCCCAATTTTTTACATTTGGGTTGGGCACGGAGGTAAGAAAGGAGAAGAAAGTGAGTTGAAGTGGGTAAATTTGTGGGACCCATCAATATCTAAGTAATAGATTATTAAGGTAGAGGAAAATAGTGGGAATTTGATGTATTTACTTTTTTAGAAAAGTTTAGAAAGGTAAAGAATTGAGAGGGACATCCCAACACAGAAAATGTAAAGAATCGGGAGGGATAAAAGGAGTATATAATAGAGATTAGAGATTTTATTTTGAGTCTATTAAGTAAGGTAAGTTAGGTACAAGTGATAGGAATATTTGACAGAAATAATAAATAAATGCATTAAGCTTTTTGATATAAAAATATGGAGTAAGAGTACTAGTTATCAGTAGTATATGCTGTCATAATTTTTTGACATTTATGTATTTTTAAATGGTTTATGTTAAATATATGATCCTATAGGGGCCTTCCTCTAACACCTTAAGGTTTTAGATAAGCCGGTTACTCATCATGGTATCAGAGCTTAGGCTGGCGGGAGATAAGGTTCGATTCCCAGCCACCCGAGTGAGGGGCAGTGTTAAATATATGATCCTATTGGGCCTTCCTCTAACACCTTAAGGTTTTAGATGAGCTGGTTACTCAACAGTTTAGTATACATGAACAAACATATCCTCAAGGTCGTGCTTTTGGCTTCTTTGGATCATCAATGAGTCAGCTAGTAATTTATATTGCTAAGCATTTGTTCACCTTTCCCCTTTTCATCGTTGTGGTTTTTTCTATTCTAAAATAGTAAGAGTACTAGTTCTTCCTTATATAACTACCTGTCTGCTTGGGGTTTGAGCGATTTACTTTATTGCACAGTGAAGAATTACAACCTTTTAATCTTAAAAATGATCCATGTAGGCTTACACTTGCTATTAATTACGATTAGTTATAGATTTACTATTTCAGGGTTGTACCGTGAAATGTGAATTCATCCAGTAGTCAAAATAACTTGCGTGCTCCCGTCAAATATGTCACCTAATAAATTATTCCACAAGCTTGTCACCATATATTTGAGGGGCTATTTAGAATATTATGTGGCACAATAGTGATCTTAATTTTCCATTTGATCCACTTGTATTTTCTATTGACCAAGAGTTGGTGTTTTTAGCAATCACATTAAATCCATTTATTACTAAAAAGATGCTTTATTTGTAAAGTAAATAAATGAATCTGGCCAAAGTTATATCAATAAAATTTATAATATATATTAAATTTACTATAATAAGTGAATGTGGACAATGTAAGATTGTGGAATACGTAAAGTTAAAAGCAGTACCATTACCATACATGAGCATTGTTATGTGTACAAGAACATGAATTGATATACGATACACGATCACTTCTCCTTGTGCAATTTCAAGAGCCACAGTCTTCACACATAGCTGATCCTTGCAAATACCATATTGCGAATACTATGTAGGTTGCAATTGGTAATCATTTTTGTTTTACAAAGCTAAAGATCTCAGTTTATTCCAGATATGTTGCACTGAACATGCTGATGAGAGCTATTACAGTTGACTCTCAGGCAGTGCAAAGGCATAGAGCAACCATTTTGGAATGTGTGAAGGTACAAACTTGCTCCGCTTTTAGCACTACAAAATATAAAATATGGAAGAAGTTATTATTCTTACTGGACTTTCGGTGAAGTTTATGGGTTTTGCTGCATCTGGAATTCAAGTTAAATTTTAATTACGAGTGGAACTTTTAGTAAATTATCTCAGATTAGCACTTACAGATGGTGAGATCCAATGTGGCATATGTCAACATGTTGCAGATTGAAAGAATACAGAAGCATTTATTAAAGAAAAAAGTCTAGAAACTGGCATTAGCTAACTCTCAACTACCTAATTTTCAAATCCTGGCTGGTTTAGTTAGGAATCCCAGGTCATCTCTTGTAGGTTGTACCCAAAAGCTACTTGTTTAGAAAAATATTCATAAAGCCTTTTGCTGTTTTATGTGCGAACAAACATACATATCGGTCATTAAACTTCTGTTATGATTTCTATTTTTTGTTTTTTGTCTTAGATGGTCATCTTGTATAAGTAACTTATATGGTTGACAGAAATGACATAGATCCTTCTGGACGGGTTGACTATCTATCGATCTTTTTTAACGTTTCCTGTTGCATAACTTTTTAAGACTGTCTCAATATTAATTCGTTATCTGTTTGCAATCCGGTCATGGAACAATGCATAGTTTGCTGTTTACATTGGCGTAATACCCGGTAAATCTTTTAACTTTCTGCTTATCCCTTTCCAGGATTCAGATGCTTCAATTCGTAAAAGGGCCCTTGAACTTGTCTATCTTTTGGTGAATGAGAACAATGTAAAGCTTTTGACAAAGGATCTTATCGATTATCTAGAAATAAGTGACCAGGAGTTTAAGGGAGATCTTACTGCTAAAATTTGCTCTATAGTAGAAAAGTAAGTTGAAGGTTCCTTTATGATTTTAGAAGATTCTATTGTTTTTGTTTAATGTGTGGTTCTGCTGTACTGCCCCTAAAGTGGCACCTAGTTTTTTACAGAAATCTATATTTTCCTGAGTAAATAAATATTATCAGTGATTGAGTTGATTACTTTTCGAACATTTAGTTTATCTTGTAACATTATCTGCTTCTTTTTTTGTGTAGGTTTTCACCAGAAAAAATTTGGTACATTGATCAGATGCTCCAAGTTCTGTCTGAGGTATGTGACTAAAAGACGTGTTATAGTCTCTCAAATAATGTGCCCTAGCAATAAGTATCATTGTAAATTACTTTGATATAGGGTATTTAGGTTAATTTTTTAAGGTTCAAGTAGTCTTTTGGAAACACGTTCTTCCTCACTTCAGATCAAACTAATTGTATAGGTTTAGGTTATTAT
Source organism: Apium graveolens (assembly GCF_009905375.1). Classification (NCBI taxonomy): domain Eukaryota; kingdom Viridiplantae; phylum Streptophyta; class Magnoliopsida; order Apiales; family Apiaceae; genus Apium; species Apium graveolens. Next base: position 180,144,092 of record NC_133647.1, read on the forward strand.
AATTATCTTTAAGCACGTGTGAAGGTGTTAAACTTTAGTTAGTACGCCTTCGCAAATAAATGGACATACATTTCTCTATGCATGCGTTCCCATCTATGCCAGTTGCCAACATTTACAGTTGTTAGCTGTCTTTTCATGTATATACATGTATTTTTGGTCAATTGCCATTATCTTTGCAGTTCTATATTGCAATGCTTCAGGATTTAAATATTATGATAGTTACTTATATACGAAACTCAAAACTTTATGTGGCTTTTTATAGTTATAGTTTTACAGCATCTTTTTTCATGAACTTGTTTTATGCTCAAATTTTGAACCAAATTATCTATTCTAGTGTTGTACCAGTCTATTTCTTTTCCCTAACCCCTTTTTTCTATTAATTTACATTTTTAATTTAATTTATATTATGTGTAATTATTAATTATCTCTTTCTGTGCTTAGTAGGCTGGAAATTATGTGAAAGATGAGGTCTGGCATGCACTTATCGTTGTCATCAGCAATGCTTCTAATCTTCATGGTTACACAGTAAGGTTGCTATACAGAGCAGTCCAAAAGTCAGTAGACCAGGTATATAATTCATTGAACTTCAACTGGAAGTAACCATTATATTTTTATTTCTACACATACTCAAAAGGCTATTCTCTATGTTAATCAGGAAGTTCTTGTGCGAGTGGCTGTGTGGTGTATAGGAGAATATGGTGATATGTTGGTTAACAGTGTTGGAACACTGGGCATAGAGGAACCAATAACTGTGAGTTCTTGTTCCTCGAGATAAACCAATGTAATTTTCATCATGACAGTGGAAATAAGATCTACAACTTAAATGACAATTACGTAGATGTTGAGAAAGGGGCTCTTGGTTTGTTTTAGTATATACAATACCATTGCAATCTATGTGATTTGGTTTTTCTTTCTTTTTGAAGATATCCGTGTTTTGTCTTTCTTGTGATTAAATTCCCAGGTTGTTTGACCTAGCTTGCAGAAGTGCATCTTTTCTTCATGAAGATTTCTAGTTCTTTTGCAACATATCATTAAACTATTAAAGTTTTATACATTAAGTCTTACGATGTGCTATTGTATTAGTAAGATAAAAATATTGAATACTTGTTATATTTGGATATAACAGCTCGGTGGTGGATTTATCGCCTCCTTTATTTAGTGATGTTTTTTTTGTTTGGCCATTATAATTTAAAATTCTTACACCTCTGTTGTTTTTCACAGGTAACTGAGTCTGACACCGTAGATGTGCTAGAGACAGCCATTAAACATCATACCTCAGATCTAACTACTCGCGCAATGTGTTTAATTGCTTTGTTGAAGCTATCCTGTCGTTTCCCATCTTGTTCAGAGTATGTTGGTTTCTTTCTGTTTATGTACGCAAGATTTGTACTTGTTCAGCATTTCACTGCCATCAATCACACTCACCTGCTTATTATGTGATCCACTTGCTTGTGCATAGTTCCTTTCAACACTCTTGGAAACTTGCTCCTTAAATATTTATTAGATTACAACTTCAATAATAATTTTAGGTGCTATGTATCAGGACTTAGTTGTGTTTGTCCGTTTTGTGGTAATCCGCATCTGCTTATTAACAGGAATTTGTTTTACACATTTGTCTCGTGTTTTTTTTGTTTTGACCAGTAATTTAAAAAAATACTATTTATGCAACTAGAATAAATACAGCCCAATAAATTTATTCCATCCAAACTATGTAACGAAGCTTTGGTAGTCTTTGATCTTCTAAGATCGATCTGGGAATTTCACAAGTAGCCATTTCTGAACTTCTTCCTCTACTTAACATCATCTGGTACTTAGGGTGGCACCATATTGATTTTGACAACTCCACTAGGTGGTAAGAGTGAGATGGTGTGCAGGTAGCTGGAGGCAGGGATGGTTAAGCGATAAAAGTGGGAGAGTATATTATGGTCGTCCGTAGGGGGTACTGATAGGAGTTGCTGAGCGTAGGGTCTAGTATAGGGTATATGTTCTTCTCTGTTTTTGTGTAATCCGCTATGTTACTCGGACTCGGCTAGAAGAGTCCGACATGGACACATGTCCAAGTATCGGACTCGGCAACATTTTGAAAAATTTACATGTTTTTGGCCTAAAATAAGTGCCCAAGTCCGAGTGTCCATGTCCGAGTGTCGAGTGTCCGACACGGATACTCCAAGGTAAAATGAAGAGTCCGAGTAACATAGGTAATCCGTGTTTAAATTCTGTGCTTGTCATATGTCCCACCTGTCCTACTGATCGTTGTCCAATATTCCTATTCTATTGTATGCTATTAAATTATAAAACAAGTCCCTCTGTAGTTTTGTTTTCTTTGTTACCAAGACGACCTTGTAATTTATATATCAATGATAACTGAACATTGATTAATCTCAGGAGGATACAAGACATCATTGTCCAAAATAAAGGAAGCCTTGTGCTTGAACTTCAGCAAAGATCTATTGAGTTTAACTCTATTATTCAGAAGCATCAAAATATAAGGTATATTACTCAATACATATATCCAAGTTAATCTTTGTAAAGTTCTGAGATATATTTCTTGCTCTTAACTACTAGTGCTGTCTTGAACATTCTATGCTGGTATATTACAAGCCTACTGTTTTTCAATAAGTATTAATTTCAATTAATGTCTTTCTATGCTACTACTATCTTCAGGTCTGCTCTTTGCGAAAGAATGCCAGTTCTTGATGAATCAAGTTACAGTATAAGGAGGGCTGGTTCATTACCAGCTGTAGCTTCATCTTTACAAGGTTCAGCAGTCACTCTTCCAAATGGCGTTGCCAAACCCAGTGCCGCTCCTCTAGTTGATTTACTAGATCTAAGTTCAGATGATGCTCCAGTTCCAGCTCCTTCACAGGGCAATGATTTTCTTCATGATCTTCTTGGTGTTGATTTGTCTTCTGGTCTATCACAGGCAGGTAAGCTTCAGATTTATGTTACCTGATTTATGAGTGCTGTTTCCTGAACTACTTTATGTTCAAGAAGATAGAGCTCTTCGAGCAATTCCAAGAGCATTTCCCTAATTTTAATATAAAATATTGGATCGTAGTAACCTAAGACATTAATAGCTATTCTTATCTCCAACAACATTCCCTATATTCATCCCTTATTTTATATTTTATTATTAAAAGGCACCATTATTGCAAGAGGGTGAAGAGAGAGGAAGTGATTGTTTATAATCATTATTGTAAAATATAAGTTAGAAGAGGAGAGAGGTTAGCTAAAATAACTAATGGGAAGAGGATCACTAAGATCCTTTTGGATTGGTCTTTTTACCCCATATACCTTAAATGTTAGTTTAAGACTCCCAATAGCTAAGCTATTGGAGTTGCTCTTAAGCCGTAAAGTTGATCTGCCTTTATTTGAGCACAATATAATTTTGATGCCCATTATATGTATATAATATTTGTAATAGCTCTGGAGGATTTGGTATCTATTCTTTCCCGTGCTTTAAAGTTGAAACAATCCACCAAATTTTAGGTACAAACCAGACTCAGAAAAGTGGCACTGATGCCCTATTGGATCTATTGTCAATTGGAACTGCTCCAGCTTCAAGTAGCTTTTCTGCACTAGATGGTTTGTCTTTGGGTCAAGGTACTGATACGTCAATAAGTGCATTATCGGGATTAGCATCAACTTCAACAGCAATGCCTGCTACACAACCCTCATCTTTAGTTGGAAATTCTCCCATGGTGGATTTGTTGAATGGATTTGGGCCTTCTGAGCAAATCCAGGGTATATATCGTCACTACTAGTGCTTGAATTGTGCTTTGCTCTGGAATTTGTTTGCGAATATTAACAAATTCATTTTAACAGCGGAAGAGAATAATGCTGCTTATCCATCAATAGTTGCATTTGAGAGCAACAACTTGAAGATGACTTGCAATTTCTCAAAGCAACCTGGAAATTTACAGTCGACACTTATAGAAGCTAATTTTATCAACAAGTCATCCAACGTCTATACAGAGTTTATATTTCAAGCAGCAGTTCCAAAGGTTATATTAGTGAAAAATGAATACCTTCTGTGCATGTGGCCATTGTGATTTTTAGTGACCCGTGATATTTTATTGTTTTGATATCTAAACTTTACCAACTCAAGCTTATAAAAACAACTTACTATATCTCACACACTTTTGTATATTTGCATATACTGTAACCTTGTGTGTTTTGATTCACAGTTTCTTCAGTTGCATTTGGACCCTGCTAGCAGCAATACCCTTCCAGCAAGTGGAGATGGGTCAATCACACAAAAGCTACGTGTTACTAACAGCCAACATGGCAAGGTATGGGTTTGTAAGCAAGCAGCATTGGGTTTTGATTAACTATTTAGCTTAGAAATCTGTCTAGATCATTTTGAAACTACAATGATAGCAGTCTAATATGAAAATTTATGTGCTCCAATATTGGCTAACAATTATGTGAAGCTAAAACAGAAAGGGTACACTAAAATGTTCACACGATTTTTGTCAAAAAGAGATTGCCCATTAAACTATCTTCTCATTTTCAGAAATCCCTTGTGATGCGCATTCGGATAGCTTACAAATTGAACAATAAAGATGTTTTGGAGCAAGGACAAATAAGCAACTTCCCTCATGGTTTGTAAGCATTAATGGTTCACGACATGACGAGAAATGAGCATAAATTGTCTCCCCCACAGCTAAGTCTCTTTTTGAGCCTTCAGAGGTTTTCTAGTTATGTTTTGTTGGTTTTGTAATTTTTTATGATCTGATTCGGGGGCAATCGCTGTAATGGGTAGGAATTTTAGTTGGTTGAATGCTTTCTCTTTTTATCTCTTCCCTACAAAGTTTTTTTACATTGTGACGAGATATCTCTTACACAAGTGATTATATGACAAGAAATTTTGAGGCAGAGTGAGCGGCAGCGCATGTCATACGAACTAGAATTATTGCCAGTTGTATTACAGTATGTATAAAAGATTGTGTAAATTATTATTTAATTGTGAAATTGTATCATACTGTACGTTGCAAAGCCGAATTACAAGGTTTGTGTTTTTGATGCAATAAGAGCTTGTTGAGTGACTTCAACCAGGGATTTGATCAGTTAGTCAGCAATTCAATTTTTCTAGTTTATATCTCAAATTTGCATTCTCCGAGTAGTCGCTCCAGAACAAGAGTTTACTTTACATTTCCGCCAACCAAATGTACTAGAATTTGAGACGGTAATTCTTTCCCACCAAAGATACAAGATAGTTACCGTATGAATCAAGATAGATACTCATTGAAACTTAAAGCTGTCTGCTGCAAGTTCATTATATCTGATTATTAGGAAAAGATGACAATTGTAGTAGTAGTTCATAAGATAAATGTTTTAATATATCATTACAACAAAATTATCTGTTCTATCCTGCAGAATGTGGTCCCGATCCCCAACTTTATTTTCATATGTGGAGATTTTGTGTTTCCGCAAATGGAAGAAAAAGCTGATATGAAAATGTTTTATTGTCTACGAAACCAGACATTGGATTCTTCACATGTTATTTTCCAATAATTGTGATCCTGAAACTTCCCATTTTACAAGTCCTTGCACATAAATGGTAGGTAAGTGGTCATATTCCTATATGCAATTATGCTTTGTTATCAGAATTATCGACCGCTTACGTAGCCTCTTATTTTGCCCCCGAAATTCGTTTTTATAAATGGTCACTTGAATTTATTTATTTAAGTAGTCGCCTAAATTTCACTATTGACCGTCCAGAAAAAGGGGGATGTCTGGTCTCATGTAGTATATATAAGCCAATGTATTATCCAACTTCCGAGTAAATTGGGGTTGTTTTTGTCGCAGGTATCGATTTTTCGATATTAGTAGTTGGTGCTTGTACGAGTAGAATTGAATAATACATATACCTCATGGAAACGGTTATGAGTAATTATATTTATAGGTATGTTTTCTACTATTGAGGATTACAATAATAATACAAATAGGATGAAAGCTTGAAAGGAACACTAGAACCCCACAATGCACCGACTACGACACTTCCTCCCCTTGTCAACCAATGTTTAAAATTATTGGCAACAACAAGCTGAAGGGAGTATATACAAATTTCAACTTATTCATCATCACAATTCACAAGACTCCCTTCCACTACTTTTCATGGATCCCACGCCAATCATAAGCTCTCCGTACCCAGTTTTCTCAGGCCAGAAAAAAAGACAGAACACACTCTCCAATCTCCATACATGATATAGTACTTCCACTCTATTTTGTTACACCTTTTTCCCCTCTAGTGGGAGGCAAAGGTTCAGGGTTCGAATGATTCATGAGTTGAGGCAGCTTACCCAAAGGAAAGGACCCCTGAAACAAACTCATTCTTTCATTGTAATCTTAACAACTCTGGCATGTGATTTTACTTTATTACCTACACATGAGGTGTCATGATGCTTAATGACGATTCTATAAAACTTGCTGGTGGCATTGTCAAGAAACTTGTCCAGGCATATAGCAAGTGACTTAAAATTTAATGTGCAGCTCAGTAGTTGGTTTACATGATGAATCCACATGTTAGTTTTAACACCTCAAAGGCTCAACAAGGCACAAGTACCTTCTATTTTGCTATTAGACATGTAGAGCTAAACTTTCAAGAACCCAAGTTAGTCAGTTGTAGGCATACAAAATTAGAATTGAGATGGAAACAATTGTTTTTTTTTTTAAAAATCTTTAGAGTGATCGAGATTCTTTAATTTGAATGGGAAGATAAAGTGCATGTTTCTATCTTTCTAAAGGGTGTGTAAAAAGAAGCATCATTCACAGTAGTTTCCATCTTAAAAGAATTTAAAGAGTAAGAAAAAAGTTAAAGATCAAATAGAAATAGGCTTTAGTTAGATCAATGAAGAAAGCAAGAAAATGACAAAAAAAAAAACCCTATCTATCCTTCATGTAACCGGAGTTCTAATACTCCATGGAAAACTTACATTACTAGAAGAACTAACCATACGTGTATCTGCAGAATCTGGGAACTTATCTTTCTTAGGCCATAGCCAGATCTTCGAAACTGAAAAGCTCTCTCCTTTGCTTCTATTGTTAATTTTCTTACCATCAAAATCCCCATCACTTGAAAAATTACTATTCGGACCGACCTTAACTTTCACAGAATTATCTCTGCTACTGGAGCAAAAGGCCACTTGCAGCTCTGAGTTGCCGACAACATATTGAAATGATCCCATTGAGTAGCACCTTCTTGCATCCAAATTACTGTTACTTGGTTCTCCCATCTCATTACAACTGTTTTTACCTTCAACATTTGTGCTTCTAAATTTGCCTAGCCTCACCGGAAACATCCTCTTTTCACTAGCGATAGTAGTATCATGATCAGCTGGTTTTTGACCACGTGAAACACCAATACGAATACTTCCTGAAAACCCATCTTCATCTAATATTGAATCATCAAAATCAAAAACAGGATTTTCTATCGAAAACCCGGGAGAGAAAAGAGCCCCTCTACAAAGGGGACAAGTTGAATTTGACAATAACCATGTGTCAATACAATCAATATGGAAAGCGTGACTACACAAAGGAAGCAATCTTAGCTTATCATGCTCCGAGAATTCACATAGACAAACAGCGCAATCAAATGGTTCCTTCAAACCTTTTATTTCCTTGTAAAGAAACACAGGAAGAGCATCAATGAAAGTCTGATCAAGGCCTGAATCATGTAGGTTGAAGAGTTGTTGTAACTGCCTTCGAAAAGATTCGGAATTCGACATTTCAGGGTATCTGCTAGACTGAAAGTCTTGAGAGGAAGATCTTTTTCGAATGAGAAATCTAACAAACAAATGTAGGACACCACAGATGAAAAACATGACAGCTAGTATCACAATAACAATGAGAACTGCTGGACTAATTTTACTACCAGAGGATGGATTAGACTCTTTTTGGTAAGTAGGAGGTTGCACAATAGTTTGGCCCACAAGAACATATCTCTGCTTGATTCTATGTTGAATCAAACACATTTTAGCTACTATACTGAATCAAAACCAAACAATGTCATTCATATATAGCCTCAACTATCAAGAATTCAAGATTCAACTCAACTCAACTCATATAACATTAGGCAAAATTATATTCTTGGCTTCATATACAAGAGACCCTTTGAGTAACAAACACTATATGTATACAAGTAGATTTTCACTTCTATATGTTTAGAGAACATGACATTCTACTACTACTTAAGTTCAAAGTTTAATATTGAAAAGATTGAAGAGTGAACACTTGAAGAAGAGATGTGAGTTTAGCTTACACAAATGAATTTGGAGCATCTCCAAGTCTTGAAATATTGCTTCTGAGTGTTTGTGTGTATGTGTTTAAATTTGGACTAGGAATATGAGGGATGACAGAAAGGGGTTTGGTTTGAGTTGGTTTATAATTTATATAAGTTGTATTTGCATGTGAAAATGACTTGGGACTGCAACTGCCTTCCAATAAAAGCAGAGGTGTGCTGCTACAAAACTACAATGAACATAATACTAAACAACTTCTTGGTAATGAGTCTAATGACCAGGTTTTAAAAAATGCTAAAGATTTTAAAGATAAGAAATATTACTAATGATTTAAAAATTGGACAACCAAGTGAGACAAGAGAACAATGAGGAATGATTAATTATATTAATTTAAATATGAATACGAACACGAAAAACAAAACTACAAAAGTGAAAGCAACTCTTTATAAAATTTAAAATTTATGCTCACAAATACATCTCTATTTCACTTTTTGTCCAAAGATATGTAAGTTTTGAATGTTGGGCCTTGAAAATGAGTGTGTAGTTGGCAAAACTGGACTTAATATAAAGCAACTAACTTGAGCCTTAGCACAGTCTATTTGTTTAGCTAGACCAATAGTTTCATAAGGTATGAATGAATAGGTTATGAAATGAAAGATAAGATATTCGAAGGTTAATAACATCCATCGGCCCGCTGAGAAATATTAGACCCGAATTACAAAAAATTCAATTTATGAAAATAAACAAATATTAGACTCGAGTTACAAAAAATTCAATTTATGACAATATACAGATTATGTAAAAATAGACCGTGTTTATCACATTAAAAATTTGGTTGTTATTCCTTGATCACTCAATCCAGAGCCGCCAGATCAAACTTATGAGAACCGTTAAATATACTCTTAAAAATTATTATACAAAGAGTATAAAGTTCGAATCCTACTAGCAATATATTAAAATTATAATTAACAATATATAATGATAAAAATAACCGTAATATTATATTAGGAGTATGAGGTTTGAATCCCAATAACAATATATTAAAACTATATTTTATAATATATAATGATAAAAACAACCATGTATCGCACATGTTTTATACTAGTATAATTTAAAGGACGAAATGGATTTGATAATAGATGTTTTTTCATTTTGCATAATATTGTTAAAGAAAAGTAAAATTATAATATGACAATACATTGTAACTTAAAACTATGAAATTTATGATAGGATGCAATCTTCGTAAAAATCTTATTATCAGATGGAAATTTTTGATAGATTGCAATCTTAGTATGTTACAATATATAATAGACATCTGCGGTCATACAAGTAAAGAAAGGCGAGTCAATCTGTGGTTTGGCGGAAAAGTTTGTTTTAAAGTCAAAGTTAGTCAACTGAGTTTGTTACATCTAATGTGAGATAGGGAAACTTGTATATAAGGCTTGAGAGAACTACAAGAGAGAATAGCAGAAGATATACAAATATTTTGTTCTTAAAAGATTGTAAGTAATGTAGAGAGTTTCTCAGGTTCATCACTGTAAACACATTCATTGTGAAATAAGAAAAGTAAGTAGATTTCTGAATTTATCATGGTATCAGAGCCTCGATCACGGATCTAAGCATTCATCTTCATCACATCTGCACAGTTTCTCAAAGATTTCTGTTGAGATTGAGTTTTTTCTCCATTGGCACACAATTTGTTTGCTTATTTGCTGCAATGGCAATGTCTTACTCCTCCGCTGCTTCTGGATCTAAATCTACATCTTCAGGTTCTATAATTGACTGTAATCATCCATACTATCTCTCTTCATCTGATCATCCAGGTATGATTCTTGTTACTATTACTCTTACAGAGCATAACTACAGTCAGTGGTGTCGATCTATGCGAATTGCATTGTCATCGAAACTTAAACTAGCTTTTATTGATGGATCCTATGCTAAACCTGTATCTACATCACATCTGACTGTTTACTGGAATCGGTGCAATGATATTGTAATCTCCTGGATCCTTAACACTGTTTCACCTGAGATTCGACAAAGCATCATGTTCATGAATTCCGCTACTGAGATATGGTCTGATTTAGCCACTAGATTTGCACATACAAACATTCCTAAATTGTTCAATTTAAAGCGTGCAATTTCATCCTTAAGTCAAGATAACATGTCTATCTCAACCTATTTCACTCGATTTCGTGCTCTAAATGATGAATTGGAATCCTTATCTGAATTGCCTAAATGCTCGTGTGCTAAATGCACTTGCAATGTCAATGCAAAATTAAATCTCTACATGAAATCTAGTCTGCTCGCTCAATTTCTTATGGGACTCAATGAGTCATTTACTGTTACTCGAGGTCATATTCTCATGATGACACCACCTCCTTCCCCGAGTGAAGCATATGGTATCCTGTTACAAGAGGAGCATCAAAGAGAGAAATCAACTTCTGTGTTACCAACTACTGAACATTCATCAATGTCTGTCAAATAATACAATGAGTTTGGAAACATGAATGCTAAATCTCTTAAGAAAGTTACTTCTGATTTGTATTGTGATTACTGTCACACTCATGGGCATATCCGTGACAAATGCTTCTGTATTCACGGATATCCTCATTGGCACAAAATGTTTGGGAAACCTAAATCTAAATCAAAGAATTCAGTTCAACCTAAAGGAAAATGTCAGGCTCAGGCTCAGGCTTATAGTGTGCATATTGATAAATCTGGTGTCTCTTCAGTAATCACTGAGTCTTCTGAGATGTTATCAAAAGAATGTGCTACTTCTAATACTTTTTCTGAGAATTAGTGCAAGCAACTTATGCAGATGATTCAAGCTAGTATTAGAGAGATGACTCCTTCAGCTTCTACATCTGTTTGGCATCCTTCAGCAAATACAGTTCATGCTGCAGGTACAATCATGCACTTTGCTAGTTACACACAATATAATGGCTCAGAATCAAATGTTTGGATCATTGATTCTGGTGCCACAGATCACATTACATCAAATATCAGTCTTCTTACTGATATTCATGAGTTTCATTCTGATCTTCAATTGCCAAATGGCACCACTGCTGCTATTACTCATTTTGGCAAAGTTTGTCTGACTGATGAGATTTCTCTTGACAATGTGTTATGTGTGCCATCATTCACTTATAATCTGTTATCTATATCCAAACTTACTCAACAACTTAATTGTCCTGTATACTTTGACAATACAAGTTGCTTTGTTTAGGACCTTTCCTTGAAGACAACCAAAAAGATTGGTAGATATCAGGATGGTCTATTGTGGCGCCCTCCAAACCCGGGTCAGAAGTTTGGGGTCCACACACACACCTTAATTATAACCTGCTTATACCAATAATAAAGATAATAATAATATATGCAATGACCCTACTTACCAATCACCACGTACCGCAACAGGTTAAAGTATGCACACAAGCCAAACACACTAATATATTACAAACCGTTCAAATCCCAACTATTTCAAATTTAAACTGAGTATTAAACATTATTACAAACTTTTACAAACTTAAATTATTCCAAAAGAAGCCTACTAGCTCAGCTTTCTCAACCTGAACCCCTAGCTCTCGCGCTGGACTGGGGATCCTCTTTACCAACTGGTTCCTTTTTAACTGGAAAGAATATAAACAACATCGCACAAATGAGCTAACTAGCTCAGCAAGTCACAATGACAAAACTGAGAATAATGATCATCAGGTGAATATGTTTATGATATCAAGTGAACAATGGATTATGATTTAGAATTGGATATTATACTTTTAATTTAAAAACCAAGGTTAGGCTGCTGATCAGTCACGCACTAACCCCGAGCAAGGCACACAACATTGCTCTAACTACTGGATCCAAGGCACACATTGGCCTAACTTGACCATTATATGGTCTGACCACGAATCTGGTCCACAATTTTATAAAAACAATCCAATTCTAACATAATAACAGAATATGCAATAGTAAACAATAACCGAAATCATTAACAATAATAAATATTTAACAATGAAAGGGTTTCAATCCTTGTAAGGATCAATAAGGCAATTTAAAAACTTGGATGCTGGGTAATGAAAGAATTGGATAACAAAGGAATCAACGTTTCAAGGTTTCAAGGATTCGATCTTTCAAAGTATAAGATACCATGGGTTGAGTATATAATAGTTCATTTCAGTGTTTGGTATTTAGTTTGTATGTATTTGTTGAGTAGTATCGTAGATTTGTGGTTCTTGTTTGGGTATACAATAATCAATGGATTAGAAAGAATATGATTCATGGCTCAAGGACAATAACTGAAATCAGGATTTAGGTTTCTGTGCTTCAAAGCACTTGCAATATCACAGGATTATCAAGTACTACAATATCTCGAGAAAGTTCAGAACACTTGCCTGGTATTAGCTTACTACACTGCACTCGCTTCCAATCACAACCGTTTTACTCCTCAACTACCTGTTTCCCTTTCCTACATCTTGCCTCTTCTGCTCACATATCATAAGCATCTATCAATAATTTACTCATGGAATTCTATTCAACACATATTTCTATCTACACTTCGTTTTACCCAAATCCGATTAACGGATTGAAAGTTATGCAATAATCAAGTAAACACCGAATATATAGACCGATAGTCAATTAACAAGTCACATGTAGCACATAATACATCACGTAATCAATGATATATTATTTATAAAGAAGTCTCGAGTCATAAATAGGCTTTCTGGTATTTAAAATGATTTTTAAAACATTTTTCGGAATTAAAACGGGTCGTTGGATCAATTTCGGGTTAATAAACAGGGTTCGGTTGGCCCATTCTGGCTCCGAAATAATTTTAGAATAATTATCGAGCCTTGGAAATAATTTAGAATAATATTTTAAAGCTCGAAACTATTTTTCAGAATTTTTAAATCATTTTTAAATAATTAAATCTAATTAAATAACTAATTAAAATCAATTAAAAATTAATTAAATCAATTAATTTTCGAATTAATTGACCAATTAATCAATTATAAATTAACTGAAATTAATTAACTAATTAATTTAGATTTATTTGTGAATTAAAAATAATTTTCAGAATTAAAATAATAATTTTTAGAATTTTCAAAAATTAAAAACGAATTTTTATAATAAAAATAAATAGGAAATATGATTTTTAAACATTTTATAAACAGGAATCCTAAATTTGCAAAGTCTGGAAACTTCAGGGACCTAACTGTATCGTCCCCAAAAGTCCAGGGACCAAACTGCAATTTTACATCCCGTCGCCGGAAAACAGTCGGGTTCGCCGGAGAACACGATTCCGACCTTCTCACCTTACCACAAGCTCCAGATCACATCTACAAATTACCAGGAATACAATCATGCAATCAAAACAACCTAACAATCCCTGAGTTGGCCGAAATTTGGCCGTGAAGTTTTCCAGTTTCCGGCAAACATCGGAAAACTTCAAAACACAACTCCCTTCTCTACAGACCTCGTTGGTTCATGAAACTTATACGACTAGATTGCAAATTTCACAGAGAACACAACCCACTATAACACAACATCAATCTATCACAGAATAAGAAACCCCCAAATTTCAATTAAGAACATTCATACGGGTTATAAACCCTAATTTTGAAATTCGAAAATTAAACCCACTTTTGAGCATGTTATTGAACTCCAAATCAGATGTATGACATATGAAAATCATCAGGAAAACAAGCTCTACAACATGCAATCATCAAATCATACAAACAATCATCCGAACAAAAATTCATATTTTTAATAAAATAAATTCAAAAATAAATAAATTTTTAGAAAAATAACCTTGATTTCTGCAGTGAAACAAAGCTCAGAATCTGATAGAACACCTTAAATCCTTCGTTTTGGTAACTCAAGCTTTGAAAACAGAGATCAGTAACGCCTTCGTTTTGCTGTTTGATTCTTAGAACAGTTTATGTAATTAGGGCTTTTCTATGAAAATTATATAATTATCTGTCTGCAAATGATTTTGATACGAAATAAAATACGGTAAAAGGCTATTTATAATTACGGAAAATTAGTATCCCGCTGGATCATTCCCGATATAAAACGGTACGTTTATTTGTAAAAACTGATCCAAACGGTATCGGTTTTCGGGATAATTATCCAAATCAGTACAAGTTGTACTGCGGTCTTGGTCTCAGCGCCTGGTTACACGTATTACGAAGTGATAATTGGGATAGTTTAATAAAAAGCTCCCGTTTATCGAAAATACGGGTTTTATTGATTTACCGAAACGAATATTGCATCGAAAATGTTGCGCCGGGACCCGCGCAGGACAAACCGTAAGCCGGATCGAAAAAGTCGAAACATGGAATATGCTCGGAATATTACAATTAGGTTAGGAAGGAGTTCTCGAAAGAGTTTCGGGTTCCAAAAACGTAACAACGGTTGACGTCGGTTGGTTCCCGTTTTTATAAAATAGATTTTAATTACCCGGAAAAAGATTTTAGAAATTTCATATGATTCTTATAAATCCATAAACCAACATAAAAATAATTAGGAAGATATGACAATTATCTATATTTTATTTTGGACATATAAAAATTAAAATACTCAATTAATATTATTTTAAAATATTCAAGTACAGATAACACTTAACAATTAGCTCATAGAATAGATACTGAACACACATAATAATTATATAATAGAAAAAATAATTACACGATATATCCCGGATATTACATCTATACCTGGTTCATCCAAGCATACTTCCTCTAATTACAGCCCAATGTCACTCTACAATTATTTCTACTGAAGCATTTACACTTTGGCATGCTAGACTTGGTCCTCCATCTCTCTCTGTCATGAAGTTACTTCCTTCTACTTTGTTCTCTGATGTAACAGACCTTAATAAATGTGATACTTGTCACCTGGCTAAACAAACAAGGTCTGTATTTCCTCTTAGTTCTACTGAATATGAGAACTTATTTGACCTAATTCATGTTGATGTTTGGGGGCCTTATAGGCATAAGACTCATGGTCAATGTTCTTATTTTTTGACCATTGTTGAAGCCAAATCAAGAGCTACCTGGACTTATCTGTTTGTAAATAAGAGTCAAGTTCCTGAGTTACTTTCTTCTTATTTTTCTTATGTTCAAAATCATTTTCACACATCTGTCAAGATATTGCGCTCTGATAATGGGACATAATTTGTCAATAGAACTCTTCATAATATCTTAAACTCCCTTGGTATTCAACATCAAACTAGTTGCTCATATACCCCACAACAAAATGGAGTAGTTGAACGTAAACATAGAGCTTTACTTAACACTTCCAGAGCTTTAAGACTTCAAGCATCTTTACCTTTATCTTTTTGGGGAGACTGCATATTAACTGCTACATATCTACTTAATAGAACTCCTCCTTCTCTTCTACATGGCTATACTTCTTATGAAATTTTATTTCGAACCAAGCCAGATTATAGTCATCTTAAGATTTTTGGCTCATTATGTTATGTCACAAAACATGATCCTCATAAAGATAAATTTTCTGATAGAGCACTCAAATGTGTGTTCTTGGGGTTACCTATTGATCAAAAGGCTTATAGAGTGTTATACTTGGATAGTAGGAAGGTTTTCACCACCAGGGATATTGTATTTGTAGAAGATGTTTTCCATTTTCAACAATTGTTCACTCCCTCTTCTACTTTATTATTCCCTACTGATTGTCCTTTAACTGAAGATGACACTGTAATCCCTATTATGACTCATCCTTCTCTGCAGCCTGATAATATTCATGTCTCTTCTGATCAATCTAATCCTTCTTCTAATGATAATATCATCCCTAATACTATTCAATCAATTGATCATACTACTCTATATTTGACTGATCCCCCTACATCTCCTCACCATAGACCTATCAGAAATAGAAAACCTCCTTCTAAATTTGCTGATTATACAAATCTTCCCTCTCATATCACTCCCTCTACCTCTACTTCTTGCGCTATTTCAGATTAACCTCTTGAAGTCAACTATCATCCATTTACATCTACTTACAAAGCATTTTTAGCCAATGTTGACCAAATATATGAACCTAAAACTTTCCATCAGGCTGGTAAATCCGTTGTCTGGTGTGAAGCTATGGTTGTTGAACTTGCAGCTTTGGAAGCCAATAATACTTGGAAATTAGTCACTTTACCTCCAAATAAAAAGATAGTAGGTTGTAAGTGGCTCTACAAGGTGAAATACAATGCAGATGGCACTGTTGATCGATATAAAGCTCGTCTTGTAGCTAAGGGCTATACTCAGACAGAAGGCTTGAATTACTTTGAAACATTTGCTCCGGTTGCCAAGATGACAACTGTTAGGGTTGTTCTAGCTCTCGCTGCTGCTTCTGCCTGGCCAGTAACTCAAATGGATGTTACAAATGCCTTTCTTCATGGAGAGATTGAGGAGGAGGTATATATGTCTATTCCTCCTGGTTATCATATTCCTTCCCATTTGCAGAATGTTCCTAATCTGGTCTAAAAACTTATTAAATCGCTTTACGGACTCAAACAAGCCCCTAGAAAGTGGTTTCTGAAGTTTTGTACTGTCCTTATTCACTTTGGTTTTATTCAGGCTCATACAGACCATAGTTTGTTTGTTCTTCACAAATCTCAGTCCACTGTGGCTGTCTTAGTCTATGTTGATGACATTCTAATAACTGGTAATGATAAAGAACTTATTTCTACTGTTAAGTCTTATTTAGCTCAACATTTTAAAATCAAAGACTTGGGGGCTTTGAAGTATTTTCTAGGGATTGAAGCAACTAGGTCTGATCAGGGTATCTATTTGAATTAAAGGAAATATACTATTGATATTATTACAGATGTTGGACTTACTAATGCTAAGCCGTCTACAATTCCCATGGAACAACATCACACTCTGCTTTCTAATACATCTTCTCCCCTGTTACTGAATGTGTCTTCTTATAGACAACTTGTTGGTCATCTTATTTACCTCACAATTACCCGTCCAGACTTAGCATATTATGTTCATATTTTATCACAATTTCTTGCCTCTCCTAGACAATGTCACATGGATGCTGTTTTGAAAGTGGTTTGATATCTGAAACATACTGTTGGATAGGGTATTCTTCTCTCAGCCACTAGTCCTTTTACCCTTACTGCCTTTGCTGAAGCAGATTGAGCTGGTTGCCCCCACTACTCGTCAATCTCTGACTGGGTATTTGAAAGAGATATGTCCTAAGTCCAATCATGTATGAGGATTTAGGAATAACTTTTATGTAATCTATTTTGATTTTATTGATATTAATAAAAAGACTTGTTTTGTTTTTTATTGCGGGCTCTATCTATTTAAGTGTTTAAATAAGATATACCACATTTTAGAGTAAAGCTTTTTATGAATTGTGATGAGATCATAATAATGAGACCTAAAAGATGATAACTCTAAAGTTAAATAGTTCCTGGTCGTAGGATTACTAACTGGTAATTAATAATCCGCAAAGATCGGTACATACTATGCTTGCTTCATTATGAAGGATGGCTGTTCTCATAGACATTTGTGTGGTGACACTATAGCTAGTATGTAGGTGCTTATTATAGAATAAGTTCACTGAACATGACTCACACAGCTGAACAACTGATGGAGTTCACTCACGTGTCAGCAATTGTTCACATAGTGATACTTGTACAAGTATCCTTAGACTTGAGGTCATCATAGTCATCTTGTGTACACTGAACTATACTTTGGTTTAGTTCTTAGTCTCCAGGGACAATTATAAGGGCTCTACTGGGTATAGGAATTTGTACACGAAGATAGTGTATGATCAATAAAGGATCTACCCCTTCCAGTGAAGGAAGAGAATGTTCAATGCTGATCCACTTATGCTAGTTCAGGAATCTCTGGCCAGAGTGAATGAAATTAGAAAGGAGTTTCTAATTTACATTAAATAGAACTAAATATAGTGAATGGGAAAGCAAGTGATTAAATAGATAGGCTTAACACAAGTTTCATGTCTTATATTTTATCATGACATTGCAGGGTAGAAGGAATTAATTGTACGGTAACTATTCACTGAATAGGTTCTTGGTATTCTAAGCAGTGAATTCGTATTATCCGGATAGTCGCGATATACTGAGAAGTATCCCTCACGATGTAGAATAAATATGATTAATTAATTAATCATATTTAATAAATTAGAGAATTTATATAAATAATGATAAAATAGTTTTATTATTATTTATTTCTACTACCGGCTTAATATTGAACCTACATGGTCACACCATAAAAGAGAATGATTTAATGGTGGAGGAATTAATTAATAATGGCTGATTATTATTTATTTATGAAATAAATAATTAATTGGCAAATTTAATAATTGATTAAATGAGATTTAATTGACATATCTGTAGGATCATTTAGTTTACATATGCCTATGGGCAAGACTATTATTTTGAATAATTGTTATTACGTTCCCTCTATTGTGAGGAATATTTTTTTCTATTCCTATGTTGGATTTGGATTGTTTTTCATTTATTATTAAGAATAATGAATGTTCTATTCTTAGAGATAATGTTCTTTATGGACGTGGTATTTTAAATAATGGTCTGTATGTATGTGACGTAGAGCATGATTTACTTCAGATTGCACAAACTAATAAAAGAAAACGAGATGATGAAAATATGACCTATTTATGGCACTGTAGGCTTGGTCATATTAGTGAAAATAGACTGCGGACATTGCATAAGGAAGGGTTACTTGACCCCTTTGATTTTGAATCATATCCTACATGCGAGTCTTGTCTATTGGGTAAGATGACCAAATCTCCATTTAGTGGACATGGAGAAAGGGCTGCAGATTTGCTAGGATTGGTACACACAGATGTATGTGGACCAATGTCTACGCAAGCCATGGGTGGATTTTCATACTTCATTACTTTCATAGATGATAGATCTAGATTCGGATATGTGTATTTGATGAAACACAAGTCTGAAACCTTTGAAAAGTTCAAAGAATATAAACATGAAGTGGAGAAACAAACCAAACACAGTATTATAACTCTTCGATCAGATCGAGGTGGTGAATACTTGAATTGAGAGTTTCTAGATTATCTCAAAGAAAATGGTATAGTCTCCCAGTGGACTCCTCCATATACTCCACAGTTAAATGGGGTATCTGAAAGGAGAAATCGAACTTTGTTAGACATGGTTCGGTCCATGATGAGCTATGCGAATCTTCCAGTATTCCTATGGGGTTATGCATTGGAAACCTCAGCATATTTACCGAATAAGGTGCCTTCCAAATCTGTTCCTTAAACTCCATATGAGATATGGAAAGAAAGGAAACCGAGTCTTAAACACGTTAAGATTTGGGGATGTCCAGCTTAAGTCAAGAAAGTTGACCCAGATAAGCTGAAATCTCGATCCGTAAAATGTAATTTTGTGGGATATCCTAAAGAGACTTTGGGGTATTACTTTTACACCGATCATCGAGTGTTTGTCTCTAGACATGCTACCTTCTTGAAAAAGCAGTTTATCCTTGAAGGAAACAATGAGAGAAAAATTGAACTTGATGAAGTTCAAGAAGCACAAACTACTACGGATCAAGTGGAAACACCTGTTCAGACTGAACAACCTTCTGTGGAACAGCCCATTCGTAGGACAGGGAGAGTGTCTCGCCAACCTGAGAGGTATTATGGCCTTGTCATTGAGAATGTCAATGAGTTGTCAATCATTGATGATGACGACCCTGTGACCTACAATGAGGCTATGAGTAGTGTTGACTCAGAGAAATGGCATAGTGCCATGAAATCCGAAATGGAATCTATGTATACCAACCAAGTATGGACTCTGGTTGAGGCGCCTGAAGGTGTGAAGCCTATTGGGTGCAAGTGGGTATACAAAAGAAAGATTGGAGCAGATGGCCAGGTGGAGACCTATAAGGCCAGGCTCGTGGCAAAATGATTCAAACAAAGGCAAGGGATTGACTTTGATGAAACTTTTTTGCCTGTAGCCCTGTTAAAATCAATTCGGACTTTGCTTGCAATTGCTGCTTACTATGACTATGAGATCTGGCAAATGGACGTGAAAACGGCCTTTCTCAATGGGGAACTTGAGGAGGAAGTGTATATGACACAACCAGAGGGTTTTCTTTCCAAGATAAATGAACACCTAGTGTGTAAGCTGTTGCGAACCATATATGGTTTAAGGCAAACTTCTCGTAGATGGAACATCCGTTTTGATGAGACAATCAAAGAGTTTGGTTTTATCAAAAATATAGATGAACCATGTGTCTACAAGAAGGTTAGTGGGAGCGCGGTAACATTTCTTGTATTGTATGTAGATGACATACTTCTTATAGGAAATGATATACCGATGCTGCAATCAGTCAAAGTATGGCTATCAAAGAAATTCACCATGAAGGACTTGGGAGAAACATCCTACATTCTCGGTATGAAGATCTATAGAGATAGATCTAGAAGAATGATAGGTCTTACCCAGGGTACATACATCCAGAAAGTGCTTAAAAGGTTTAGCATGGAAAACTCCAAAAGAGGTCTCATACCGATGTGCCATGGAGTGTCCCTTTCCGAAAAAAATGTCTCCTAAGACACCTGAGAAAAGAGAGCGTATGAGTAAGATTCCTTATGCTTCAGCAATATGATCTATCATGTACGCAATATTGTGTACAAGGCCTGATGTTGCTTATTCAATTAGTGTGACGAGCAGATATCAGTCCAATCCAGGTGAAGACCACTGGAAAGCAGTGAAAAACATCCTTAAGTACTTACGAAGGACTCAGGATATTTTTCTTATTTTTGGTGGTGAATCTGAGTTGAAAATAGAGGGTTATACTGACTCTAGTTTTCAATCAGAAAGTGATAGCAAATCCATGTCAGGGTACGTGTTTACTCTAAATGGTGGTGCGATTAGTTGGAAGAGTTCCAAACAGTCTACAACGGTTGACTCCACAGCGGAAGCAGAATATATAGCTGCAAGTGAGGCTGCAAAAGAAGCCGTTTGGATGAGGAAATTTGTTTCCGAGTTGGGAGTTGTTCCTAGCGTTGAAGAGCCTATTGTGTTGTATTGTGATAACAACGCATCAAAAAATCTTCTGGGCGCATCGGAGAATACAGAGATAGCACAAACCAATGAACCTAGGTCTCATAAATATTCCAAACATGTCCTGCGGCGCTTTCATCTGATTAGAGAGATTGTTGAAAGAGGAGATGTCAACATCGAGAGAGTTGACATACATAACAACGTAGCAGACCCACTCACAAAGCCACTTTCTCAAAGTCACTTTGATCGTCATAAAGACAAGATGGGTATTAGATACCAGAGTGATTTTAGTATAAGTGGGAGATTGAAAGAGATATGTCCTAAGTCCAATCATGTATGAGGATTTAGGAATAACTTTTATGTAATCTGTTTTGATTTCATTGATATTAATAAAAGACTTATTTTATTTTTATTGCGGGCTCTATCTATTTAAGTGTTTAAATAAGATATACCACAGTTTAGAGTAAAGCTTTTTATGGATTGTGATGAGATCATACTAATGAGACCTAAAAGATGATAACTCTAAACTTAAATAGTTCCTGGTCGTAGGATTACTAACTGGTAATTAATAATCCGCAAAGATCGGTACATACTATGCTTGCTTCATTATGAAGGATGTCTGTTCTCATAGACATTTGTGTGGTGACGCTATAGCTAGTATGTAGGTGCTTATTATAGAATAAGTTCACTGAACATGACTCACACAGCTGAACAACTGATAGAGTTCACTCACGTGTTAGCAGTTGTTCACATAGTGATAGTTGTACAAGTATCCTTAGACTTGAGGTCATCATAGTCATCTTGTGTACACTTAACTATGCTTTGGTTTAGTTCTTAGTCTCCAGGGACAATTATAAGGGCTCTACTGGGTATAGGAATTTGTACACGAAGATAGTGTATGATCAATAAAGGATCTACCCCTTCCAGTGAAGGAAGAGAATGTTCAATGCTGATCCACTTATGCTAGTTCAGGAATCTCTGGCGAGAGTGAATGAAATTAGAAATGACTTTCTAATTTATATTAAATAGAACTAAGCATAGTGAATGGGAAAGCAAGTGATTAAATAAGATAGGCTTGACACAAGTTCCATGCCTTATATTTAATCATGACATTGCAGGGTAGAAGGAATTAATTGTACTGTAACTATTCACTGAATAGGTTCTTGGTATTCTAAGCAGTGAATTCGTATTATCCGGATAGTCACGATATGCTGAGAAGTATCCCTCACAATGTAGAATGAATATGATTAATTAATTAATCATATTTAATAAATTAGAGAATTTATATAAATAATGATAAAATAGTTTTATTGTTATTTATTTCTACTACCGGCTTAATATTGAACCTACAGGGTCACACCATAAAAGAGAATGATTTAATGGTGGAGAAATTAATTAATAATGGCTGATAATTATTTATTTATGAAATAAATAATTAATTGGCAAATTTAATAATTGATTAAATGAGATTTAATTGATTATAAATTAATTAAGAAAAGTTCTTAATATTATTAATTAAGAATTTAATTTTTGAAATTAAATCAAGCGAGAGAATTATTTCTAAAGTGTTTAGAAAAAGAATTAATAATTAAAGGTGTTTTAATTATTAGTGAGAATAATAAAAGGTTAATAATAATAATATTTTATGGGAAAATTTTCAGCTGAAAATTTTGCCTATAAATATACTATTATAAACCCTATTTTTGCCTCAACCTAAAAAGTTTACAAAACCCTAATTCTCTCCACCTCCTCCTCCTCCATTACATCGATTTCTTGGTGGATACCGGTGGAGTGCTTCACACTTGAGGAACAACTGCTAAGGATCTCTGCTCGTTATTTTTGGATCACTTTTAAAGGTTAGAAATCGATCCCATATATTTTAATCACGATTTATATGCTTTTATTTGGATTTTATATGTGAAAATTTGTTTTACCATGCTTCCGTGATGATTAAAATCCTACAGTATTGTGTTACTCTTGGTGCATCTTTGATTTCATGGAAAGCTAAGAAACAATCTACTGTTTCTCGATCGTCCGTTGAGGACGAATATCGTGCCATGGCCGATGTTTGCTGTGAGATTCAGTGGTTAGTTAATCTGTTTTTATAACTCAATGGTGTTAAACTCACTCCTGTTACCTTGTTCTGTAATAATAAGTCAGCCCTTTACATTACTTCAAATCCTGTTTTTCATGAGCGTACTAAACATATTGATATTGATTGTCATATTGTTCGGGTTAAACTTCAGCAAGGTATTATTCGCACTGCCCATGTTTCTACCTCTCATCAACCTGCTGACATCTTTACAAAATCCTTGTCTGCTCAGTCTCTTCGTTCTCTGTTGTCCAAGATTGGGGTTTGTAATCTGTTCCACCCTCAATCTTGAGGGGGGATGTTACAATATATAACAGACATCTGCAGTCATACAAGTAAGGAAAGGCGAGTCAATCCGTGGCTTGGCGGAAAAGTTTGTTTTAAAGTCAAAGTTAGTCAACTGAGTTTGTTACATCTAATGAGATAGGAAAACTTGTATATAAGGCTTGAGAGAACTGTGAGAGAGAATGGCATAAGAGATACAAATATTTTGTTCTTAAAAAATTGTAAGTAATGTAGAGAGTTTCTTAGGTTCATCACTGTAAACACATTCATTGTGAAATAAGAAAAGTAAGTAGATTTCTGAATTTATCATCGTAAAAGAAATATGTTTGGAAAAGGTCTTTTTCCGAATGGAAAAGTTCAACATCCAAAGAATTTTTCTTTAAGGAACCAAAACACGGTTACGAAGCTCAGAGGTTCGCAACAGGTTTGGAGATCATTAACATTATCGGTAAGATCAAGTCTAGAGTATATATAATAATATTGAACATTATGACAAGAATGTGTGTATCGGCATAAATTGATTCATCTTAATGATCCTTGTAAGCAATGTGCTGGCCAAACAAATTGAAGTATAGCCTGCTTTTAATACAAGTACATATCATACAATCATTGATTTAACGGCCAACCAGCTGTTTTTTACTGACTGAATAAGCATCCGTGCATCTGTAAAAAAGTTGTTCTGAATCTAGACTCCACACATTTTACTATCTGCAATCTCAGTTTTAACCTCTAATCTCTGATTCCGTGCCTTCTTTATCTACGACATACTATATGTTTTACTAGCAAGTATTCCATTCACTGATTACTCGGTGTGTACAAGAATATATATGTGACATTGTATCATGTTCGTATTACATAACGCGATCATCATTTTGACGAGCTAGATAAATCAAAGTATATTAAACAGTCATATTCAGTACAATACAACCTGAAAACAATAAGGTTCAAATCAAGTTCAACCTTAGAAAAAGAAAAAAGATATTAAGAAGGGGTGGACTATGGTTGATCATAAATATCAGTGGTTGCAGTACTAGAAAGAGCTTGTAAGACATTAAGTTGCAACCTCAACTGCAATATGTAATCGGCTGTCATCTGAAAAAGTTGATCGTTCGACGATGATCCTTTTCCTCCCGGTATCAGCTTCTGCAGTTTCTTCACCTTCATACGAACTACTGTCGAAGACGACGCAGAACAAGAAGAAGAAGAAGAAGAACGCTTCATTTTTCTTCTTCTAGTAATATTAAATTTTGTTGGTGCTGTAGTTCTCATTTCTTCTGATATGCTCATACAATGGCAAGTATTAAAAATTGGGATTGTAAGTGTGGAAGCAAAGAATGTGGAGAGGGTTCTATACACAAAAAATATATGTAATGTGCAGATGAAATGATATGAGGAAGAGTCTTGTGTGCGTGTATTTATAGATACAAACAATACAACTAGGGCTTATATTTAACCTATATATGCACCAACATTAATGGATAAATATTGATAATGTGACTCAAAGCCTATGCACGTAAAAGTGAAGTTTTTATATTATACAACTAGTAATTTACTACTTCCCAGTCTCGTGGAATAGTGAATATTAACAATTTATACCGACTAAGTAATTAATTAGTCGAATTTTAAGTTAAATTTAGCAAAATTGACATTTACTTTGCATAGTCAAAATAGTCATATAACACACGTCCAGAACACGTGTACTCAACTTAACTATATGGAAATAGAGAAAAATACAGTAGATGTGGAGAGATCATGTGAGGCGAGCCGTGTGGGCTTGAAGAGGAAAAAGCAATGTGGGGGAGTGAAGAATTGATGGTTTTGTCTTGTAGCTGAAGAAGGCCCAATTGGCCCAATCCAGTTAAAGCCTAGCTACCAACGACCACTGAACGTGCCTGACAGCTCTTCCCCCGCGCTCACCACCCACTGGGAACTGCCTACGTCATGCATTACCAATACTCAACTCTTTAATCGAGCTACATCAAAAATTGAACACATTCGGATCTAGCTGTATTCGTAGGTTAGAGATGTTAAGTTCCAAATAAATGACGTGTTATTAATAATCTAAATTATAAATTATTTTGATTGGTGATAAAATGCTTGTGTTCCTGTGAAAGAAAAAAAGTTTTTTTTTTTTAAAATAAATAAACAAAGTCTAATTATTTGCAAAAATATCACTCCCTCTCCATCCCGAATGTTTACATTGGGGTTAGACACAAAATTTAAAAAAAATGATAAAATAGTGGAGAAAAGTTAAAAAAATAAGTAATGTGAAGAGAAGTAGTGGATGTAGTAATTTTAAAAATTATAAAAACTTTACTATTTTTGGAAAATTTTGAAATGTAAACAAATGGAAGGAACATTCAAAAAGAAAAGTGTAAACAATTGAAAGAGACAGATGGAGTATCAATATTTAAAATAATTACAAAGATACTTTTATATTTGCATAAATACTATTTTTTATTTTTTTATAAAAATTCGAATTTTGCAACTTAAACTAGATGCATTGTCAACGAGTTTATGCAATTTCATTTAATCTCAATTACAACAAAAAATGCAAATAGTTACATTTCTGGTTGGTTTCGGTTGCACGGCATTTTTTCAAATATTTCAGAATTAAAATCACAAAAAACTTAGTATTTTTGATTATTTCTCAAGAAAAAAGTGTAAAACAAACCATATTTTTTTTTACTTTCTAAGTCTTTCCTAAAGTGTAAATAAAATTAAGAAAATAAATATAAACAGATTAAAGATATCATATTTCTTCTTCCTTCAAAACCTTTTCTAGAATAAGTTAGATAACAATTAAATCTTCACTGTTTTTTTGTTTTCTTTTAAAATGCATATACCGGTTCCAACAGATTTTCTGTTGGATTGGTACTTCGGGATCACCTTTGAAACTTTGTACAGGGAAAGGTTATTTGTTTACCAGTAGTTGGTTCTGTATTAGCTTCTGAGGTTGCTGCAATTTATGAGGGTGCGGTATGGGTTCTTTCTATGCCGCATCAATGTGTGCTCATCGAATCCAATTCTCTTCTATCAGTCAGTACATGCCACTAATGGACGCAATGATAACCGATTTGAAGAAGGACATGTCATTGATATGTGCTCATAATTAAGGGTTTTTGTTAAGAACACTCAAGTTAGATTTAATATTAATAACCCATGCATGCACAACTCGATCGCTTAGACGAATAAAAACTTCACAGAATTGGTATGTTAATTATAGATGGATGAATAGGGCAAATAGACGAATTCACCAGACAACCAAAGTATGGAGCAGCCAGATATTTCCGGGCCACCAAGATAACGGAAAAAGTCAACAATCAGAAAACAAACACAAAGTTTAATTTTTCATATCACTGAATACAAAAACAACTGTTTATACGGTACAAATAATTCAGTAGGAGGAGCTCAAGACAAAGAAGCCAGCTTGAACTAAGATGCACATACACGCACTGTATAAAACTACATCATGAAAAGTTGTAGGGTTTCACATTTATAGTCAACTTGAAGTGTTCGCAAACATAAAGATATGTTAGAGAATATATCAATTCTTTATATGCAAAAGATTTTTGAAGGTGCCTCTATTCCCTGCCTCACAAACTTCCAGGGATCTCGAGAACATTAACAGAATAACAGCCCCACGCCATGTGAAGCTCTGATCAATGAGTTTGACATAACTTTTATGTAAAGTATATATATTTATATCATATAAAAACATACATGATTGTGTGTTCGTGTGCATCTATATCGAATAAATATACCAAAGTTGGCCGACATCTGATATAACTCTTATAGTCGTCCATATCTTCCTGCTCTCGCCAATAATCTACAGTAGGCAAATAATGGAAACTGATCATGATACAAATATCTCTAACGACGTTATATTTTATTTGGCGGGAAATAAGTAGTAGTGATAATAATCCTATCTATATTAGCTTATGTCTTGTGAATTAAAATTAATATGTGGCTTATAAATTATGTCGCCACTAAAATTCTTCTTATTAACTTATAAATTATAAATTGGACTTATAAGTTTGATTAACAAACATTAATCGACGATAAGTTAAAACCAACTTATAAATCATAAACTGACTTGTAATCCTCGGCCTAACAGGGCCAATATCTTGGAGTTTATAAGTCACAAGCGGACTTATACTACAACATATTCAACTTTATAATATAAAATAGTAGGAAATCACGCCACTACAAGAAAATAAGGTTAAATACAACTTATTTAAATTCGACTGGAGTTAAATTCATTCGCATGCGGTCGAATTCTTTGGATACGGCTAAATTCGACCGGCCTCAATCGAATTCAAATAGTCGTATTTACAACCAATTTTAACCGTAAACGATTGAAATTAAAACGGTCGAAAGTAATCGAATCGAATTTAGCAATTTATTTTCGGTCGAATTTACCCACAACAAAAAAGAAATTTTCCTGTAAATTAGTTTATTTGGCACCCCTAACTAAAATTTAGTTTTTTTTCTTGTAGTGGACCGTAATCGAAATAATCGATCAATAAAATTATATACCGACCGATGTTGACCGTCAGGCTTAATTATGTCATAAATTACAACCACTTAATTTGTTTGGTCATTTTTTATCAATTTTTTGTGCCGATCGAAAAAGGCCCTATTTCTTTTGTGAGCAACGTTGTATGGCAAATTACACATCTTCTGCTAGGAAAAAAAATATATGGAGTACTTCAATTAGAAGTAATAAAAAGGTCTACACGTAATAAAAAAAACAGTATTCTTTAAACAAGTTCAACTTATAGAAATCTGTTGAGAGAATTAGTTTCAGTTCACAGGCTAGTGAACAGGGCTAAATTTATTATTCTTGGCGGTAGCTAGGGTTTAAGATGATGGAACGCTCCCAATCATGTGCTCTGTCGGGATATGAAGCACGTACGTACATGAAGTTAATTAAGTAGCCTCTACTACTTTGACATGCTCTAATGCAATTACTTCCCTTAGGAGTAGAGCCGGCCAAACGAACGGTTTGGCTCGGCCCGTTCGCCATTCGACTCGCCAGAAAATCGTAAAAATCGCCTCGTCATGTGCCGATTCAATATTCGGCTCGAACCGGTAAATATAACGAACCGAACACGAATAGAAAAGCTGGAAACCGTAACCGACCCGAAACCGGACCGGTCCGACACGGATAAATTTTTACCGAACTCACAGGCACGAACCGGCACGGCTCGGCCCGCGAGTCCCTGCAACATGTTATAATCATCAAGTATCATTAAAGCCTTTCATGAATGAAGTACATCTTGACCCAATTAACATATAAACAAACACCTTATAATTTAGTACAGGGAACTAGTAAGCATGCATTGCAAAAACAAACTAAATTTGGCTACAAAATAAAATTACAATATTAAGTCTTAATTTTTGAAGTCTTTCTTCTTCTTTTTTAACAAAAATAAAATAATTATCATATCGAATTATCACAAAAAAAATTGTTTTTTTAATCACATAAAACAAATAGTCACACAAATAATTATATATGCAGTTAGTTCATGTTTTAAACTACATGTTGTCATGTTAAAAATGATTAGTTAATCAAATAAAAATAAGAGTAAATTGTTAAAAATGTTGAAATGTTAAAATGTGTTAAAAATCGAAAATCTTTTTCAATATAAAAAATGTAAAATAAAAATAGAAATCCAAAAAATGTAAACTAAAAATAGAAATGTAAAGTCTGTTTGTACAAAGTTAAAAAAACAAAAAAGAAAAGAAAACAAAAGGTGGGTGGATCAATCAGTTCTGTAATCTGTGTACACGCCACAAGTTCAAATCACAAATCAACACAGCAAGCAGTTATTCGTTTTATTTGTTATTCGTGTTATTCGTTCGTTCGCCCCGAATCGCCAAACTCGTCGGACCGTTAAAATCGCCTAATTCGCGAGCCGTTCACGGGTTAACATTCCATCAAATCGGCACGGCATGGCACGGCTCGTGCAACTTTACGGGCCGTTCACGAGTTAACTGGCTGATGAACCGGACCGCCGAAAATTCGGCCCGGCACGGTCGGTCCGACCGTTTGACCGGCTCTACTCAGGAGGTCTACACATGCATCCCCAATTTAACTAGTCTATTTGTATGTGCTAGGTCTTCTGGAGGTCTAGCTGGTGTGTGTGTTCAAGAATATATATACGATATACAGTAACATACTTTCGAAGCCTTTTAATAAAAACAATAAAGTCTACGTATATTCATTGTTCTCACTTTCACGTTGACCTAATTACCATCGTTTGATACAGGTCTTCTCATATGGTAAAAGAGTTCAACCACTTTTTGACATATTTGGATAAAGAATTTTTAATATAACCAACCGACTGGTAATTCAAAATTATATATAGTGCTATCTTACTCAGTTAGCACTTTTCTACATTTCCAGTGTAAGATTGGTTTAGCATTCTAATTAATCTTAGCATTCAGTCTTACCAGCCAGTTGGTTAAAGATAGAACATGCTGTCTGAGTATACATACAACGTAGAATTGAAGGTTTAATATGTGTTGCATATATAAAAGTGGAATAATCGATCGGTAAATACACATGCCGGCCTAGGTGGACATTCAGTCGTAACTGCCTTGTAAATTCCACCCGATATTTATGTTCGATTGTTTTTTGTCATTTTATTGAGCCGGTCGAAAAAGCCTATTTCTTGTAGTGTTATCTAAGTAAGCCGATACATTCCAACAAAATTTTTAAGATATCATTATATGAAAATTTTTATACACAATTTTATAACTCTAGCCTTTCCATTTTATATCGTTAAATGGCTACCATTGATGAATTTATATGACGCTAAAAAGTATTTTTTTGATGTTCAAAATAGTTCTTATGCTACAATGTTAGTTCTACTTTACAAATTATAACCAAGAAATATCATATTTGACTAAAAATTTATTTATCTCCTTTACTTTCATAAAAAATGGACCAACTTCCACTTCATTTCTAATTAATTTTTAGTTTCATGTATATAATCAAGTATCTATTTATATATTTATCAATGTAAAAATAGTTAAGCCTTGGAATTGAATTTTTTAATTTAAATTCTATATTTATAGCTATAATATTAACTATAGCTTTACATTACTTGTTAATTAGGTTATCAATTTTTGGTGAAAGTGAAAGTGTTAGATAAAATCTTAGTAAATATGGAATTCTGGAAATAAAATTAGTATTGAAGTGCATAGTAATATTTTAGTACAAAAGATATATGTTGGTGTCATAATATAACAATAACTATATATATATATACACATATTTATATCATGTTTAGTATTAAATTTGTTTTCACTTATTTTTTGGTACTACCATCTTTTGGTTTCACCATTTATGATCGATGTTATAATTCTAAATATGTTATTTTGTCTTTTTTAATTCCTATATGACATAGAATTTTATATGTATTATTTTTACCCATTTTTAAAATTTTAGAAGCCATGTCTTTTATTATTTTTATAGGTTTGAATCCTATATAGGCCTTTATTAATAAACGAAATATCTTTTTAAATGATTCACTTATTTTTAGGTTCCACCACCTTTTGATTTCATCTTTTATAATTCATGTTATACCTTTAAATATATTATTTTTATCTTTTTTGATTTCCATATGACTTATAAACTTATATGTATTATTTTTACCAGTTTTTTGAATTTTTGGAGGCAAAGCTTTTTTATTTTTTTTTATAGGTTTGAATCCTATTTTTAGCTATATTTTAAAATAAATAGGTTCATAAATAGGCCCAACTAAATAGGTTCCGAAAAATATAAACCACGACAAAGTAAATATGTCATGTATTTAAATTGAAATATTTTAATGTAGAATTTTTGTAATTTGTTGGTGGAATTCCATTTTAATAAAATGATATGGATATTATAGACACTGTATTTCACCCTTAGAAAATAATAAATATGTTCAAACCGTATTATAATTACAATTCTATTTCCGTAAAACTCTAAGTAATTTCTTGATAGCGTACTTGGTTTCATCTTAGTAAAATTATGCCACCGTATTTTGGTTTCACTCCTGAATTTCTATTTCATGTAGTGTTCTATGTTATTTTTTAACGAAATATAAATTGTTGGAATCATATTATAATTACGATATATCTAATTTTTGTAGAATTCTTATTTATTTTTTATTAAAACAATAAAATGGAATCCATTTTTTGTCTTTTCGGACGACAGAACGTAAATACGTTGTTCTAATAAGATTTGAGTTAATGAAAATTACATAGAATTTCAAAAGAAAAATTGTAATAACAGTACGACTTTATTTATTTATATATATTTTAATTAATATAAAATTACAATTAATTTCTATTATCATTACATAATATTGATATTTTAATCTCGGACGATACTTCACACGTGTTATCAACTGGTATATATTTATAGGGTTAAATATCAAAGTAGTCACTCAACTAAAGGTCATATATCAGTTTAATCATCAAATTTAGCGGGGTATCATTTGGATCACTAAAGTAATAATAAATATCAAACAAATAACTCAAAATATGTGCTCAAGAATTAAAATTTATTTTATGGAGTTCTAAATATTTTTTTAAATCTTATTACAACCCAATGAAAAGTTATGAATTCATAGTATTTTAGATGATTTTTTGAGATTTTTAAAAATTTATCTACTAATTATTTTTATTTAAATTAAGCAAATGACTACAAAATTAAAAATAAATAGTAGATAAATTTTAAAAAATCTTACTATATTATAAAAAATACGAGAATTCATACATTTTCATTTGGTTGTAATAGGATTCAAGAAAAATATATAGAACTCCATAAAATAAATTTTAATTCTCGAGCACATATTTTGAGGTATCTGTATGATATTTATTATGAATTTAGTGATTCATATGATACCCCGTTAATTTTGATGATTAAACTGATATATACCATTTAGTTAAGTGACCACTTGATATTTAATCCTATATTTATATAAGCAAACATTGCTCTATATTATTGTTAAAAATTATGATTTCACCGTTTGTGACACAACGAGACGGCGGCCAGAGCCTTATAATTGTTAATTAAAATTTTGTTTAAAAAATATTTATTAGGTCCATCCATTCTTTTCCAAATTCGTGATATTGAATATGTATATATAAAAACAATGGCAATTCGGGAAAATAAAGTTAAGAACATGCAATGCATGTATTAAGAGAAATTGACGTTGACGAGTACTTCACTTCAACGTTGGCGGATTGTCCAATATCGAAGCTTGCGGTTGCATGTAGGTAGAAGCCCATAACGTGCATGTGAGTTGCCAACTCACTCTATCAATAACTGTTTACCGTGTAATAGGTGCACACATATGATACTATTATATACCGGATAAAATAGGGGACTCATTGATTTATAATATATAAAATGAAGATAGTGGAGTAAAAATAATATGAAAAATAAGGAAAAATGAGAAAATAGTGAAATCCATTGAATATTTTTGGTAATTTTTAAAATGTAAATAATTAAATGAGACATCAAAAAGGAAAATATAAAAAAATGATTGGTACAGAAGGAGTATCACATCGTACAAAATAGGTAATTGATCGATCAATGTATGTATGGACTCGTAAAGCTACCTAATTATTTATGGGTTAATGGGTTAATTGCATAGTGTACCCCTTTGGTTTGGACCATTATCATTTTGGTACCAATAGTTTCAATAATTGCACTTCACACCTCAGACAAGTTTGGGCAAGTTTGGGCGCTGCACTTTGCACCCCGTCCGTCAATTTCCGCCGTTACCATTAAATAGATCAGGGGTAAAAAAGTAATTTGACAATATTTAATTGCATTTTGACCCATAAAGTTCAACATATTTTTTATATTAACCACTGAACTTTTTCTTTTAACAATTTTAACATTCAACTATAAAAAATGTCAATTTTAATCATTTTATTAAAAAAATTTATACTACTTTTAAAATTTAGAATATTTGAAATATAATTGAATAAAAATAAAAATAAAAAATACGAAAAATACAGATTTTCATTATCGAATAAATACAGATTTTTATTATCAAAAAAATACGAAAAGTACGAAAAAAAATTAAAATATTATCGTAAAAAATTAAAAAAATTAAACACAAATCTCATTTTTATAATTTTTCATTGAGTGTGTCGTTATAATTCCATTTTTAATGAGGCTCATCGTTTCATAAACGATAATTTTATTATCTAGCACTTTCATTTTTTACAAATTAAATTTTCAGAAAATATCATTTAAGGGGGTTATTATCAAAACAAATAAAAAAATTTAAATTACTTTCAAAAACAAAAAAAATCAAATTTTCAAAAAATAAAAAATACTATCAAATTATTTTTTTTCGAAAGTAATTTTTTTTGAATTTTCGGAAAAAAAAATTTGGGAAATTTTTTTCGAAAAAAATATTATCAAATTAATTTTCAGGAAATATTTTTTTTAATAAAATGATTAAAATGTATATTTTTTATAGTTGAATATCGAAATTGTTAAAAAAATGTTCGAGGGTTAATATGAAAAATCTGTTAAATTTTAGGGGTTAAATTGCAATTAAACATCGTTAAATTACTTTTTTACCCCTAACCTATTCGGAAATTGACGGAAGGGGTGCAAAGTGCAGCACCCAAACTTATCTGGGGTGTAAAGTGCAATTATTGAAACTATTGATATCACATTGACAATGGTTCAAACCAAAGGGTTGCACTATGCAATTAAACCATTATTTATTAATCCGATTCTGAGTCAGGGACAGAGTACCAAGACAATCGATAATATGAGGGTATATATGTATTCTTTATATGTGCATGCTGAATCTTTCCAGAAGCAATAATTTAAGATAGTTATTAGAGAAGATAGTGATAATTCTGGAACTATAATTACATTTAATTAGTGTTGTACCATTTTATGGAAACAAGCTGTTGTGTGGTCTCTGCATAGATATATGGTTAGTCATTTTCCGCAGGAGTTTCTTCTATAATTAGATTTAGTTGCTCAAAACATTTCCTGCATACGTTAAACTATCATAATAATAATGCGTTCATTATTCCTGCATACAATTACGACGTCTCTTTCTCTGTGCGTGTGTTACATCGTCTGAGAAAGGCCAAGGAACTTAAAAAGATGACCAAGGGACCGGCGGCCGACGATGAGAAATTAAAACCTAGAAAGTTAAAGTGTGGTCCATGTCATTATATTACAAGTTACAACTATATATGTACATATATGTTTAAACGGTGGGAACGGAACGCACATGGTTTCACATGCTCGTCCGTAAGTACAATGTTAATCTTGACTTTCTCCATCTACTTTGCAAGTATATATATATATATATATATATATATATATATATATATTTTAGCTTGTTTTTAAGTGAAAACCGGAGATATAATTGTAAGATACGAAATTTCAAATTCTAATCTTTATAACATTATTTTAGAATAAATGCTCAAAAGTTTAAGGTTACACTTTTTCCTAAATATATAACTAATTATATCACTAGTATAAGCACGTTTGAGATGGCCGGAAATATTTAAGGGCGACACAAATTTGCTATATAATTAAAAATATTAATATTTATATTTTCTCTATTTCACATTATTTTTAATCCACTTTTTTTTAAAAAAAAACACCCACGTTACCAATTTCACTAATTTAACAAAATATGTATATTATAAGTATATTATACAAATAATATATGTTTTATATTTTATTGAGCCATAAATGAAGTTAACACCGGGTATATCAATTTGAAACTACAAGATCCAACTTACTTGGAGAAACATTATCTTGAATCATCGCTGTTGTTATCATCTTCAATCAAGAAACGAACATTATTATTGTAGTTTCCAATCGAGAAATAATTCGTCGTCGTCAGTTAATATTGTAAATAATCATGTTCATTTTTTTCGGAATTAGTTGATGTTGCATCATTTTTTATTTGAGAAATATTTTTCCATAAATCTATTATTGCCATTGCCATTGTGATTTAGTCTCGTTATCAACTTGATTTTTAGTATAAAAAATATTTCTCTTCAAATACTTTGTTGGAGTTGGACATATAATTTAGAGCCAACCTACATCAGAGTATCTAATTTATTCTAGGAGTTAGTGTCTCTCTCTCATATAAACATATAGATCTAGCTAGGTCAGTAACTAAGGAACTAACATCTAGCTAGGTTGGTAAGCATCTCCAATAAACTCTTCATATAGGCTCTTAAGTTGGAAAATAAAGAGTGGTGTTTAAATTTGAGCTCCAAGAGGCTATCAGACGCTCTTTAAAAGTTTAAGAGCCCCTTCTCTCTCCTCATTTCTAAGAGCCTCTAGCTAGCTCTTAACTCTCTTAACTAATATTTTATTATAAATTGGTAAGATGTACTATCTCTCTTTCCACTTTATTTTGTACTTTAATAATTTCAAGTTACTTTTAATAATATAAAATTGAATGAGGAGTGGATATAAAGAGTATTGTTGGAGATGAATGTACACTAAATTGCTAAGAGCTAATAATTTATATTATATTAAAGAGTGATCTTAAGAGGCTGTTGGAGATACTCTAAGTAACTTGTACAAACATTCAGCTGTGAATACAACTTTGAGCTTCTTTCATCTTCTTCATCACATCAACAACTTAGTTCTTTTACTGTTTTCATATGGTGTAATAGACAAACAAAGTGCTGATGTGATTTCTAAATGGGGCATTTGTATTAAAACTCGTCAATGCAGACTACCTTTTCCTAGAAGTATCATTCATTCTACAGAAAAATTTCAACCAATACATGTCGATTTATGGGGTCCTTATTCTGTTCAAACCTATAATAAATATAGGTATTTTATCATCATTGTTGATGACATCACTCGTACTACATGGGGTCCTTATTCTGTTCAAACCTACTCATTTGTTGAGTTGTAAGAGTAATGGATTCGAGTTTATAAAATACTTTGTGTCAATGGTCTAAACTCATTTTCATTGTAAAGTACAACCATACGAACTGATAATGCTTTAGAATTAGGCTTCAGTAAAGCTATTAGTGAGTTCTTCCTTTCATAAGGTATTTTACGTTAAACACCCTGTTCACACATACCACAACAAAATGGTATCGTGGAACGTAAATACAAGCACTTACATGAAACTTCAAGAGCTCAATTACTCCAATATAAATTACCAAAATAGTACTGGAGGGACTGTGTTC
The DNA here is from genome assembly GCF_009905375.1 of Apium graveolens. NCBI lineage: Eukaryota > Viridiplantae > Streptophyta > Magnoliopsida > Apiales > Apiaceae > Apium > Apium graveolens. Next base: position 180,180,954 of record NC_133647.1, read on the forward strand.
TAACTGCAACATATTTGATTAATCAATTTCCCTCGAAGCTCTTATCTGGCTATTCACCTTATGAGCTGTTGTTCGGGAGCAAGCCTGACTGTTCCAATATAAAAACATTTGATTGTTTGAGTTATGTGTGTACAAACAAAGTTGGGAGGGATAATTTTTCACTAAGGGCAATTCCTTGTGTACTTCCGGGATATCCATATGGGAAGAAGGCACATAAATTCCCCGGTCTTGAGAATAGATCCATTGTCATATCACGAGATGCAGTTTTTCACGAGAATGTATTTTCTTATGTTCCTCACACTTCTTCACAAATTTTCCCTTTACCTAGATCTGACATCTGTTTGGAAAATTACACTCATTCTTCACCTACTCATATCTCTCAAGGTTCTTCTGATGATTCTTCTGATGCTAGAAGTATTCCTCATAATGATAATTCTCTCAATACAGAAGACACTACAATTTCAGTACATGTTAGGAAATTAAACAGAAACAATAAGCTTCCTAGTTACCTAACAGACTATGTATATTCCTATAGATGTCAAGTCATTGCTGCTTGTTTTTGCACTGTGACATCTGTTTCTCAACATCTTGCTGGTTTACCCAATCAGAAGTCACCCACTTGTCTTTCTGCTGCTACAGTATCAGTACCTTATGTTGCACCACCATATGAACCTAGTTCTTACAATGAAGCTGTTAAATATCCAGAATGGTAGAAAGCCATCTCTGCAGTATTCTCAGCTTTGAAAGCTAATCAAATCTCGTCCCTTGTTCCAATGCCTGAAGGAAAGAGGCCCATATCTTATAAATGGGCATTTAAGGGTAAACAAAATTCAGATGGAACTATTGAACGATATAAGGCCAAGTTGGTTGTGAGAGGCTACATGCAAATTGAAGGTGTTAATTTCACGGAAACATTCTCACCGGTGGTTGAAATGACAATAATAAGAAGCTTGGTGGCTACTGTAGTTAATAAATGATGTGGTTTGTTTCATTTGGACGTGAAAAATGCTTTATTACACATAGATTTATTTGAGGATGTTTATATGACTCCTCCTCCTGGACTTCATGTGGAAGATCGGTCTTTGGTATGTAAGCTTGAAAAAATCTCTGTACGGTTTGAGGCAAGAGTCCAGAAATTGGAACACGAAGCTAAAGGCCACAATACTTACCAAGGGTTACACAATATCTGAAAATGATCCATCCCAGTTTTAGAAGAAAAATGACTCTTTAGTTGTGTACTTGGCCGTATACGTAGATGATATTTTGGTAGTTGTTACCCTTTTGGATTTGAACATGAAGTTGGTTCCTAGTCAGGGGACATTGTTGCCTGATGCATCTCTATATCGAAAGTTGGTAGGCAAGCTGAATTTTTTAACAAACACTCATCCTAACCTTTTTTTCTATGTTCAATATCTCAGCCAGTTTATATCTGCACCAAGAAAACCATATTAGGATGCTGCTTGTCGAGTTCTTATGTATCTCACCAATGATCCAGGTCAAGGATTATTGTTCACCAAGGATACTTCTTTTATATTGGAAGCATTCTGTGATGCGGACTGGGCAACTTTCCCTAACTCCAGAAAATATATCAGTGGTTACATAATTTTACTTGAAAGAAGTCTTATTTCATGGAAATCAAAGAAATAGCATACCGTTTCTCTATCTTCTGCAGAGGCATAATATAGATCTTTACGCAGATTAACTTCTGAACTCGCATGACTCTATCGATTGTTAGATGAGCTTGAGGGGCCTGATATCAATCCTATTCTTGTCAAATGTGATAATCAGGATCATTTCATTATCTTACACACCTTCAAAGGACCAGTTTGCTTATATATGTACCAAACCATTAACTGGTTTTTAACATCATCTTCTACTTGGCAAGTTAGAAGTGTTCTCAGATTCACCCTCCAACTTGAGTGGGGTATTGGAGTTGGACATATAACTTAGAGCCTACCTACATCACAGTATCTAACTTATTTTAGAAGGAGTTAGTTAGATTTTGTAACAAACCTCTCTCTCTCCCCCCCCCTCTCTCTCTCTCTCTCTCTCTCTCGTATATAAACAGATAGATCTGGCTAGCTTAGTAACTAAATAACTTGTACAAACATTCAGTTGTGAATACAACTTCGAGCTTCTCTCATCTTCTTCATCACATCAATAGCTTAGTTCTAGTTTTACTATTTCATATACCTTGATATTATACTAAAGTAATTGCAAATTCTTAATTTATTTCTTATCTATATATAATATCCCAACATGCCTATAATATTAATTAGATATTTTATTCTCGTAAAATGATAGATTTACTCATGTATTTATTATTTTTTTAAAAATATGTAGTTTGTGAGAATTGAACCTATTAATAGGAATCCAACCTAAGTATGCTCATTCACCAATATATCTTAAAACCACTACACCAAATTATCACGTGTATTTTTCACCAAACATATAATATGTGAATGTCATTTAATATTGAGATATTTTATTTAATTTTAAACAGTCTACGAAATATGGGATATCATGTTCTATTATTAGGTTCAAACCACATATATTTGAGAGCTGATAACGCCCCTCTAAAGAAAAATAAGGTCAAAGATGAAGAACAATGAATTTAGTAGAGTTGCAAACGAACAGAACCGAGTCGAGTTCTGTCCGAGCCGAGCCGAACCTAATTTTTTTTAAAACGATCTGAGCCGAGCCGAGTTTAAAAACCGAGCCGTAAAAAATATTCACGAACGACTCGTATATAAACGAGCCGAGCCGAGTTGAACACGAGTTTGCTCACGAACAACCGAGCCGAGCCGAACTCGAGCCGAGTTGAGTTGTCCACTAATAGTTCGCATATATTTTTTAATCGACCTAGCTTAAGGTATAATTTATAATTTTATAAGTTATATGGAGATCAAATACTAATTTTATCTTAAAATCATATACGCACACTCAGACTCTACACTTGTTTCTTAATCCATGTAATTTTATCAATTTATTTCACAAGTCGAGATTTAGAACAAAATCATTTTTATTTTAAATTATTGAAACATTCATAACTTTAGAAAACGTATATTACTTTTAATTTGTTGATGTCGATTGTCAAAGATTTAGTAATTTTTGATATTTCAGTTAAATTGGTTTAGAGTAGAAAAGACGTATAAAATAAAATAAAGGAAGTAAGCCCCTTTAAGTGGTTGAAAAATATAATTAATAAAAATTATTTTATATTTTTGTAAAAATATTATAATGTTATTATTTATTTTAACAACTCACTATTTTAATTTATTCGAAATCGTAATTTTGGTCGATTTTATCATAGATTCCTCTAATAAAAGTGTGAGGTGAAATTTAGGCTTAAGTTTAATTATAAATTGTTTGTTAAAGTAATAAAGTTCTAGTGATATCTATGAAATTAATTAAATTATTTATTGTTAAAATATTTATTAAATTTTTATTAAATTAATAATTTTACTTTAAAATTAGTATTAAATTTTAATTAAAAAAATTAAAATCTTTATACAAGTGATTAGTAAATATTTATTATATGTTATATATAAAAATTTTATCCGAGCCGAGCCGAGTTACCGAGTCTGAGCCGAGTCCGAGCTAAACGAGCCGAGTCCGAGCCGAACATACCAAAAACTCGGCTCGGCTCGTTTAATAATCCGAGTTTGTTTTTTTGTTCGCGATCGACTCGTTTAAGAAAACGAGCCGAACCGAGTTCACTTAAACGAGCCGATCCCGAGTTTTGTTCACGAACGGCTCTGTTCATTTGCAGCTCTAGAATTTAGAGTTATATTATTGTTTAATTTGAATGGATATCTACAAGATATGTTTTTGTTCAAAATTTTTGACAACCATTGTGTTCCTCTCTTGTTTATTTGTTCACTCGTGGGTGTAGATTTATTAATGTGTTCTATTGTGTTAAATTAGGTGTGTAAATTTATTAAAGTGTTTTCGTGTAAAAATTGTTCGTTGACTAGGATGTTATTGATATTCCATGTTTATCAATGGCCTGGTAATAGATTTATCAAAGTATTTTGTTGATAGTGTTACATTCTTAAGATTATTTAAGCATATTTTTTTCTATTTACTACTTTGAGGCATCTTGGAAAGGTAACAAGCAGGCACAATAAAATAATGTTTCTAAAAACTATTGTCCATTTAAGCGAATATTATTTTCCTAAATAACCCTCGAGTAACATTTTCAGGTACCCATTGTCTATGCATAAATGAATCTTATTGAAAAGGTTAGGTATACATATTAAAAATTAAGGGATGTGACTGAGAAAAACCTATGATTATTTTAGATTGCATTTCTCTTGTTGGAATTTGAAACTGAACTAACACATGATGTTTGGAAAAAATTCTCAGATTCTATATTCATCTGCAAGTCTGGTCTTGATGAGGTAATGTGCCCTGTCAAATTGAAGTAAAAAAGGAAAACAAGGAGAATTCATCGACAAAAGAAACCGACCAACATGAAGATGGATACAATGAGGGTAATAGTCTATGCATCCAGAAATGAGGACCACGAGATGCAAGATGAACTTGACTGTTGGAGTCTTTATAAAAACAGGGAAATATGATCATATAAAAATAGGGAAAGAAAACGAGGAAAAAAAATCAGATCCAGCTATAGTACGATCTTTATAAAAGTGACAGAGAGAAAGAGATATCAAATTCCCTATAAAGGCCATTGTTAGCTCATCTTTATAGTACGATTTTATGCACTTGTCCACCCAGCATCCCATTTTCTTAACAAAAATCGCAGATTGTAACAGTTAAGCTCATCCTAAATAAATAAATGACGTTACAAATTAAATAGCTTATCAGACACATATTTGATGGCTCCAAAAATTATGAATTCCAACCACGTACGAATCTTGACATATTATAAGCTACTGACACCCCCACTTAAGTTGCTAACACCTTTCAATACTTAGTTTTGATTGTCTTCTTATTGCAAAATTTGAAAAATCATATATAAGATATTATGATAATATATATGTAAACACTAACTTATTTCTATAATTTTTTTAATTAGTTAAAAGCCATTGCATATCAGAATATAAGTTTTTTAGGTGACATGAACATCACTTTCAGTTATTTGAAAATTATCTTCTCCGGAACATATTAAAGAAGATTAAAGGAGATTGCACTTTATATGATTTTATAATAAAGTAAATAATTTCACACGATATTTTTCTATGTTAAAGAACATCAAAGAAAGCAACATGTTTTAAGTTACCCAATTTTTTGTTATAACATCGTCGTGGGAAGTAGTATTTACACCAGATACTATATTTGGACTTCGAGTCCTAACCTTGAATCCTTTATTTTACTTATGAAATTTATGTTCTGTCATATTTGAACTGCAACATAATAAGTACAATATATTTTGAGCCAATTACACACAGAGTTCTACATAATATTCTATAATCTAGTACATATGTTCAACTAACTTAGAGAACATTTTTATAATATAACAAATTTAGTTAATGATTTACAGAAATTTTGTATTACATAGTATAACATATGTATTTAATACTAGTCCTCTCTCGGGTTGGGGTTGGGGAATATCTGAGCTTGGAGAAATGGTCACTACCTCGATTTATTATCACGCACTCTATACTATTTTGCAAGGGTAATTGACAATTAAAACAATCCAAATTAACAATAAGAAATTAGATGTCAAGAACAAGAATATGAACTAGAAGATATAAAACAAAGATATAGACACTAACCCGACTCAGTGTGCATGTTGCCCTCCATCTTATATAATGTTAGGAATATACCATGAGGAATGATTGATTTGTGAGTAATATTGTTCAACTGGTTTTAATCAGGTCAATTTATTCAAATATGAAAGTCGGACTATTAAATTGTTAAATCAGTCAATCGATTACAGAACTGAACAAATGGAAACGTATATACTGTAGCGTGAGAAGTGCAAGGATCACAATATTTTCAGACTTGGTAACAAATTGATTGAACAAATACGTTATGCGTATATATTATATGTATTTTTTAGTTTATAGATATTACCTTGTAATGTAAAACATATAGAATACTGTTTAATATGTATATAATCTAGACTGTTGGATTAAAAAGGAATTAATGGTAATGATGAAGGGTCTCTAGTTCTCCCACTGAAGAGGGTTCTCTTTTGAATTCAAAAGCATAATTTGACCCATTTTTTGGAAAAATATTCGTTATTTGGCTAAGTGAACCGATTTACTACGTAAATTTAGTCAATTTGAATTATGAGTCTGACGAAGATATCTGATCGATAAGATGAAATATTTTATATCAATAAATTGAAGTGTTTGATATTTTTTATAAAATCAATTCAATAACCAATATGTATCAAATTTACTAATTTGGACAAAGATGAGTTATTTTATGAACTTGACATACATGAAATTTGACATGAGTCGTCACAAAATCTGTTGATCACCCAAACTTTCAAGATGTGTGCTTGCCGGCAGAAGCTATGAAGCTAGTTGAGTCTGATGTAGTCTCTAACCTATAAGATCAGATAAATGGCTCAAAGTTGAAAATAAATTAATATTATTATTGAATTAGTATACGAAAAAAGGTTGAAATCATTCATGAATAAAAGTCTGGCAATGATTAAAATAACGATATATTGATTCCCATACTAGAAAACTATCTATATCTGGCCTATATTAACACGACCAACAATATAACATATTCTAGAATACACATATCTCATTTGACATACCTATATTGTAATCTACACATCGTTACCATGAATATAACAACCTTATATCACACTTTAATACGACATCAATGAAGTTGGACATAGACATTATCGATTCCAAATATAACATGTTTCAATTACCTTACATCATAAATATTGGACCTACACAAATTACAATTAGTATTGACACATATTTAACTCAAAGATCACAATACCCAAAAGATCTATCGTGACCAGAATAATCAAAGTCTGAAAAGGAAAAACCGTGAACACTGCACAATATTTTATCACTCATTGATCTAAACAGTCATTCAGTATAAACTGTTTCGAATTATATTTTTCTTACAATTCAAGTAAATAATGAAGGAAGATACATTTTATTTTCTAGCAAAACCCGCGCAAACTAAAATTTAACAATTATACCCTCTGCATTATAAAACATTACTAAAAATAGTATGTGCCTCGCACGAGTTAATATGCTAGCTAAAGTTTTGAAGACACAATAAAAAACTTACATTTTTTATGATATAAAGACCAATTATACAACTAATATAACTAATATAATAAGCAAACAATCTCTATTACACAAATTGTAATACTTACAGTAACGTTCCATTACTACACCATATCCGAGTCTTGTTTTTCTTGTGATTAAATTCCCAAATTAGTTGACCTGGCTTGCTGAAGTTGCATAATATGTTTAACAATTATTTTTAGTAGATGATAATGTTAGGCACAAAGCATGCACTAAATGAATCATGCAAGTATACGCGTTCGCAAGTAATATAGAATGATTTCTAGTTCGTTCCCACAGAGACTCTAATTAATTATATTTAATTAACACTTACTCACCAATGTATGATTATTCTTCAATGCCAAGACAATAATAATTAAGGTTGGTAAACTAATAATTACTACGAGAATTAAACACTTGAATTAACAATATTAAACACGCATGAGATCCTAACTTCATTACTACTTCATTCAATAGTTATTGTTATTAACCTTAGCATGTAATGGTGATGATATTAATCGAACAACACGAAACTGATAAACGCCAACTTTCATTGTACGAATACCATTCTACCAAGCATCCACAATTAAGATAGAAGTTGAATATGCATCAATTATGTTGAGACCCTATATGTCTACAGAATTTGACAACATAACGATTTATGTGCAAGTTATTCATGATGATTACACAGGGCAAGTAAAACGGTTAGAGTTACCCACGAATCATGCATACAATACATGAACCTATGCTAGCATGACAAGTTCTGAATCTCAAGATTCACTGTCGATTTACAAGAGATTAACAGGCTATCTTACATGTTCGCGACGCATATAAGACGAATAAGCACAACCTATACTAGATATCATACAATCACCACATACCAAGGTATTAAATAATTAACTAAAGAATTCCAGTAAATCCGCTAGGATCCCATGCTCACGATTAGCCCATAATAGAACTCATCGTCACCAAGGGTTCATATGAAAGCATGATAATAACACAACGATATAAAGATGAAAAATACTTAATAAATAATGAAGTATGTCACAAGAGTATTAAGGTTCAAAGCATAAAGAAAACTAGCATCCACTGTTATAACGAATTAAAAGAATCACAAGATAAACGTATGCTTCCTCTTATTCATTATTGCATGCTAAAACGGCCTTCTCAATCTTCTTGCCCTTGCTCTTGATGAAGAAAACATCTTCCCATAAGGTTTACATAATAGCCCAAGAGAACCAGCGCCAACAGAAGCACAACTGTACTTGAATTAATAAAATCCAGATTCTGAAATTCCGCACGCACGCGGTCGCCTGCTGCCTCCACGCGGCCGCTTCTGGCACGCGGTCGCCTGCTTCTAGCGTGCGGTCGCGTGCTACCCTTCTGAAGAATACTTTATTTTGCTCCTGTTTTTTCTGATTTCTTCGCTCATCACCCCTAGACTGATTCCAAGCACTTCCTTAAGCTTTATTTGATGAAGACCACCTATCTAAGCAAGTTATATCCTGAAATGTAAAAACACTAGAAAATGCGTCAAATACACAAAATACTTGAGTTCAAGACACCAATTCAAGCCGTTATGAGACACTCTACGTGGTATAAAATGCCACTTATTACACCCCCAAACTTAAATCGAAGTTTGTCCTTAAGCATCACAGACTCAAACTCAGAATAAAACATGCATGAATACAACTCTATGAATTCAGCGATCCCCTCGCGATGACTAAACCAACCAACATATGACCTATCAACAAATGCAATTAGGCGACTAAAGATCAATTAAATCATGCAAGCTAACATACAACTAGAAATGTGGTGTGTGCGAATGCTTAACATATATGCTTCGAAATCAGATCAATCACCATAACTTAATTATTCTCAAGGCAATCACAAACTTATACGAAGAATATATTCTAGACAAAAAATGACTTATAACACTTCAAGATTATTGGAGTTTATTACGGATTGATGTTTTTATTCAACACATAAAACAAATGCTTATTTAATCGTGCAATGAGTGAGGTCCACAAAAGACTTATGCAGTGGTACCCATTTAGCGAGCGTTAGGTTAGCGGATCCCAGACTATAAAAGCCTTAGGTCACTAGGCACAAAGTCCCCTAACAACTTAATAACTCGAATACCAAAGAGCCCACTCGTGATCAATTGTGCATTAAACCATATTCTTTTTTCCTTTTTTTTCTTTTTCTTTTTTTTTTTCAATTTCTGAGCAAGTGCGTTTCGCTCCATCTTGCTCAACCCTAGACTACTCGTATACAATACGAGCCGGCTACTAGCCATTTGACGCCTAGCCACAACTAGCAATGAATTCCATTTTTTTCTCCAATTTGTATCTTTTCATGTCTTTTATCATTAAGAGCCTAGCATGCATTTTAAGTATAAGCAATAGATTAACCTCAAAAACCATCAAACCATGACAATAATCTAGTCCTTAAGCATACTCTAAGGCTTAGTGAAATTACAAGTGTTTCTAGCATGCATGTCAACCTAACAAGATTCAACATCATTCTAACGCTATCACTACACTCGCATCAATATCATATATTAATCGGTAAATAACACAAAGGGATCATGGTATATGCATGAGTTATATGACATGATAAATAAAGCTATAAATAAAATAAAAAAAAACTATATGGCAAAAATACGCAATTATATGAACTAAACTATCATGAATATGCAAATACATGACACACACACAAATATGTTCTTTAACTACCACCCCCAAACTTAAAATCTTCACTGTCCCCAGTGAAGGTAATAGAAAGGAACACAAAGTATACCTACTCAGACGAATCATCATCATCACCCTCAGAGGGTGGAGTGTCAGGAGGTGGATAAGCAGAATCCTCACCAAAAATGGCCCACTGGATGTTAGCTCCAAGGCCTCTAAATGCAGTCCTAAGTGCCTGGGTGAGCTCCTCCGCAAACTGACTCTATGACTCATACATCGCATCCATCCTCCTCGAAAGCCTCCTGTACTGGACATCATCCAATCCCGAACCATCTCCTCCCCGGGCTCTCGAAGAGCCTGCCTCTCTCTGTGTTTGACTGGGCCTAACCATGGTAGCACCAGCTGCTGGAACTCCTCCTGAAAGGTGATACCCCAAACAATGTGACTCAGGCTCTCCCCCTGTCTAATCTTGCATCATATTCAAAGTCAATGAATCCATAGGAGCGGCCGACATCTGCAACTGCTCATAAGAAAGCCACTGGACTCCAACTGCCTTGCAAAGCTTCGTGACAATAGAGACATACGGGATAGAGTATTGCGATTTCCCCCTCAAAAACTTCAAAATCCCTTGGTAGATGTACTCACCAAGGTCCACATAATATTCATTATTCAGAATTCCCCATAATAACCTCGCCCTCTCCATTGTAACCTCATGTGCATGCAAAGAAGAAAGAATATTATCACATATAAACGCATTCCAAGCACGAGCATACCTGTTCATCGCGATAACAGGGAAAGTATGATAATCGTTGGATCCCCTTTTGAACTTCCACACTATGCCCGACTGACAGAAAGTAGCAACAATCAAGTCCAAATCAAAGTCCTCAGGGGCCTTTGCATTCCAATGCTCCTCTTGTGGTTTCCTTTGTCGCTATCTAATCACCCGGCGAATCGCCTCGGGCTGATAATCAACAGTAAGCCCACGAACAATAGAAAACCCATTCTTGTCAGCCTTGACGTTTGCATAGAACTCGCGAACAATACTCACCAAAACCGCCTCAGGTGACTCGCAGAATGTAATCCATCTCTTCTCAGCAATCATCGGTAGCAACTCACCATCCCTCCCTGATGGTAAGAACCCCCTCTCCCTCATAATAGGCTTAGTCAGAAGCTTGTTGTACTCTTCTTCAGCAGCCCTATCCAACAATCGGGGCCTCGCAGCAGTATTCCTCGAAGAATCAGTAGTAGTCGGGTTGGTGCTACTGCCACCCAGAGTTCGTGATCTCTTTGGGGCCATGAAAACTGAGAATAAGAGTTGGAGAGTTTGTGTTTGGTGTGTAGGAGAGATTTTGTAGAGTGAAAGTGTGTGGGATGTGTATGGAGAGGTTGTATGTATTTATAGGGCAAAATTAGGGTTATAATTTGATTAGGAGTGGGGATTGTGGCAAGGTATGAGGAGGTATCGTGGGTTAATGGGTTATATTTTTTTGTGAATTTTTTTGTTTTGTTTTTTAGGCTGAAAAATGATTTTTCAACAGTTAGGGACGCACGCGGTCGCCTGCTGGCACGCGGTCGCGCGCTCCTAGCACGCGGCGTATGCTAGGCTACTGGAAAAAAAAATTCTGCAACTTTTTTCTGATTTTTTTGGGTTTTTAGATAAAGTACTATATTCTAAGGTGTCCTATGGTCTCATATCTTGGGTTGCCTCCCAAGAAGCGCTTCTTTTACGTCATTAGCTTGACATGGAGTTATGCGATCAAGTTGACAATAAAACGGCACTAACCACTTCACGGCTTGCCGTATCCCCATAATAGTGCTTCAATCTTTGACCATTTACTTTGAATGCATGGCCCGGATCATTCTCAAAAATCTCCACCACTCCATGTGGAAACATAGTTTTGACGATAAATGGTCCAGACCACCTTGATTTCAACTTTCCAAGAAAATGTCGGAGACGAGAGTTGAATAGAAGAACTTGTTGCCCCGACACGAATGACTTAGGCGATAGCTTCCCATCATGGCACATTTTTACCTTTTCCTTGTACATTTTATTGTTTTCGTACGCTTGAAGTCGAAATTCATCAAGTTCATTTAACTGAAGCATTTGGTTCTTCCCAGTTGCATCTAGATCAAGGTTTAACTTCTTCAATGCCCAATAAGCCTTATGCTCAAGCTCCGCAGGTAAATGACATCCCTTACCATAGACAAGTTGAAATGGGGACATCCCAAGTGGAGTCTTGTATCCTGTTCTATAAGCCCAAACAGCTTCATCGAGCTTCAAAGACCAATCTTTCCTTGACGGACAAATGACTTTCTCTAGAATGTACTTGATCTCTCTATTAGACACTTCAGCTTAACCATTAGTTTGCGGATGATAGGCAGTAGAAATGTGATGATTCACATTTAGTGTTGCATCATAGAAGTGAACTTACGATTGCAAAAATGTGACCCTTCGTCACTTATGATAACTCGTGGCGTTCCAAACCTTGTGAATATCTGCTTATGAAGAAAACTTAACACTACCTTTGCATCATTAGTCGGCAGAGCTTTGACTTCTACCCATTTCGAGACATAATCGACTACCAGCAAGATGTACTGATTATTGTAGGACGAGATAAATGGTCCCATGAAATTGATTCCCCAAACATCGAAGACCTCAACTTCAAGTAGCACATTTAAAGGCATTTCATCCTTTCTGGAAAGATTTCCAACTCATTGGCAACGATCATACCTTAAAATGAACTGATGTGCATCCTTAAACAACGTAGGCCAGAAAAACCTGCTTAAAGAATATGAGCTACTGTCTTTTCACCACCATAATTTCCACCATAAACTGTAGAATGAAAGTCTCGTAATATCCCCTCCGTCTCACAGAATGGGATACATCTCCTGATGATCTGGTCAGCTCCTTATCTAAACAAATATGGTTCATCCCACATGTACCACTTCATCTCATGCAGAAACTTCTTCTTTTGAGCCGCATTTATATTAGAAGGCATTATATTGCTAACAAGATAGTTCAAAATGTCTACGAACCATGGCTCTTCTTCTTGAATTACGAACAATTGCTCATCCGGAAAAGATTCTTTGATCAATGTCTTATCATGTGAAGTAGAATCAGGATTCTTCAATCTAGAGAGATGGTCAGCTACTTGATTTTCAGTACCTTTTCGATCTTTTATCTCTAACTCGAATTCCTGTAGTAAGAGAACCCAACGAATAAGTCTAGGCTTCAAATCCTTCTTTGAGACCAAATAGCAGATGACAGCGTGATCAGTGAACACTGTCACCCTTGTCCCAAGTAGATAAGATTGAAATTTTTTGAAACCAAAAACTATAGCCAAGAGCTCCTTCTCAGTAGTGGCGTAGTTCAGTTGGGCTCCATTTAGCGTCTTACTAGCATAGTAGACCGCATGAAAGATATTAGTCTTTCGCTGCCCAAGAACTGCTCCCACTGTATAATCACTTGCATCACACATCATCTCAAAAGGTTCTCTCCAATCAGGTGCCGTAATAACTGGTGTGGTGATTAAACTCTTCTTGAGAGTCTCGAATGCTGCCAAGCATTCATCATCAAATTTTAAAAGCACATCTTTCTCGAGCAAGTTGCACAACGGCTTAGATATCTTAGAAAAGTCCTTGATGAAACGCAGATAAAAACCCGCATGACCAAGAAAGCTACAGATTCCTTTCACATAAATAGGTGGTGGAAGATTTTCAATTACGCCCACCTTGGCTTTATCCACCTCAAGACCTTTACTAGAGACCTTATGCCCAAGAATGATGCCTTGTTGCACCATGAAGTGACATTTTTCCCAATTGAGCACCAGAATGATTTCAACACACCTTTTGAGCACCAAACGGAGATTATTCAAGCATTCATCATATGAATGTCCAAATATGGAAAAGTCATCCATGAATACTTTGACATTATTTCCAATCATATAAGAGAATATAGCCATCATGCATTTCTGAAAAGTGGCAGGTGCACCACATAAGCCAAAAGAAACTCTGCGAAAAGCAAACGTGCTAAATGGACAAGTGAAAGTAGTCTTCTCTTGATCTTCTAGTACAATGCAAATCTGATTGTTGCCCGAATAGCCATCCAGAAGACAATAATACTCATGACCAACCAACCTGTCAAGCATCTGATCGATGAATGGAAAAGGGAAGTGATCCTTCCTCGTGGCTTTATTCAAATTCTTATAGTCCATGCATACCCTCCAACCTGTGACTGTTCGAGTGGGGATGAGCTCGTTCTTCTCATTTGCTACCACAGTAATACCTCCTTTCTTAGGTACACATTGCACGAGGCTCACCCAAGAACTGTCAGAAATAGGATATATAATTCCTGCATCCAGCCATTTTATAATTTCTTTCTTCACCACTTTTTTCATGATAGGATTAAGCCTTCGCCGTTGCTCAATAGTCGGCTTGCTACCTTCCTCTAGCAGAATTTTATGCATGCAGTACGAAGGGCTGATCCCTTTTATATCTGCTATAGTCCATCCAATGGCCGATTTGAATTCTCTCAGAATCCTCAAGAGCTTGTCCTCATCACTACCTGAAAGGTCAGATGCAATAATAACAGGCAAAGTAGATGTATCACCTAAAAAAGTATACCTCAAGTGTCCAGGTAATGGTTTAAGCTCCAAAGTAGGTGCTTCATCAATAGATGGTTTGAGCTTTCCCTCAGCATTCTTGAGATCAGTAATTCCAAGAGATTCAAATGGCATGTCTAGCTTCCGTTTCCAAGGAGAAGCATTTAGATATTGTAACTGCTCATTGCCTTCATCATCTTCACTGTCAAAATCCCCCAATAAGGCTTTTTCTAAGGCATCAGACCGTAGCACATGATCAAGTTCTGAAGTAACTGCAGAATCAACCAAATCCACCTTGAAGCACTCCTCATCTTCCGTAGGGAATTTCATCACATTGAACACATTAAATGTCACATCTTGATCTTGCACCCTCATAGCGAGTTCACCTTTTTGCACATCTATCAAGATACGTCCTATAGCCAAGAAAGGTCTTCCCAAGATTATGGGAATCTTCTTATCTTCCTCGAAATCCAGAATGACAAAATCTGCAGGAAAGATGAGCTTGTCCACCTTTACTAGTACGTCCTCCACGATACCTCGTGGGTATGTAATCGAACGATCAGCCAATTGTAGAGACATGCAGGTGGGCTTCAGATCCGGCAAATTCAGCTTTTTAAAGATAGACAACAACATCAGATTGATGCTTGCTCCCAAATCGTAAAGGCACTTGTCAAATGACAACTTGCCAATGGTGCAAGGAATGGTGAAGCTACTCGGATCCTTAAACTTTGGAGGTAACTTTTGATGCAGCACGATACTGTACTCTTCCGTCAGAGCAACGGTATCAAGATCATCCAGTTTCAACTTCCTCGAAAGAATACCTTTCATGAATTTTGCATAACTAGGCATTTGCTCAAGAGCCTCAGCGAAAGGTATGTTGATGTGAAGTTTCTTGAACACATCCAGAAACTTATCAAATTGCTTGTCCAGCTTTTGTTTTTGCAATCGCTTAGGAAAATGTGGTGGAGGATAGAGTTGTTTCTCCCCTGTATTACCCTCAGGCAGAGTGTGGTCAACAGTAGTCTTCCTTGGTTCCCCCTCTTTCTCATTTTACATTCCTTCTTTATCTACAACTTCAACTTCTACATCTTTTGCTTTTTCAGCATCAACAACTTTTCCAGACCTTAAGGTGACAACTTTGACTTGCACTTTAGCTTCATTCCTGCCTGGAACTTCAGTATCGCTGGGAAGTATGCCAGGTTGATGATTCAGCAAGGCATTGGCTATTTGTCCAATTTGATTTTCCAAGGTCTTGATAGATACAACCTAACTTTTGCACAACAGCTTTAACTCCTCGAAATCAGCACTAGAAGGTGGAGCAACACCTCCTTGTTGAGGATATGGTTACCTTTGAGCAAATTGCCGAGGTTGCTGGAATCCAGGTGGATTAAACTGTTTATTTGCAGCTTGCTGATATGATTGCTGAACAACATTCTGATTATTGCTCCAGCTGAAATTTGGATGATTTCTGTTATTAGGATGATAAGTAGCGGGTACAGGCTGCTGCGGTTTCTGGAAATTGTTCACATATTGAACATTTTTATTAACAATAGAACACTGATCCGTAGCATGAGAGCCAGCACAAAGCTCACAAACACTAGATAATTGGTTTACGCCATAGTTGGTTAAAGAATCGACCTTCATAGTCAGCGCCGTGAGCTGTGCTACAATAGTTGTAGCTGCATCAACTTCCAGAATACCTGCTACTTTCCCAGGCATCATCCTTTGAGTTGGGTTTTGATACTCGTTTGCAGCCATAGTTTCAATAAGATTATAGGCCTCGGAATAGCTTTTGGCCCACAAGGCGCCTCCAGAAGCTGCATCGAGCATGGGTCGAGATTGGACCCCCAAACCATTGTAGAAACCAGTGATCACCATCCAGTCAGGCATACCATGATGTGGACACTTTCTCAACATCTCCTTATAACACTCCCAAGCTTCGCACATAGATTCTCCTGGTTGCTGCGCAAACTGAGTAATAGCACTCCTCATAGCTGCAGTTTTGGCCATTGGATAGAACTTCACCAAAAACTTTTGCGCAAGATCTTCCCAAGTAGTGATGGACCCAGCTGGTAAAGTGTTAGTCCCTTAACAATATAACAAGAATTACAGAAGGGGGGTTAAATGGAATTCTTGTAACTTTTTCCTGAATAAAAATTGTTCTAACTCAATTATATATATCAGTGTAAATTGATTAGCAGAATGTGGAATAATCACTTGAATTGAATCAAAACACAAGTAATTAAAAACAAGAGTCTTTAAAAACTTTCTGGTGGATTTGAATGATTCCACCAGAGATATATAATATATATCGAGAGAACTCTGTGTGCAAAAAGCTCACAGCTGCTTACAAATAAACAACTAAGAATACAGAGAAATACCGAGAATTCAGCTTATAAATGTTGCTCTCTTGGTTGCTTAGTTTCTTAGTTTTTTTTTCTATTTGCTACTTCTTGGTTTATATATCACCAAGATTACAAAGCAATAAGACAAGATAATAAAACAAAAACTATCGAGTCTATTACAATGCTACTTCATTACTCTATTCCAGCAACTTTAAATATCTTCATAATAGCATGGAAAGGGCAATACTTCTTTGTTCTCGAAAACCCAGTTGAATAGGCTACCACATTCCATTTGCATACACTCGACGCATATGACTGTGTTGTCACTGTCAACAGATATTTGAATTCTTTATCCGTCGGGTTCATGATCATCCGTCAAGTTAATGATCATCCGTCGGGTTGTTGATCATCCGTCGAATTCATTGTTGTTTATCCGTTGAGTAGCAATCAGGCATTAGACTTTATTTCATTAATGCAGAATTACAAGACATCATCTATGTACACTTAATCAATCTATTCTGCATATCTAGTTAAAGTCAACATGACTTAAGTACTACTACAGATTCTAAACAATGTGTATGCAGAAATGTGCTACAGACTTATTGTTACATAAGCTACTCACTCGATGGATAATAAATCATCATCCGTCGGGACTATATTGAGTCATCCGTCGAGACTATAATCCTTATATGTCGAGTGCTACATTTTCACTAAGTAAAATCTACCAAGGTGTTTTGTTAATGAAATCATCAAGTTCACAACATATACACAATAATCTCCCCCAATTTATGTCTACTGGAATTGTAGCCATAAATTAAGAGATACTTGATGATAACAAAACACCCAAAAAAAATACAACTTTGAAAGTAGATAGATAAAACTGTAAAGTACTTCAATTAATAAAATGTACAAAGTTTTGCTCAGAGTCATTTTCAAGATGCTCCTCTAGCCTGAGTAGATTTATCTAGTTCCTTGAAGGTCTGGATCTCTTTCCAAGCTTTCTGTTATTTTCTTCAATCTGATTTTTGAGCTGCCTGTGGAATTCCAGTTCATCAGATTCTGAGAGATTTAGCTTTTCTTGCATTTCCAAGAGAGTCTCATTGCTAGAGATGCTCAGTTGGTCTTCTAATCTGAAAAATCTTCTCACTCCTTTGTCGTCCATGAACTCCATCAGCTAGTAGGGCCTTAGATGCACTCTTCTCCCTGTGTAAGGGATAATTAGAGTCTTTGGGAGTGCATCTTTAGCTCTAATACTCCTTAGTTCTTCAATCTTCTTTAGAACCAATCTTCTTGCAGTAACATTGAACCCAAAGTTCTTCTTGAAAGATGAATAAACCCTAATCAGTACAACTTAGCTTTCTTGAAGGATCTTGTGAAGTGGCCATTGAATCTCTTTTCCTCCCTTGTACTTGAAAACAAGCCTTTCAGGTAGGTTTCTGTATGCATCAATCCCTCTTACTTCTTCTAGTTCATCTAGATAGAGATTTAGATCAAAGAATTCCTTGATGTCACACAAGTATATGTAATCTCCCTTATTGACTTTAGATTGAGCTTTGACTAAAGATTTGGATTTGAGAGGTGACAACTTCACTTTCTTGACTGCTCTTGACTTTGTTCTCTTTGGCTTGTTAAGGATTTGCAAATTGAATTCAGGAATTGGTATGTTCTCCCATTCTATTGGTTCACCCTTAGGCACAATAGGTTCGCCATGAATGTTCCTGTAAGGACCCATTACCTTGATATCTTCAAATACCACAGAGGGTTTTGATGCTTGAGTTGTTGTTTGAGTGGATTCCTTGGGAAACTGATTCTCCAATTCCTTATCAACAATGTCCAGTTTCCTTTTGGTTCTTTTAGCCAATTCCTTTATTCTTGGAGATTTCTTATTTTCTTGTTGAACTTGCTTCTGTGGGTCTTGAGATTCAGTGATTCCAGATGGCTGAGAAGGAATCTGTTGTGTTGGTTTCACAGCTTGTAGCTTGGCCAAGATAGCAGTTTGCTCTTTCTTTTGCTAAGCCTTTTTGGCATCTAGAATAGCTTGCTTCTTTTCTTGCTTCAATCTTGTCTTTCCTTCTCTCTTTTCTTGAGCAAATTGAGGATGTCCAGCCATCACACATATTTCTTTCCCATTCCTGAAAACTTTAGCAATTCTTCTTTTTAAAGCTGAATCAACTGGATCCTTGTAGAAGGAAATTGACCTTGACAGAAGTTTCTTCTCATCAGGCTTAGGTGTCTCATGCACAGTATCAAAAGGGTTCTTCAATGATGATTTTGGATAGTTCACCCTTGGTTTCAGAATTATTTCAGCCTTTGGAGATTTGTTGCAGGATGACTGTCCCCTTTCCAGATAGTTCATACTCATCTCATTCACAGAAATCTGCTTGATTTGAGAGTGATGGATGGCTGACTTTTCTGGATCCTTTATTAGCCCAAATTTCCTTTGTATATCCTCATCAATCTTCTTCCAGTTGATTGGTTTCAACTGCTTCATTTCAGCTGCTCTAATTTTGGCTGCTGCTGCATTTATCAGATCTATACTGTCAGTAACTGGTGGCTTTGAGATAGTAATTGAAGGCACAATTACTTTACTAATTTGAATTTGAAGCCTCTCCCCCTCACTTGGTCCTTTCTCCCCCTTTTTGTTATCATCAAGTTGAGTAGAGGAGGAGGTTTGAGCAGCCACCAGTTTTTGAAGTAAATCTGTTTGTTGGGCTTAATGAAGATGAATGGCTGTTAAAAATGCTTCCATGGCTGACATTCTTGTATCCAAGGCATCTATCTTGGTTGCAAGATTAGAATTTTTCCTTAATTGCCTCTTGATGTCAAGCATTGTAGCTTCTGGAAGCTTATAATCCATCTTGTCTAGAGCAGTATTTGTCTGATTGATTAGTTGGATCAGGGTTGTCTTAAAGTAGTGCTCATCACAGTGCTTTAAAAATGCCCATGATGACATACCTGATCTTGAACTGGAACCTACTTCTCCCCCTATGTCCATTGCTTCATCTTCACTATCCCCACTTCCATCACCAAAGAAATCAGCTGAACCACCAGTCTCATAATCCACATCACTAGCAGTAGAGGGCAAAGCTGTGACGACTTCCTTAGCTCTTAGCATAGACTGTGTGGTATGTACCAGATTGAGCATCCTTTCTGCATTGTCATTGCCTTGTTCAGCTAGAAGTTGATAAGCTGGAACAGGGTGAGTAAATTCCTCAGCATCAAGGGAGGTGAAATCTATAACAGCGTGAGGTTTCTGAGATAGTCCCTCCCTGTCTGCATCCTGGACATTCATTGACTCACTAGCAATGACATCCATCCTTATAGCTACAGTACCTGCATTTCTCTTGTTTTCTCATTTTGGTTGCATCAGGGTCTCACCCTGGCTCTCCACCCTCACACCCTCACCTTCACCATCTAAGGTGGGACTCCTCTCACTCTCTTTTGCCAGTCCTGAAGAAATGGACTGCATAGTTTCACTAATTTCCTCTCCTGTTTCCTGGGAGCAACCCAGACTCTCACTCAAAACACTCTTCTCTCTCAATCCTAATAGTGACTGTACAACCACTAATTCTTCTGCACTTGAAATAAATGAAGTTTGAGGTGATGCAGAGACACTCGACGGACAAGGAATATCCATCGGTTAGTGATTTTGCTAACTGACAGATAACTGATGTTAAGCTTATCCATCGGGATACAGTCACTACTCGACGGATGAGCAATATCCATCGAGAGAGTAGAAATGAATGAAGTTGGAATAGAAACTATTGTGGACTCTGTGCTGATTGATGATATTTTGGGCACAGATGATTCAACAGTTCCTGAAAGAATTGGCAAGTGAGCCAACAAATCATGTAAAAGATAATGCTCACTTGCACTAGATTTTGGCTTCCCCAACAAGGTTAAAGAAGGGGAATCAGGATTTGATGTGTTTATCATATCCACATCTAGAGAGTTTGTGGGTGAGTTTGGTGTTTGAGGTGCTTCTATTACTAGAGATTTTGGCTGTGACTCCACATTTATTGGAGCCACATCAAACTGAATTTGTGAAGGTGCAGTGACTGTGTCTTTAGCACCAGTTTGCACAGTGTGTGTACCCTGTGCATCCCTAAGGGTTTTAGATTTCTTCTTTCTGACATAAGTTTGGGGTGAGCTTGTGTCCCTAACCCTCTTGACCTGTGCTCTTGGTTGAGAGCTTTGTTCAATAGCTACATCCTTTTGGGAGGATGCAGCTAGAAATGAGCTTTTATCATTTTTAAGCACTACAGTTTGTTGGAAAACTGCAGTGTGGCTAGGCTGGGAACCACTCAACTCTCCATCCTTATCCTTAGGGTTTCTTTTATGTTCACCCCTTCCCTCACCTGCCTTACCCACCTGCACACTCCCCTCTTTGGTTTTGGTGGATTTTGCAACTTGCATCTTTTGAGAGATACTAGAGGGGGTTTTCTTTGATTTGGATTTAGAAATTTTTGCTGGTTTGGTAGCTTGGGTAGGCAACTGTTGGGTCATTGACACAATTGCCATAGCTACACTGGAACTCAAAAAAACTTGTGAGGTTAAAATAGCAGGGATAGATGAACTTACCTCACTTACCTGAGATGCTTCCATAGCAGGGAAATAGAACAGTGGCACCTCCTTGTGATGATTGGCCTTGTTCAAATCTGCAATGATCCTTCTCTCTTGAACCCAACAATCTAATTTGTTGTTAGGGTTCTCAAGCACAATTCCCTCAGATAGGTGGTTAGCTAACATCATAAGGAATCTAGCATAATACACATTCTTACCTCTCTTATTTAACTCTCCTAGTTTGAATCCCAACTCAAATAAAACAAGGTCACTAAAATTATAGAACCTATCTGTAACTAGCATGTAGAGCATGTTAAGCATAGAGATATTGACTGAATCAAAATTACCGATTTTACCTGAAAAGACCTTTGTCACTACATCACACATAAAACTCCATTCTTTCCTAAGGCCCAATCTCCTAATGTCACTTAACTTAGAAGTAGAAAGAGCATAGTTCATTGAATTAAGCATATTGATTATGTCAGTGTCAGTGTGTGGTGAGGTCACAGTGTTATCACGAATATTGAAACATGCTTTTATAACATCACTATTGATACATAATTCCTTACCTTTAATGGTGAGTGTGATTGTCTTATCTGTTGAGTTGTATATAGCAGTGGTCCACATCTCTTCAACAACTTCACAAAAGATTATGGGTGATTCCAGCATGACATAGCTAAGCTTACAATTCTTCACAAAATCCATCATCTTGTGATAGTCACCAGATTGCTGAATCCCCTTGTTTACTAGTGCAGTGAAATTGTTCTTCTCATAAATAAACCCAGTTTGAGATATAATCTTAACAACAGGCGCCATTGTTAGAGAATAAGGGTTTGAAGAGAGAGAGAGAGTAAGTGCTTTGAAAGAGAAAGAAATTAGAGCAGTTGATTTGAGAATGATAAAAGAAAAACAATGGAAATGAAATAAGCTTTTATACTATCTCAAAAATAACTGTTAAAAATAATAAAGTAAAATAAAGTAACCAATGAAAATTGCCTAAAATAGCCGTTTAAAAATAAACTGTAAAAATTCCACCCATTATCCGTCGTGTTATGCTTACAAACTATAAGTATACTCGATGGATAATGTTCAGGGAATTAACAGCTAAGATTAAGACAATTCGACGGATGAGGATAAACTGTTATCCGTCGAGTCATAAAATATTCCAGAAAAATAATTGATTTTTATTAGCAAATTGTATAGCGACGGATGATCAAACTCGATGGTTAAAGATCATCCGTCGAGATGTAAATTTTGACTTAGCTAAAATTTCATCCAAGACTGAAAAATCAATTAAATTTCTGGCTGCATTACAACTTGCAAATTATCTCATAAAGATTTAAGAATAATTGAGCATACCTAATTCACTTACCAACCTTGAAAAGGTGGATTCATCCAGTGGTTTGGTAAAAATATCTGCAAGCTGCTTCTCACTTGGAACAAAATATAGTTCCACAGTACCATTCATTACATGTTTCCTTATGAAGTGGTACTTGATGTCTATGTGCTTTGTCCTTGAATGTTGTACTGGATTTTCAGTGATGACAATTGCATTTGTGTTATCACAGAAAATAGGAATCCTTTCAACTTGCAGACCATAATCTAGCAATTGATTTTTCATCCATAAAATCTATGCACAGCAACTGCCAGCAGCAATGTATTCTGCTTCAACTGTAGAAGTAGAAACTGAATTTTGCTTTTTACTGAACCGGGACACAAGCTTGTTTCCTAGAAATTGACAGGTTCCTGTTGTACTTTTTCTATCAATTCTACAACCTGCATAATCTGCATCTGAATAACCAGTTAGATCAAAACCAGAATCTCTAGGGTACCAAATGCCAAGTTTTGGTGTTCCCTTGAGATATCTGAAAATTCTCTTAATAGCTACTAAGTGAGATTCTCTAGGATCAGCCTGAAATCTAGAACATAAACATGTAGCAAACATTATATCTGGCCTACTAGCTGTTAAGTACAGAAGTGAGCCAACCATGCCCCTATAACTTGAAATATCCACAGACTTTTCAGTAGTGTTTAATTCAAGTTTAGTTGCAGTGGCCATGGGAGTTTTTCCAGATGTGCAATCCATTAGATCAAACTTCTTTAAAAGATAAAAAATATATTTAGTTTGACTAATGAATATTCCATCACTAACTTGCTTAACTTGCAAACCAAGAAAGTACGTTAGTTCTCCCATCATACTCATTTCATACTTACTTTGCATCAATTTGGCAAACTTTTTACAAAGTTTCTCATCTGTGGAGCCAAAAATAATGTCATCTACATAAATTTGAACAAGTATAATAGAGCCATTTACATTTCTAAAGAATAAAGTTTTATCTACAGTACCTCTTGTGAAATGATTTTCCAAAAGGAACTTTGATAAGGTGTCATACCAGGCTCTAGGTGCTTGCTTCAATCCATAAAGTGCTTTCAAAAGATAATAGACATGTTCTGGAAAATTTGGATCTTCAAAACCAGGAGGTTGACTGACATAGACTTCCTCCTCCAAATCTCCATTCAAAAAGGCACTTTTGACATCCATTTGATAGACCTTGAAATTGGCATGGGCTGCATAGGCTAAGAAGATTCTGATGGCTTCAAGTCTTGCAACAGGAGCAAATTTTTCATCAAAATCTATTCCTTCTTGTTGACAATAGCCCTTAGCAACCAATCTGGCTTTGTTCCTGACTACTATGCCATTCTCATCCATCTTGTTTCTGAATACCCATTTAGTGTCTATTGGAATCTTTCCTTTAGGCTTGGGCACCAGCTTCCATACATTATTCCTTTCAAATTGGTTTAGCTCCTCCTGCATAACTAAAATCCAATCAGGATCCAACAAAGCTTCTTCTACCTTCTTTGGTTCTTCCTTGCAAAGAAAGCTGCTGTATAGACATTTTTCTTGAGTTGCTCTCCTGGTTTGAACTCTAGAAGAAACATCACCAATTATGAGCTCAAATGGGTGATCTTTTATCCATTTCCTTTGTTGAAGTAGATTAGCTATAGATGAAGAGGCCTCATTGTTGTCTTGATGTATGATTGAGTTTTAATTGTTAGAACCTCCCCCTGAGTTTGTGGATCTTTGATTTGAGAAAGGGGAACTTTCTATAGGTGATCTATTCTGATTTCCAGCTTCTCTTGATAACCCGACGGATGATGAATTTAGAGTACCGACGGATGAAGCTGGTTGTCTCCCGACGGATAAAGCAGATTGCCTCTTTACGGATGAAGCATTATGCAACTCGACAGATGTTGAGTTTTGTGCTTCATTGGTAGTGGATTTTTCTGCATTATCCTTTGATACTATTTCTTGATCACTTTCATCATCACTGTCATCACTAACCATCTCCACATTGTCGAATTTGAGGCTCTCATGATAGTCTCCATCTTGCAGTCCTTCAATCTTTTTATCATCGAACACAACATGTATTGATTCCACAACAATGTTGGTTCTTAGATTGTAGACTCTATATGCTTTACCAACATCATATCCAACAAAAATTCCTTCATCTGCTTTAGCATCAAACTTCCCATTTTGATCAATTTGATTTCTCAGAATATAGCATTTGCAGCCAAAGAGATAAAGAAAATTTAAAGTTGGTTCTAGTTCTTGAACAATTGATAGGGAGTCATGCATCTTGCTTGATTAACCAGGCAAATATTCTGAGTGTAGCATGCAGTATTTACAGCTTCAGCCCAGAAATATGTTGGCAGTTTAGATTCTTCAAGCATTGTCCTGGCAGCTTCAATAGGTGATTTGTTCTTCCTTTCCACTACTCCATTCTGTCGTGGAGTTCTTACTGCTGAAAACTAATGCATAATCCCATTTTCCTCACAAAATGCTCTCATGACAGAATTCTTGAACTCAGTTCCATTGTCACTCCTGATTCTTCTAACCTTGGAATTAGGATGATTATTGACTTGCCTTATGTGATTGATGATGATTTCACTAGCCTCATCTTTATACTTTAGGAAATATGTCCAAGAGAACTTTGAAAAATCATCTACAATTACTAGGAAAAATCTTTTCCTTGAGATGGACAACACATTGACTAGTCCATACAAATCCATGTGTAGCAGTTGCAAAGGTTCTTCAATTGTTGAATCAAGTTTCTTTCTGAATGATGCTTTGATTTGCTTTCCCTTTTGGCAGGCATCACACAATCCATCCTTAGAGAACTCCACTGGAGGAATGCCTCTAATCAGTTCTTTCTTTACTAGCTCATTCATGGTCTTGAAGTTTAGATGGGATAGCTTCTTGTGCCATAGCCAACTTTCATCCGGACTTGCTTTACTGAGAAGACAAGTAACAGATTCTGCATTAGATGAGTTGAAATCAGCTAGGTTCACATATCCTTTCCTCACACCAGTGAGAACCACTTTGTTGCTCCTTTTGTTAGTCACAACACATGCTTCTGAGTTGAAGGTTACTGAATTGCCTTTATCACAAAGCTAGCTGATACTCAACAAGTTGTGTTTGAGACCATCCACTAAGGCAACCTCCTCAATGATGACATTGTCCTTTGAAATCAAGCCATATCCCACAATATAACCCTTGCTGTCATCTCCAAAAGTAATACTCGGGCCAGCTCTCTCCTTGAACTCTGCGAGCAGGGTAATATCACCAGTCATGTGTCTTGAACAACCACTATCCAAGTACCAAAGATTCTTTCTGTTTCCGTGCACACATCAAAATAAAATCAAGTTGATTTTGGTACCCAAGTTTCCTTGGGTCCTGCCTCGTTAGCTTTCTTTTTCTGTTTCTTAGGCTTTATCTCATTTGACTTGGGGATATCAGATTCATCCTTAGTCATTTGAGTTGGACCTTTGAAACCATTCATTACAACAGAATTATCATGCATATTATAATTAACAGGGAATGGCATGCTACTAGTGAACATGTTATTCCAGTAAGGCATGCTAAATGGCATTTGTGGCATACTAAATGCAGCATAATAAGGACTAGGTGCAAATGACATATTAGCAAACTGTGCATTCATATTCAGTGTAGGCATAGCATTCATAGGCATGGGAGGCATGACATTCATATTGGGAGAGTGAGGTGGCACAAACATGGAAGTAGGCATGGCAGATTTGCAATTAACAGACAAATGATTTATACTACCACATTTGACACAGATTTTTCTTGGAGCATATTTATCAGGTGTGTAGTTATTGTGTTTTTTAATTCCTACTTTACCATTTCTATTATTTTTCTTTTTAGCCTCTGTTTTAACCTCAATCTTTTCAAGTCTATCACTTAATTGTTTGACAGTCATGTGACCAACATTAGCCTTTTTCCCTTTCTTAACTTGACTCGATTCTCCTGGAACAAAGTTCTTGGAAACAGATCCATACTTTTCATTCAACTTAACAAGTTTGGCTTTACTGATAGGCTTGCTTACAGTCGACGGATGAGGATTTGCATCAGTCGATGGATAACCCTTTTTGTTATCCGACGGATGACCCTCATCATCCGTCAAGTCTACATCTGTTAGCACTCCATCCACCAAATTTGGCTCTAGTTTCTCCTTGTTCTTTTTCCAGGCTGCATCACAGAAGGACTCGATTCCTTGAACTTTGGTGATTTGAGCATGAACATCTCTAGATGTTTTCCATGCTTTAATCACCTCCTGTTCATGCTCGAGCTACTTCTTCAAAAATTTTTCTTTCTTCAAGGACTCAGTTAATTCCTCCTTGGCAATCTTACACTCAATTCTTAATTTTTCAAAATCAATGAACTGAGACTCTAGCATATAATTTCTCTCACTCAAAAACAAATTATTTTCTTTGATTTTAGCATTTTCTTTAGTAAGAGACTTAAGTGTAACACGCAAATGATATAACTCTGTGGACATGTCATTTATAGCATCATTACACTCAGCTTTAGATAAATGTGCAAGGTTTGTAGTAATTACCTGATTACTTGAAGAACTTGTTTCTGTTTCATCAGACTTGGCCATTAGGGCTAGATTGACATAGCTGACATCTTCATCTTCATCCAGACCATCTGCCGCCCAGTCGTTTTCTTGTATAATGAAAGCCCTTTCCTTTTGTTTGAGCAACTCAAAGTATTTTTGCTTATAATCCACAGGCTCAAACTTTTTCTTGCTGGAATCTGAATTTCTACATTCACTGGCAAAGTGCCATGCCAAGCCGCATTTGAAATATTTGAATTTTGATTTATCCACCATGTTTCTATTTGGCTTGGCTGCTCGAAAGTTCTTTTTGAACTTGAGCTTGGAAAATCTTCTGGAAAGAAATGCTAAATGTTCATCAATGTCTTCCATGTCATCTTGGCTCAAAGAATCTTCATTTTCTACTGCAAGCCCCTTGCCCTTGTTTTCACAGACCCTTGAAGTTGATTCAACAGCTTCCATCTTCATCTCATTCTCCTTTTCTAACTCAGCAACTAGTGCAATGGACCCTCCTTTCTTCTTTCCTCTCTCCATCCTCTCATCTTGCTCTATTTCAAGCTCATATTTTTTCAGGATGCCATACAGTCTCTCCAAAGTAAACTCTTTATAATCTTGTGAGTTTCTCAATGAGACTGTCATTGGTTTCCATTCCTTTGGAAGAGATCTAAGGAATTTCAGATTGGAGTCTTTTGTCTGATAGACCCTTCCATGCAACTTTAGAGCATTTAGTAGTTTTTGAAACCTACTAAAGATGTCAGTGAGAGACTCACTTTCTTCATTATGAAAATGCTCATATTGCTGAATTAGTAGCTGCATCTTGTTTTCTCTAACTTGTTCAGTGCCATCACAGATAATCTGTATTGTGTCCCAAACTTCCTTTACAGTTTTGCAATTGATGATGTTGTCAAACATATCACCATCAACTCCATTGAACAGGATATTCATGGCCTTTTTATCCTTCCTGACTTGTTCAATGTCAGGATTAGACCATTCATGCCTTGGCTTGGGGACAGATGGCTCATTTCCAGTTGCAGTTCTCATTGGTACATGAGGGCTTCTTTCTATGCAATCCACATAGGCCTCATCTTGAGAAAGCAAATGAAGATGCATCTTTACCTTCCAATAATGGTAATTATCTTTATCGAGAAAAGGAATCTTGACTCCAACATCCTTCTTGTTCATTTTGCTGTATTGTTTTGATCTTTAAACTCTTTTTTCTTCAAGAGCTTGCTCTAATACCAATTGTTAGTCCCTTAACAATATAACAAAAATTACAGAAGGGGGGTTGAATGGAATTCTTGTAACATTTTCCTGAATAAAAATTGTTCTAATTCAATTATATATATATCAGTGTGAATTGATTAGCAGAATGCGAAATAATCACTTGAAATGAATCAAAACACAAGTAATTAAAAACAAGAGTCTTTAAAAACTTTCTGGTGGATTTGAATGATTCCACCAGAGATATATAGTATATATCGAGAGAACTCTGTGTGCAAAAAGCTCACAGCTGCTTACAAATGAACAACTAAGAATAGAGAGAAATACTGAGAATTCAGCTTACAAATGTTTCTCTCTTGGTTGCTTAGTTTCTTAGTTTTTTTTCTATTTGTTGCTTCTTAGTTTATATATCACCAAGATTACAAAGCAATAAGACAAGATAATAAAACAATAACTATCGAGTCTATTACAATGCTACTTTATTACTCTATTCCAACAACTTTAAATATCTTCATAATAGCATGGAAATGGCAATGCTTCTTTGTTCTCAAAAACCCAGTTGAATAGGCTACCACATTCGATTTGCATACACTCGACACATGTGACTGTGTTGTCACTGTCAACGGATATGTGAATTCTTTATCCGTCGGGTTCATGATCATCCGTCGAGTTAATGATCATCCGTCGGGTTGTTGATCATCCGTCGAATTCATTGTTGTTTATCCGTCGGGTAGCAATCAGACATTGGACTTCATTTCATTT
This sequence comes from Apium graveolens, assembly GCF_009905375.1. Classification (NCBI taxonomy): domain Eukaryota; kingdom Viridiplantae; phylum Streptophyta; class Magnoliopsida; order Apiales; family Apiaceae; genus Apium; species Apium graveolens. The sequence continues at coordinate 180,210,292 of NC_133647.1, forward strand.
ATGCAGAATTACAAGACATCATCTATGTACAATTAATCAACCTATTCTGCATATCTAGTTAAAGTCAACTTGACTTAAGTACTACTACAGATTCTAAACAATGTGTATGCAGAAATGTGCTACAGACTTATTGTTACATAAGCTACTCACTCGATAGATAATAAATCATCATCCGTCGGGACTTTATTGAGTCATCCGTCGGGACTATAATCCTTATCCGTCGAGTGCTACATTTTCACTAAGTAAAATCTACCAAGGTATTTTGTTAATGAAATCATCAAGTTCACAACATATGCACAACATAAAGAATGTAACCAGTCCTTAGCTTTGTCCCTCAGAGTGAATGGGAAAAGCCTCAGCTTGATAGCCTCGTCAGTGACATCATTATATTTAAAAGTACTACAGATCTCCATAAAATTCCTGATATGCATGTTGGGATCTTCAGTCGCAGCCCCTCTAAAAGAAACAGAATTCTGCACCATCTGAATAGTGTCCGACTTGATTTCAAAAGTATTGGCCTGAATAGCCGTATGAATGATGCTTGACTGAATGTCATCAATTTTAGGCCGAGAAAAGTCCATAAGAGCTTGATCAGCTTGAGCTAGACGATCACCCATTATTTCAGGTTCTTTATTTTCACTCTCTTTATCCGAATCTTCAAAAACTATCTTCTCCGGAAAGTCAAGAGCTTTATCTGTCTCCTCAGTTTTATCCAGATTTCTCTTGCGAGTGCGATAACGTGTTTGCATAAACGCTCGCTAGAGTACCTGAAACACAACCGGTAGCAATAAGTAACGAGTCTTAATCAATGAATCCTAATGACCACTGATGGCAAGTACATAAATTAAATAAATTAACATCGAGTCCCCGGAAGCGGCGCCAAAAACTTGTTAGGCACAAAGCATGCGCTAAATGAATCACACAAGTATTCGCGTTCACAAGTAATATAGATCGATTTCTAGTTCGTTCCCACAGAGACTCTGATTAATTATATTTAATTAACACTTACTCACCAATGTATGATTATTCTTCAATGCCAAGACAATAACAATTAAGGTTAGTAAACTAATAATTACTACGAGGATTAAACACTTGAATTAACAATATTAAACACACATGAGATCCTAACTTCATTACTACTTCATTCAATAGTTATTGTTATTAACCTTAGCATGTAATGGTGATGATATTAATCAAACAACACGAAACTGACAAACGCCAACTTTCGTTGTACGAATACCATTCTACCAAGCATCCACAATTAAGATAGAAGTTGAATAGGCATTAATTATGTTGAGACCCTATATGTCTATAGAATTTGATAACATAACGATTTAAGCGCAAGTTATTCATGAGGATTACACAGGACAAGTAAAACAGTTAGAGTTACCCACTAATCATGCATACAATACATAAACCTATGCTAGCATGGCAAGTTCTAAATCTCAAGATTCACTGTTGCTTCACAAGAGATTAACAGGCTATCTTACATGTTTGCGATGCATATAAGATGAATAAGCACAACCTATACTAGATATCATACAATCACCGCATACCAAGGTATTAATGTAACACCCCCAGATCCGGGGTCGGGGATCCGAGTCGTCACGGTCTTTCTTTCCACAATATCACTTCACTTAATTAATAAATAACCTTATGCTGTGACCCCACACTAACACACACCACAACCCGTTATAGTCTCAGAGATGAAATTTAAATAAGTACAAGTCTTTGAATCCACAATTTAAAAGTTATTACAACCCAAAATGGTTACTTGATAAATTTACAGTTAATTGCCATTATCTGCCACAAGTTATAATTATACATAATTGATTCTCAAAAGTAGATGGTCTGATCTACAATAGATCTACCTCTGCAGCTATAGCAGCTACAACATCAACGGGAAGACACCGGACGCTTCCCACGCGCTTGCGCTGGGTCTGCTGGAGTCTGGCCATCTTTCCTAACTGTTGTTGTGTGATGAAGAAATAAAGCAAGGGTGAGCAGCAAGCCCACCAAAATAATATGTATAATGATTTACAATATATGAGCCTACTCATAATACTCATGAAAGTCTTGGTCAAAAGAAATGAACCAAGTTTGATATCTTAATGCGATAAAGTCGCAAAATATTCAGTATATATACATATATACTTTTCAAAATATTGGAAGTCCTCTTCCAAGCATAATACACACAGAATTCCAGTGTATAACTGTATAAAAATATCGTTGCAAGGTGATCTCATATCTAACCTTGTCTCAACGTTTTTCTGAAAATCTTTGTCATGCATAAGATAATCATTTACTAGATATAAGTTTAAAAGATGAAGTTACAAAATACTCCAATATACTTATTTCTTTTCCAAATACTACTTGAACTACCACCATTCAAGTTATAATTAGTTTTAAGAAAAACATCCCATAGATGAGACCACAAGTTAAGACTTGAATAGATTCAATCTTTGAAATATTATTGAATGAAAAAGTTATGAGATACTTTATTTAGTCCCGATATATATATATCCACATATATATATCTCTAAAACATTTCCTGGAACCTCTGTTATGTAAAGTATGAACAGAGTTGCAATATCCAATGAATTTGGAAGGAAAAGAAAACCTTTGGCATAAACCAGATATCTTGCTGATCAGGCAAAGATACCCATAAGTAACCTTTTCTACTAGTAGATGGACGAATTCCCCACTGGTCATCACCCTGGTCATAATTAGGACCTTATGCTGGACTGCCACTCAGCCACTTATGCATTTGATGGACTCCCACTGAGCCACTTACACTATCATGGACGCCCACTGAGCCCATGTTGCTTATGCCGACTCAATAGATGGACTTACTTCCCGAACGTTGGGTAAGTAATCAATTCATTTACCAAAACTGCAACCTTGTTGCGAATATAAAATACACCACAGAGCCGGATCCCTCAGGTTTTAAGCGAGTATTTAAATCCCCTTAAAAAGGAAGATCTTAAATATAAAATTGAGTTTTGGGATCCGCTCTAACTTTTAAAAATCATTTTGAAGACTCGAAAACACTTTATAGAGTGTTTGGAGTAAAGCTGATTTAATGAAGTAAATCAGTCCCCAGAATATTTAGAAAATGACTGAATATTATTATTTAAATAATATTTCCATAAGAATAATCTTTATAAAAATAATTGAAGTAGAAGTATTAAAACTTATACTTGAAACGAGTATTAAATAACCAAAGATATACTTATATAAAAGTATTATCTTTATTTGAATAATCGAAAATAAGTTTGATTATTTACACTTTATTCTTTAATAAAATAAAGAATATATTTCAGCAAATAATCGGAGTCATAGATCCTCAAATGAATATTCAAATAATATTCAATAAATAATATAAACTGAGCCATAAGCCCTCGAATGAATATTCAAATAATATTCAGATAAATAAATAAAAGGAGTCATAAGTCCTCGAATGAATATTCAAAATAATATTCATTTAATATAAAGGAGTCATACGCCTTCGAATAATATTCGAAATAATATTCAATAATAAAATAAAGTTAAAGTTATCGAATAAACCTTATTCGATTAATAGTTTGGAAAACTATAACCATATATATAAATATATATATATATATATATATATATATCCATATCCATATATACAAAATCTACTCGGGATCCTCGACTCCCGGTTTTAGAAAATATTTTCACCTTTGGGTCCCTATACTAAGGGTATATGCAAGTTACCGCTATCCTCTAGCATATGTATTATCAACTGAACCAACAGGTATATTTCAAGAATATAAAACAGGCATGCATATATACCATATCACATGCTACAATATATCGCAAGAATTTGCTAAATAACCAATATGCATTTATCGCAAGATCATGCATATACAAATGTATACATCACAACAACAGTATAACGGATAGAATACTTGCCTGAGCGACTGGGGTTACGAATGGCTCGGGACGAGTCTGGTAACCTATAAACAACAAGTAAGTTGGAATTAAACCAAAATCACTTGTAAATCTATACTTTAACTAACTTAGACTCTAACGCTTGTTTTGCGCTCACTGATTCGCTTAAGCCACTCGGGTACCCTCGGCTCCACCATTTTTAATAATTTAACCTTTACGAGTTTTAAAGCGATTCCTTCGCGAGTGTCTTACCAACTGCCTAACACACTTACCATAAATGTTTCATACATTAATTAACCCTTTTTGGTCTTTAATCTATGTTTCAAAGTAAGGCGAGGGAAAAAGTTTCGTTCGCGAAACGCCGTTACTTGAAACGGTCGTTTCTCCTAAACCGTGCATCGGAATCAAACGAACTACATATCAAAACGAAGCTCGTAACATGAGCTATCTAATCATGGCAGTGGTCATAATCTAGCAGGGGGTTCTCGGGTCCTAATGTTATGCACAAAAACAGTCTAAAGAAAATCGAACGTTACGACGGCTATGTTTACGCGATTTCCCAATTTTAACCATTCAACACCAACCACAAACCAACCTCAAATCCAACATACAACCAACATCCATCCTCATCACATCATAACAACCCCAACCAATTCAATTTAATCATTCATACTTATGCCTAAACTTAACTTTAATCATACTTAAGTTCCTTTAAATCAAAACCACAACAATTACCATTCCATTTCACTACCATTCCAAATCCCAAACTCTAAATCATAACAACAAGCTACAATATCAACCCACTAATCAAAATCATCTTATAATATATAGGAATCTAGGGTTTGGAGATGGTATACCTTCCTTGAAGTGGTGGGTGGAGCTAGGAAGCCTTAAGAAGCTTTGAGAAGTCTTAAGAATGCTTGGATCTTCAAGAAAACAAGAAAAAGTTCAAGTTAAAAACTTGAAAACACTATTCATTGTCTTCTTCTTTGATTAAATGAAGAAGATTGAGAAGGAATTAATGGCTTAAACTCATGATATAGTCCTAACTAAGCATGAAGATGATTAGGGAATTATCTTACCAATTTAGGAAGCTTGGATCTTGGATTTTGAATTTCTCTTGCCTTTTGAATAGTGAAAAGCCGTGAGCAATGAAGAACAAAGCCTTGGTTGCTTTTGATTTTTGATGAAAATGATTTTACTTGGCTTGGTTGATTGGTTTTTGTGCTTGCTTTAGTCAATTACCTTCTTGCCCTTGGATTTGTGTGGTTACAAAGCCACCACACCTCCTTCCTTCCCATGTCATGCTTATGTCATCCTCATGATGTCATCCTCACTTCCTTGTCCTCTTTCTATTGGTTGGATGACATCATTCCCACTAATCCCTTTGATTAACTTCCTAATCGTTTGCCTAGTAACCGCTGATCTGTTATACGGTTCGCTTAACTTTCGTTCTCGTTTATCGTTTGAAGGATCATACCCGGGATCTTATTACTTAGGTTCCCTTAACCTTTCTCAATACATTATATTCCTTTTTATGATCCTCTATTATAATCCTTTAATTTAAATCCTTTTTATCCTGTTACCTTATACTCAATTCTCTCCGTATCTTGTGGATTTCCGGGAAAAACCAAAGTGTTCGGAATTGGATTCTGACGATCTTTACATACATTTATATACTTCATAGAGTACTAATAATATCCCATAAGATCAATAACAGAACCCCTACATAGCGTGGCATGAAAAGTTTTCTCGTTCAGCAAAAACACTATTCATAAGGGTTTCAAAATTTCTCAAAAATTGGGGTTATTACAGTCTCCCCTCCTTAAAAGGATTTCGTCCCGGAATCAGATAGAAAACAAATGGGGATACTTTCTTAGTATTGCACTTTCTAACTCTCAAGTCAATTTTTCCACATTGTGGTTCTACCATCAAACTCTTACTAGTTTGATAACCCTTCTCCTAAGCACTCGTTCCTTTTCACTCTATAACCCTTCCTGGTTGCTCCATATAGGTTACGTCGGGTTGCATATCTATGCGCTCATATGCCCCTATTTATCTGGCATCTGAATTACACTTCCTTAACATTGATACGTGAAACGCGTTATGACTAGCTACATGTTCTGGGTTAGGGCTAGCTCATATGCTAACTTCCCAAACGTCTTAATATATCCAAGGGTCCAACAAATTGTAGACTTAGCTTTCCTTTCTTTCCGAACCTCATCAATCCGTTCCAAGGGATACCTATAACATTACTAGGTCCCCTATTTCATACTCTTTATCCTTTCGTGTCAAATCAACATACTTATCATGTCCATCTTGGGCTACTACCAGCTGTCCTCTGATTAGATCTATCATATCCTTGGTCCTTTGGACTACTACAGGTCCGAGCATCTTGCGCTCTACAACTTCATCCTAACATAAGGGAGATCGACATTGTCTTCCCTCAAGGATCTCATAAGGTGATATCTCAATACTGACATATGATCTATTGTCATAAGAAAACTCAATCCGCGTTATGTGATCATTCCAAATTCTTTCAAGTCTATTGCACAGACTCTCATTATAGCTTTTAACATTAGAGCTTCTGCTTCTCAATACCCATTCTTTTCCAGTTCGTAATCGCTACTACCTTCCGTTCCTAATATTATACTGGTTATACTTTTGCTCGTTAGCGTTCTATAACCTTTTAATAACCACGTCAACCTTGGTATCACGAATGTGTTCCCATTCCGCATACTACCACCACTTTATTACTCCTTTTTCAGTTGCTTCTATTTTCCAAAATTTGATCAATCAAATAGAAGTAAAGGAATTTGTTGAGAGATCACTATGATCATGAACACTTGTTATATCGTATAGTTAGTACAGAAGGTGGCCAGCCTTTAGTACTTGACAAGCAATTAAACAATAGCTGGTATCCTACTTGGCTTCTATCACACAGATAGATAGTCATTCGGCAATACCTCCCCTTCTGGAAGGGTTGTTCTTCTCAGCTTACATGAAATGAAAAAAAGAGAAAAGAACGAATTGAAGAGAATTGTATATTCATAAAAAAAATGTTTATTGCCATAAAATATCTGGCTTGGAATCTACCTCTGAACTATAGAGGTTTGTCATAGAAGAACAAAACATATATGTATTTATATCAACATCAAGTATTATAGCATCGCATTTCACGTGCCTAAATATTTTCGCTATCCCGTCCATCATTCTATGGACCCATGCTCTTCCTCGAGCTTATACACAATTACCTTTGAAACTCCCTCGACATCGAAAATCGAATCTGGGATCTCATTCTAGACATCTTCATTACTTGAATTCTATGCTTGCACCGCAACCTTCCTCGTATAATAATACGGCTCTCTATTGATAAGAAAGAATAAATATTCAATAGGTAGATACTCTACTTAATTAGTCTATCAATGATAACTTATACACTACCACTACCCGATTAGTGGTATTCAATCTCAACACCCATTCCAATACAACTCTCACGGTTGTAAACAGCTCATTACTCGCAGAATCATTGCTACCTTACTATGGTCCACCACTGACCTACTGTACTCATTCATTTTCCATGAAGTCTTAATAGCTAACCATACGGAGTCCATACATCTCGTATCTAATTCTCCTAAGGAGTTAACATAACCACCAATCACAATTCATGAAGAACACTCCAAACTCTGACGTACTTTCATGACATGAAGCAGATAAAATTTGCAGAAGAGTTTCAATCGAAGCAACGATAGCAGGTTAATACCATTCTTAATCATACGCCCTAAATAGAAGAATTAACTCAAGGGTTCATCTAGTCCTTTTTGAAACATGGTTCTGGCTTATCTCAAGATAGGACCTTCTAAGATAGATAGCCCGTTCATGGCGATTACACGAATTAAACCTTTACCAACTACTATTACGGTTGGGTATTGCACAGTCATCAGAAGGAATGTCAATCTTCCAAAGCATAATTTAACCTTCACATTTTTAACCGTCATCACTGTATTCTTTTGGCACACGCGCCTATAATTATCCTCTTACCCTTAAAGTGTCGGCCACCTCTTTGGCCTTTCCTGATAGTAAAATTTCCTTACAGTCAATGTCATTTTAACCACCTCCAAATAAATTTTCTACCTTATTTCCGATCACTGCTTGAGTGAAGATGTTTTCCTTAAAATCAGATGGGAAAAAAAAATATCACCATTTTTCCATAAGTTATTGCCTCAGTCTTTAGAGGCTAATCACTGTCAAGACTGACTCTCAATCATACTTAGAACATTTTTTTTTTCTTAAGTCCTAATTGCCCTGAACAATTTCGACCATTATTGGTTCGATCCATACCTTCTCGTGGTTTAACACGTGCCTCACTTGGCATCATTATAATTACGTCATATTTCCTTTATCCACATTTCTATTCTTGAGAATTTTGAATATTACCTTTCTCCTTGTAAAACCTCTAAGGTTATCCTTCAATCGTTCCTCCTGTATTCCCTAGATACAGGGCATATCAAGATACCATTTATTAATACCAGAATCATTGTCTATATACTTCTGCAAAATTTCTCCACTGATTCTTAAAGGTTGTTGTTACCTTAACCCTTTCCCAATCATACTGTCAAAACTCATACTGTCCCTATTAAGGGTGACATGCCAACCTTTATGCAGTCCCCTAGGATTCATTTTAAGTTACCAATGTTCTATCCTTAATTCCACCTTTAAAAGGTACCTGCATCCTTCCACGAATAAATCAAGTCATATATCCTTGATAGATTATCATATTCATCATTCCCCCCTCGATAGTCTATACCTAACTTCATAATAGTATCCTTATTCAAATTGAGGTCAATCCATATGGCCTCCAAAAGATAACAACGGTTATCCGCTTGTCTTGCCTAATTTGGTAACGATAACAAGGATGTTCTGGAAGATATTGGTCGTGTTCAACGTGAACTTCTTCTTAATAATTCCTTATTTACTTTTGTTGTTTATCTCAACAGTCATCTCAATGTTGGGATATCTTTCATACCTGGCGTCTCCCTTTCTGGGTATCAAGCTACCGGTCTTACATTTCCTTCTTGAAGGTCACTTCCTTCATCCAATTTTTCCTAATTTCTTACTTCCTTATCCCCTTAGTCTATCCGCGTCTCATTATTTATCCTTCAAATTATCTCAAGGTTTCCTCGAATCCTCCCAACTTACAGGGGATAAACTATATGTATCTCTTATGCCCTCAACCATCAATTTTAACTTATGTTGAATCACCCTCATCCTGACGAATGCATACTTTTCTATTTCTATTGCTACGAGTCGTTAGGGTTTCCTCATACCCAACTCCCTTATCATACCTCAAACTCTATTGCCGTTATATTCCTTTCCACTTCAATTTCTTTTTATTTTCCTTTCTCTTATCATTATTTCATGAACCAACACAACATAAGCATTGATTTCAAACATCCCGTCATTCTGGATTCGTGTCCTCAGAACGAATCTTGATAACTTTTACAACTTAGATTCATAATTTATCATACTCGTCTGCCTTTGTTCTGGCTCTAAAGCTTTTACACTATCTCCTTATCTTTGGGAATTACTTTCCCGAAAACAATTGACTGAACTTAAATCAGTTTATTATAATCTCTTGCTCCGTGCCTTCCTTGGCCTTTTACCGGCGGGTGGTCTCTCTCTTAGGAGGGTAAGTGATAAAAACAGTCTTTTTGTGATTCGTCAATCATTTAGAATCTCAAATGATTCCTATATTTCCTTTAGCCAGGCTCTTGCCTCGACTGGGTCAGCTTGTTCCTTGGAACTCTGAGAGCTTAGCGATTTAAAGGTCCTGAAAGAATTTCTCACCGCACTGTCTCCTTAGGGTGGTGGTTGGGGATAATAGTCTAAGTTCTTTCTAGATAGGTCCATGAATTGCCGTATAGGAGTACCGTCTCGGGTCTCCTTTCCTTACTCGACTTTCTGTTTCCTTAGTATGAAATATTTCATCCTACTCCCCATAATTGGGGTCATCTTTTAATTTAAAATCCTCATTTTCCACTCCATTATGCCATGGGTTCCTTCTATCTTGATGGCGTCCTCCCTGACTATCACATTCAGGGTTTGCCCTTAATCTTATTCCTTGAACTATGACTTTCATCTAAGATCTCATCTTTAAGCTCTTGAACATTTGGAATCCAAATTCTATAGGAATACCTCATTATTCCCTTATCATCTTTCTCGGTATTAATCTCATATTTATTTGTTGGCTCTCTGCCTTCATTCATCACCTTTCTCTGGCACCGTATGCTCTTTTCCAATAATTCGGTCTCTATTGCAATCTCAAACAGCTTTTCGGTACCGGCTCCGGTTACCTTCACTACTATTTCCAAAATCTCTTATAAACTCTCCCAAAGACATTATCATCTTGAGTCTCTCCTTTTTACTAAGGGCATCAGCCACCACATTGGCTTTCCCCGAATGATAAAGAATCTCCCAATCATTATTCTTGATTAGCTCTAACTGCCCCCTCTGGCATATGTTGAGCTCTTTCTACGTGAAAATGTACTAGAGCACTTATGGCTTAGGTAATTCTCGCACTTCTCTCCATACAAGTAGTGCCTCCAATCTTTAGGGTAAAACTATTGCCACGAGCCTAAGCTCATGGGCGGGGATATCGAACTTCATATTACCTTAATTGTCTTGACATGTACGCGATTATCTTGCTGTGCTGTATAAGAAGCACCCTAATTCCTTATGCGAAGCGTCTCTTCCAAATCACAAAATCTCCTTTTCCATCCGGCAACGCCAACATAGGGGCCGTCACCAACCTTTGCTTCAGTTCTTAACAGCTGTTCTCGTATTTCTCTGTCTATTCAAACTTCTCATTCTTATGAGTAAGCCGCGTCAAAGGGGCTGCGATCTTCGCAAAGTCCTGTACCAATCTACGATAGTAGCCGGCCAATCCTACCTCTGGGAGTTGCCCTAACCATGGTCATCAATTCCTCAGTGGTCCTTTATTCATTCTTATCAGGATCCTTCACGGAATCCTCCTCAGCAACAATCCCTTCTAGGATAACATCCTCAACCGTTACATCCTCAATATCAACATCATCCGGTCCTGCGTTAGGACACTCTATCGGATCCATAATCTGATCTCCAATAAGTAATAATACATCATCGCGTTGTTGCTCCTCAACCTCAGGGTTCGGTGTCCCGCTACCATATACGATAACGAACTACGCTCCTATCACGATATTTATAAGGGTTCCCATAAGGGTTTTAACTGTCAGTACTACATTAGGTAGTCCGACTATGAACTTGGCAAGAGTTCTTATTATCTTAGTTAACTTATTATCTTAACGTCCCATCATCTCTGAGGTTTATAACGCTTGGCTCTGATACCATTTCTGTAACACCCCCAGATCCGGGGTCGGGGATCCGAGTCGTCACGGTCTTTCTTTCCACAATATCACTTCACTTAATTAATAAATAACCTTATGCTGTGACCCCACACTAACACACACCACAACCCGTTATAGTCTCAGAGATGAAATTTAAATAAGTACAAGTCTTTGAATCCACAATTTAAAAGTTATTACAACCCAAAATGGTTACTTGATAAATTTACAGTTAATTGCCATTATCTGCCACAAGTTATAATTATACATAATTGATTCTCAAAAGTAGATGGTCTGATCTACAATAGATCTACCTCTGCAGCTATAGCAGCTACAACATCAACGGGAAGACACCGGACGCTTCCCACGCGCTTGCGCTGGGTCTGCTGGAGTCTGGCCATCTTTCCTAACTGTTGTTGTGTGATGAAGAAATAAAGCAAGGGTGAGCAGCAAGCCCACCAAAATAATATGTATAATGATTTACAATATATGAGCCTACTCATAATACTCATGAAAGTCTTGGTCAAAAGAAATGAACCAAGTTTGATATCTTAATGCGATAAAGTCGCAAAATATTCAGTATATATACATATATACTTTTCAAAATATTGGAAGTCCTCTTCCAAGCATAATACACACAGAATTCCAGTGTATAACTGTATAAAAATATCGTTGCAAGGTGATCTCATATCTAACCTTGTCTCAACGTTTTTCTGAAAATCTTTGTCATGCATAAGATAATCATTTACTAGATATAAGTTTAAAAGATGAAGTTACAAAATACTCCAATATACTTATATCTTTTCCAAATACTACTTGAACTACCACCATTCAAGTTATAATTAGTTTTAAGAAAAACATCCCATAGATGAGACCACAAGTTAAGACTTGAATAGATTCAATCTTTGAAATATTATTGAATGAAAAAGTTATGAGATACTTTATTTAGTCCCGATATATATATATCCACATATATATATCTCTAAAACATTTCCTGGAACCTCTGTTATGTAAAGTATGAACAGAGTTGCAATATCCAATGAATTTGGAAGGAAAAGAAAACCTTTGGCATAAACCAGATATCTTGCTGATCAGGCAAAGATACCCATAAGTAACCTTTTCTACTAGTAGATGGACGAATTCCCCACTGGTCATCACCCTGGTCATAATTAGGACCTTATGCTGGACTGCCACTCAGCCACTTATGCATTTGATGGACTCCCACTGAGCCACTTACACTATCATGGACGCCCACTGAGCCCATGTTGCTTATGCCGACTCAATAGATGGACTTACTTCCCGAACGTTGGGTAAGTAATCAATTCATTTACCAAAACTGCAACCTTGTTGCGAATATAAAATACACCACAGAGCCGGATCCCTCAGGTTTTAAGCGAGTATTTAAATCCCCTTAAAAAGGAAGATCTTAAATATAAAATTGAGTTTTGGGATCCGCTCTAACTTTTAAAAATCATTTTGAAGACTCGAAAACACTTTATAGAGTGTTTGGAGTAAAGCTGATTTAATGAAGTAAATCAGTCCCCAGAATATTTAGAAAATGACTGAATATTATTGTTTAAATAATATTCCCATAAGAATAATCTTTATAAAAATAATTGAAGTAGAAGTATTAAAACTTATACTTGAAACGAGTATTAAATAACCAAAGATATACTTATATAAAAGTATTATCTTTATTTGAATAATCGAAAATAAGTTTGATTATTTACACCTTATTCTTTAATAAAATAAAGAATATATTTCAGCAAATAATCGGAGTCATAGATCCTCAAATGAATATTCAAATAATATTCAATAAATAATATAAACTGAGTCATAAGCCCTCGAATGAATATTCAAATAATATTCAGATAAATAAATAAAAGGAGTCATAAGTCCTCGAATGAATATTCAAAATAATATTCATTTAATATAAAGGAGTCATACGCCTTCGAATAATATTCGAAATAATATTCAATAATAAAATAAAGTTAAAGTTATCGAATAAACCTTATTCGATTAATAGTTTGGAAAACTATAACCATATATATATAAATATATATATATATATATATCCATATCCATATATACAAAATCTACTCGGGATCCTCGACTCCCGGTTTTAGAAAATATTTTCACCTTTGGGTCCCTATACTAAGGGTATATGCAAGTTACCGCTATCCTCTAGCATAGGTATTATCAACTGAACCAACAGATATATTTCAAGAATATGAAACAGGCATGCATATATACCATATCACATGCTACAATATATCGCAAGAATTTGCTAAATAACCAATATGCATTTATCGCAAGATCATGCATATACAAATGTATACATCACAACAACAGTATAACGGATAGAATACTTGCCTGAGCGACCGGGGTTACGAATGGCTCGGGACGAGTCTGGTAACCTATAAACAACAAGTAAGTTGGAATTAAACCAAAATCACTTGTAAATCTATACTTTAACTAACTTAGACTCTAACGCTTGTTTTGCGCTCACTGATTCGCTTAAGCCACTCGGGTACCCTCGGCTCCACCATTTTTAATAATTTAACCTTTATGAGTTTTAAAGCGATTCCTTCGCGAGTGTCTTACCAACTGCCTAACACACTTACCATAAATGTTTCATACATTAATTAACCCTTTTTGGTCTTTAATCTATGTTTCAAAGTAAGGCGAGGGAAAAAGTTTCGTTCGCGAAACGCCGTTACTTGAAACGGTCGTTTCTCCTAAACCGTGCATCGGAATCAAACGAACTACATATCAAAACGAAGCTCGTAACATGAGCTATCTAATCATGGCAGTGGTCATAATCTAGCAGGGGGTTCTCGGGTCCTAATGTTATGCACAAAAACAGTCTAAAGAAAATCGGACGTTACGACGACTATGTTTACGCGATTTCCCAATTTTAACCATTCAACACCAACCACAAACCAACCTCAAATCCAACATACAACCAACATCCATCCTCATCACATCATAACAACCCCAACCAATTCAATTTAATCATTCATACTTATGCCTAAACTTAACTTTAATCATACTTAAGTTCCTTTAAATCAAAACCACAACAATTACCATTCCATTTCACTACCATTCCAAATCCCAAACTCTAAATCATAACAACAAGCTACAATATCAACCCACTAATCAAAATCATCTTATAATATATAGGAATCTAGGGTTTGGAGATGGTATACCTTCCTTGAAGTGGTGGGTGGAGCTAGGAAGCCTTAAGAAGCTTTGAGAAGTCTTAAGAATGCTTGGATCTTCAAGAAAACAAGAAAAAGTTCAAGTTAAAAACTTGAAAACACTATTCATTGTCTTCTTCTTTGATTAAATGAAGAAGATTGAGAAGGAATTAATGGCTTAAACTCATGATATAGTCCTAACTAAGCATGAAGATGATTAGGGAATTATCTTACCAATTTAGGAAGCTTGGATCTTGGATTTTGAATTTCTCTTGCCTTTTGAATAGTGAAAAGCCGTGAGCAATGAAGAACAAAGCCTTGGTTGCTTTTGATTTTTGATGAAAATGATTTTACTTGGCTTGGTTGATTGGTTTTTGTGCTTGCTTTAGTCAATTACCTTCTTGCCCTTGGATTTGTGTGGTTACAAAGCCACCACACCTCCTTCCTTCCCATGTCATGCTTATGTCATCCTCATGATGTCATCCTCACTTCCTTGTCCTCTTTCTATTGGTTGGATGACATCATTCCCACTAATCCCTTTGATTAACTTCCTAATCGTTTGCCTAATGACCGCTGATCTGTTATACGGTTCGCTTAACTTTCGTTCTCGTTTATTGTTTGAAGGATCATACCCGGGATCTTATTACTTAGGTTCCCTTAACCTTTCTCAATACATTATATTCCTTTTTATGATCCTCTATTATAATCCTTTAATTTAAATCCTTTTTATCCTGTTACCTTATACTCAATTCTCTCCGTATCTTGTGGATTTCCGGGAAAAACCAAAGTGTTCGGAATTGGATTCTGACGATCTTTACATACATTTATATACTTCATAGAGTACTAATAATATCCCATAAGATCAATAACAGAACCCCTACATAGCGTGGCATGAAAAGTTTTCTCGTTCAGCAAAAACACTATTCATAAGGGTTTCAAAATTTCTCAAAAATTGGGGTTATTACAATTAAACAATTAACTAAAGAATTCCATAATAAATCCACTAGGATCCCATGATCACGATTAGCCCATAATAGAACTCATCATCACCATGGGTTCATATGAAAGCATGATAATAGCACAATGATATAAAAATGAAAAAATATTTAATAAATAATGAAGTACGTCACAAGAGTATTAAGGTTCAAATCATAAAGAAAACTAGCATCCAATGTTACAACGAATTAAAAGAATCACAAGATAAACGTATGCTTCCTCTTCTTCATTGTTGCGTGCTAAAACGGTCTTCTCAATCTTCTTGCCCTTGCTCTTGATGAAGAAAACGTCTTCCCATAAGGTTTATATAATAGCCCAAGAGAACCAGCGCCAACAGAAGCCCAACTGTACTTGAATTAATAAAATCCAGATTATGAAATTCCGCACGCACGCGGTCGTGTGCTGCCTCCACGCGGCCACTTGCTGGCACGCGGTCGCCTGTTTCTAGCGCGTGGTCGCGTGCTACCCTTCTGGAGAATACTTTATTTTGCTCCTGTTTTTGCTGATTTCTTCGCTCATCACCCCTAGACTGATTCCAAGCACTTCCTTAAGCTTTATTTGATGAAAACCACATATCTAAGCAAGTTATACCCTGAAATGTAAAAACACTAGAAAACGCGTCAAATAAATAAAATACTTGAGTTCAAGACACCAATTCAAGCCATTATGAGACGCTCTAAGTGGTATAAAATGCCACTTATTAGGTAACACGTGTGAAACACGGGTCGAGCGAATTTGTTTAAATAATTAAAAAAATTATAATAATACATATGTGTTGCATCAAAATATCCAATTTTCTTCTAATTAAATACCTATTGACATGAGGAAACATACAAAATAATCGTCAAACACATGTATGTGGGTAAAGCATGTACTGGATACACATAATTAATTACAGGGTTTTTAAAAAAAACACATGTTGAACATGCGTAATACTCAGCAAAACTAAAATTTTGGTTATAGTTTATACGTAAAATAAACATGTGTTTAATTATATATATATGTATATATATACTGATAAATAACATGTGTATTGGGAAGTATTTTGAGGCAGTAGTGAAGAATTTGATGAAATGAGAAATTATTTACATTCAATTCATACTCAAAACTGTGCAACAAAACTTGTTTATATACAAGTTTAGAAAATCAGATCTAACTAACTTGTATATATTATATATCTATACTTCTAACTAACTATAAATAGATGAAATGACATATCTACCATTACATACTAACTAACCTATCCACTATCTATCTTGTTATCTTTAATACCCTCCTTCAAATTAGAAGGTCTGAACATATTTCAAACTCCCAATTTGTTCAATATACGGGACAACTTAGCTGTAGATAGAAGTTTAGTAAGCAAATCAGCTGGCTGCTGGGCTATAGATAAATATGCAGGTTACACTATTCCGTCCTTCACTTTATCTCTAATGAAATGAAAATCCAGCTCTATAGGTTTGGTTCTTTCATGTAAAACTAGATTATCAATAATGTGTATTGCAGAAGAATTGTCACAGTATATATGGGTGTATGAATCTTGAAATGCATTTCTCTAAGTAGATTATACATCCAAGTAACTTCACACAATGTGGTGGCCAAAGCCCTATTTTATGCTTCAGTAGAAGACCTAGCTACTGTGTTTTGTTTCTTGTATTTCCATGATATTAAGGACTCTCCTAGCATAACACAGTAACCAGATAATGACCTTCTAGTTATTGAACATGTTGCCCAATCAGCATCATAGAAATATTTTTAACCGAAAGAACTAGATGCTGACAAGAATAATCCTTGACATGGATTTCCTTTTATATACCTCATTAGTTTCAATGAAACTTGCCAATGCACATCAATAGGTGCAGTCATAAACTGACTCAATATGTGAAATGATTATGAAATGTCTGGTCGTGTAATGGTTAAGTAGATTAGATGTCCAACTAACCTTTTTTATTGCATAGCATCAGGTAGCATAATACCAAAAGTAGTTTGGAGATTATGCTGAGATTCCATAGTGATAGCACTTGGTTTTGCACCCATCAGACCTGTATTTTCTAGGAGATTCGAGGCATAAGTGCCCTATGTAATAACCCCAAAATTTTTCAACTTTTTGTAACCCTTGTGAATAGTGTTTTAGCTGAATGAGAAAACTTTTCACGCCACACTATGTAGGGGTTCTGTTATGGATATTCTGGGATTTTATTAGTACTATATGAAGTATATAAGTGTATGTAAATATCGTCAGAACCCAATTCCGAACACTTTGGTTTTTCCCGGAAATCCACAAGATACGGAGAGAATTGAGTATAAGGTAACAGGATAAAAAGGATTTAAATTAAAGGATTATAATAGAGGATCATAAAAAGGAATATAATGTATTGAGAAAGGTCAAGGGAACCTAAGTAATAAGATCCCGGGTATGATCCTTCAAACGATAAACGAGAACGAAAGTTAAGCGAACCGTACAACAGATCAGCGGTCATTAGGCAAACGATTAGGAAGCTAATCAAAGGGATTAAGGGGAGTGATGTCATCCAACCAATAGAAAGGAGACAAGGAAGGAAGGATGACATCACAAGGGTGACATAAGCATGACATGGAAGAAGGGAGGTGTGGTTGATTAAGGACCACACAAATTCAAGGGCAAGGTGGTAATTTGCTAAATCAAAAACAAAACCAAGTCAACCAACTAGCAAATCATTTCATCAAAATCAAAAAAATCAACCAAGGCCTTGTTCTTCATTGTTTGCTCTCGGCTTTCTTCTTTTTGCAAGGCTTAGAATTTCCAAAATCAAGATCAAAGCATCCTTAATTGGTAAGAAAATTCCCTAACCTTCTTTATGCTTAGTAATGGCTATATCATAAGTTTAAGCCACAAATTCTTTCTCTAGCTTCTTGATTTAATCATTGGAGAAGACAATGAATAGTGTTTTCAAGTTTTAACTTGAGTTTTTTTTCTTGTTTTCTTGAAGATCCAAGCTTTCTTAAGACTACTCCAAGCTTATTAAGGCTTCCTAGCTTCACCCACCAATCCAAGGAAGGTATACCACTTTCAAACCCTAGGTTCATATATATTATAAAGTGATTTTGATGAGTAAGATGTTATGGTATCTTGTTGTTATGTTTAGAGTTGAGATTTGGAATGGTGGTGAAATGAAATGATAATTTAGTGGTTTTGATTTAAAGAAACTTAAAGCATGATTAAAGTTAGGTTAAGCATATGTATGAATGAGTAATATTGAATTGTTTGGGATTGTTATGATGTGGTAAGGATGGGTGTTTGATGTGTGTGGATTTGAGGATGGTTTGTGATGATTGTGGGTAGTTTTAAAAATGGGAAATCGCGTAAACATAGCCGTCGTAATGTCCGATTTTCTTTGGACTGTTTTGTGCATAGCATTAGGACCCGAGAACCCCCTGTTAAATTGTGACCACTGCCATGTTTAGATAGCTCATGTTACGAGCTTCGTTTTGATATGTAGTTCGTCCGATTCCGATTTACGGTTTAGGAGAAACGACCGTTTCAAGTAACGGTGTTTCACGAACGAAACTTTTTCCCTCGCCTTACTTTGGAATGTAGGTTAAAGACCAAAAAGGATTAATTAATGTGTGAAACATTTATGGTAAGTGTGTTAGGCAGTTGGTAAGTCATTCGCGAAGGAATCGCTTTAAAACTCGTAAAGATTAAATTATTAAAAATGATGGAGCCGAGGGTACCCGAGTGACTTAAGCGAATCGGTGAGCGTAAAACAAGCGTTAGAGTCTAAGTTAGTTAAAGCATAGACTTACAAGTGATTTTGGTTTAATTCCAACTTACTTGTTGTTTATAGGTTGCCAGACTCGTCCCGAGCCTTTCTCACCCCCAAGTCGCTCAGGCAAGTATTCTATCCGATACACTGTTGTTGTGATGTAAATGTATGTATATGCATTATCTTGTGATATTGCATGATTGTTATTTAGCAAATGTTGCGATATATTGTAGCATGTGATATGGTATATATGCATGCCTGTTTTATATTCTTGAGATATATATCTGTTGGTTTATTTGATAATACCTATGCTAGAGGATAGTTGTATCTTGCATATACCCTTAGTATAGGGACCCAAGGGTGAAAATATTTTCTAAAACCGGGAGTCGAGGATCCCGAGTAGATTTTATATGGATATGGATATATATATATTTATATATATATATGGTTATAGTTTTCCAAACTATTAATCGAATAAGGTTTATTCGATAACTTTAAACTTCATTTTATTATTGAATATTATTTGAATATTCATTTGAGGATGTATGGCTCCTTTATTTTATTTAATGAATATTATTTATAATATTCATTCGAGGTATTATGACTCAGCTAATTTTATTTATTGAATATTATTTGAATATTCATTTGAGGATGTATGACTCCTTTCTTTTATTTAATGAATATTATTTATAATATTCATTCGAGGTATTATGACTCAGCTTATTTTATTTATTGAATATTATTTGAATATTCATTTGAGGATCTATGACTCCGATTATTTGCTGAGATATATTCTTTATTTTATTAAAGAATAAGGTGTCGATAATCAAACTTATTTTTGATTATTCAAATAAAGATATTACTTTCGTATAAGTATATCTTTGATTATTTGCTATTCATTTCAAGTATAAGTTTTAATACTTCTACTTCAATTATTTTATAAAGATTATTTTTTTATGGGAATATTATTTAAATAATAATATTCAGACATTTTCTAAATATTCTGGGGACTGATTTACTTCATTAAATCAGTTTTACTCCAAACACTCTTTAAAGTGTTTTCGAGTCTTCAAAATGATTTTTAAAAGTCAGAGCGGATCCCAAAACTCATTTTTATATTTAAGATCTTCCTTTTTAAAGGGGATTTAAATACTCGCTCAAAAACCTGGGGAGTCCGGCTCGGTGGTGTGTTTTATATTCGCAACAAGGTTGCTGTCTTGGTAAAAGAGTTTTTTTTGATTACTTACCCAATATTCGGGAAGTAAAATTCTTGGAACAAGTTAATCCATTAACAGGCATCGCCTGGGAAATATCGGTGAGTTTTCCTTTCCAACTAGATACGACTTCTTGGTGGAGCCGTATCAACAAGTTTCTACTTGGGGAAAGGGGGAAACGAGCTTTACGTTTCAGAGTCATGGATTTCATCTGAACTAGGAGTGGCGTAAGTGGTCGAGTAGCGCCGGCCCAGCCTTATTATATTGGCCCAAATGGCCTGGAAGTTCCGCTAAGGCGGTCCATTCCTTAGGAGTTCAGTGTTCGGTTGACAAGTAAATCCGACAGGTTCTCCTCTACATGTAGAAAATGGTGGGGTTGTACTACTACGACTGATCATCGTAAGTGGTCTTCCTGGCGCGGTAAACTCCCGTAATGAGTTCATCATCCATTTGGATAATTCTGCAACACTACCCGTAGCATTTCGATCGAAAGGCTACTAATGGGTGGTTGCCGAAGCATTGACAGGGTCAAACATTTTTATTGGTGTATCCATTGAATGAAGTATCTCGTAACTTCATTTCTTTTCAAAATATTTCAAAGATCAAATATTTTCAAGTTTATTTGTGGTCTCCTCTATGGGATGACCTCGTGAATTTTATTATACTTTGAACGGTGATAGTTCAAGTAGCTTTATAAATGATATAAGTGTGGGGAAGTATTGGTAACTTCATTCCTTGTTTTTACTTATATCTAGTAAGTAATTATCTTACACACGATAAAGATTTTAGTAAGTATCCATTTAGATACTGGTATTATTGTTATCACTACATATTATCTTGCGAGCTGTAAGGCTCACTCTTGCTTTATTTCTTCATCACACAACAACAGTTAGGAGAGATGGCCAGACTCCAGCAGACCCAGCGCAAGCGCGTGGGAAGCGTCCCGCGTCTTCCCGCTGATATTGTAGCTGCTATAGCTGCAGAGGTAGATCCATTGTAGTTTAGACCATCTACTTTTGAGAATCCAATTATGTATAATTATAACTTGTGGCAGATAATGGCAATTAACTGTAAATTATCAAGTAATCATTTTGGGTTGTAATAATTTTAAATTGTGGATTCAAAGACTTGTACTTATTTTAATTTCATCTCTGAGACTATAACGAGTTGTGGTGTGTGTTAGTGTGGGGTCACAGCATGAGGGTATTTATTATTAATTAAGTAAAGTGATATTGTGGAAAGAAAGACCGTGACAACCCGGATTCCCGACCCCGGATCTGGGGGTGTTACACCCTAAATCCTTGGGATTGAATTTAGAAGCAAGAAATTCTTTTACCTTTGTAATTTGCTGGACACCAGAAATTGTTAGAATTATATCATCTACATATAATAACAATACTGTAACTGATGTAGGTGTGTGTAGATGGAACATAGAATCATCCCCCCTGACTGTCTAAAGCCAAATTGTAAAACATCATCAGAGAATTTATCAAACCATTCCATTAGTGATTGTTTTAAACCATAGATAGATTTAATCAATCTGTAAACATGATTTTTCCCAGTAAAAGAAGATGGAACTGGTATACCTGGAGGAAGTCTCATATAAACCTCCTCATATAAATAACTATTCTAACTGATGAATGTACCAGTTCTGAATTACAGTAACAAAAATAATAAGTCTAATAGAAGCCATTTTGGCTACTAGAGCAAAAGTATGAAAGTAATCTAATCCAGCAGTTTGAGTAAAGCCTTAGGCTACTAATCTGGACTTATACCTTTCCAGTGTTCCATCAGACTTGTACTTCACTTTGTAAATCCACTTACAACCCACAACCCTTTTTCCAGGAGGAAGAGATGTTATTTTCCAAGTATTATTAGCTTCCAGGGCATTCAGTTCTAATTGCATAGCTTTACACCAATTAGAGTCTTTGACAGCTTGAGAGTAAAATAAAGGTTTAGGAATGACTGTTGAGTTTTCTACAAAAGCTCCATATAAGTGAGTAAATCTGTTGTCTGAATAAACCTGTTGGATGGGATATTTAATAGTGGAACTACATGATTTTTGGACAGTAGCTGGAAGTCCCGTATAATCTAATAATTTATCATGTAAATACTTAGTCCTAGTAGGTCTGAGAATTGGAATTGATATAGGTGCAGTTGATATCATAGAATCACTATGAGATGTATCACTGTGGGATATACCAGGGGACTTTCTAATATTAGTATGACCAGATGCTGACATATCACTAGTGTCAGATAATAAAGGTTCAGCTGAAAACTGAATAGGTGCCTATATTTTCTTTCAGCCCTACCATTTTGTTAAGGAGTCTCAACACAAGAACTCTGATGTTCAATACCAGTGATTTGAAACAGACTATTAAGATCTTTATTAAAAAATTCAGAACCATTGTCAGACCTTTAGTCTTGACATTGCCTTTAAAATGAGTCAAACCACGTTGCAGAAAAAAGAAAGAATAAATAGAACTTGAGATTTATTGGAAATGAGAAATGTCCAGGTATACCTAGTACAATCATCTACTATTGTTAGAAAAGTATTACAAGTGAAGTAGGTCTTGTGTATATAGGGACCCACAAATCACAATGCAACAATTCAAAAAGTATAGTAGAATGACTATCACTAGCTGGAAAGTAAGACCTAGTTTGTTTAGCATAGTGAATATCACAAGGTACAAAACTAGAAGACTGGATTTGTGAAGAGATTTCACTTATTTTCTGAAGCACATGAAATGGTATGTGACCAAGTCTGGAGTGCCAAAGAGTTGACTGACCAGACTTGACAGCATTATAAAATGTAGAAGATGATGCTTAATTGAAGAATGAAGAAGAGGAAGTTGAGACTGGATGAATCAATTTGTATAGAGAACCTTGGATTTTACCAATCCCCAATATTTTCTTCATTGTACAATCCTGAATGACACAAAGATGAGACAAAATTGAATTGTACAAGGCACATAAGTAGTCAATTTACTGATAGAGATCAGATTGAATTAAAAACGAGGAATGTTATTCCCAAACAATCTAAACAAGAATTACAGAAGGGGGGGGGGTTGAATGTAATTTTGGCTACTTTTCAATTTTAAGAACAGTTCTACTATAAATATATAACTGTGTTTGATTTAGCTAAGGTGCGAAATGAAAGTGTTGAAGAAATCAAAACACAAAGTAATCAAATACAAGTATTTAAAAACTTTCTGATGGATTGAATTTTTCCATCAGATATATATATATATATATATATATATATATATATATTAATAAGAGAACTCTGTGTTCCAATGTTGTACATAGCTTCTTATAAGTTGAACTCACAAGAACAGAGAAATTCTTTTACAGATGTAGCTTTATCTATTTCTCTGGTAATTGCTTACTAACTTGGATAATTTTCTACTTGCTATACTTGGTTTATATATTTCTAAGTTACATGATAAAAAGACAAACAAATAAGACAAAATATTTCTAGTCTAATTTCACGCTCCTTCATTTCTCTTTCCAGCATCTTTGAATATCTTCAGTTTAGCATGGAAATGGAAATGCTTATTTGTTCTCTAAATCCTGTAAATAGGCTGCCACATTCCATTTGTATACAATCAACACATGTGACTGTCAAGTCACTATCAACTGCTCTTTTGAATTTGATCATCCGTTGAAACTTTATTGGATCATCCGTTGGAACTTTGGTTCATCATTCGTTGGAACTTTGGTTGATCATCCATTGGAACTTTGGTTGATCATCCGTTGGAACTTTGTGGAACATCCGTTGAAGGTTTAGTTGATCATCCGTTGAAGCTTAGTGAAACATCCATTGAGACTGTCTTCTTGGCAGTTAACTCCATTTCATTTATACAAGATTACAAGGCATCTGATATTTACAATTAACCAACCTATCTTGTATATCAATCTAGTAGTCAACATGACTTAAACATTCTACAACATTTAGTTTACTAAGGCATTATGATATGCAGAAATGTGCTACTAAACTTATTATAACATAAGCTACTCTTTCAATGGATGTTGAAAGTGATCATCCGTTGAAATCTATAAAATCACTAAATGATATCTACTAAGTGTTTTTTGTAACTTATCATCAAGTTCACAACATATTCCCAACAATATCCCCCAATTTATGTCTACTGGAATTGTAGCCATAAATTAAGAGAGACTTGATGATAATAAAACACCCTTTGAATACAGATGGAATTATAGTAGACAAAATTTACAAGTGCTTCAATTTATTTAACAAACATAAAGAGGAAGGTTTGTAGAGAATCTCACAGGCCATTTTTAAGGTGCTCATTTAGACTGAGCAAATTTAGCTTATTTCCTTGATTGTCTGAACTTCTTTCCCAACTTCACATTATTTTCTTCAATCTGGTATTTGAGTTGCTTATAGAACTCAAGTTCATCTCCAATTATCTGATCCAGCTTCTTTTGCATCTCCATGAGAGTTTCATTGCTTGAAATCTTTAGCTGATATTCCAATCTGAAGAATCTTCTGATGCATTTTTCATCTTTGAACTCCATTATCCAGTATGGCCTCAAATGTACCCTATCTCCAGTAAAAGGAATTGTCAATACTTTTGGGAGTGCATTTGGTCTTCTCCAACTATTCCTTATCTCCTTAATCTTGTTCGATACCATTTTCTTGGCAACTATGTTAAATCCAAAGTTCTTCTTGATTGAGGAGAAGATAGTCACCAAAGTAGAGTAGCCTTCTTTGAGAATTCCTGTGAAGGGGCCAAGTCATCTCTCTTCTACCCTTGTACCTGAAGACTAATCTTTCTGGAAGATGTCTGTAATCATCAATGGCTCTAACTTCATCTATCTCTTCCAGATAAAGATTGATGTCTGAGAATTCTTTAATGTCACAAATGAAGAGTTGATCTCCCTTGTTGATAGTTGGTTTATGTTTGATTGATGCTTTTGATTAAAGTTTGACAGGCTTGTCCTTCTTGATTGCTCTTTTCTTTGTCTTTCTTGGTTTAGCTTGGATTGGAATGTCTAGATCAGGAAGAGGCAGGCTATCCCAATCTATAGGTTCATCCTTGGGAATTACAGGTTCACCATGAAAAGTTATGTTAGGATCAACCTTGAATTCAACCTCCTTCAATGTAAATATGGATGGTTGACTTGAAGTGGTAGATTGGATTGGCATGTATTCTTCCTTATCATCATTGAAATCCAGCTTTCTCTTGGATGGGAGTTTGTATCTAAATTTCCTAGTCTGCTTTGGCTTTTATTGATTTCCTTCAATCAGATTCTCAGATGTCACAGTAGGAAAAGTAACCTCTATGGTTGATGGCTTCTTAGCTAGGTTCTTGGCATCTGAAGCAGCTTGCTTTTGTTGTTGTTTGAGCCTCACCCTTTCTTCTTTCTTAGCCTCTGCAAATTATGGATGTCCAACCACTACACAGATTAATTTACCATTTCTATAGATCTTAGCAATTCTTTTCTTTAGCACTGAGTCTCTATGATCTTTGAAGAAAGCTATGGACCTTCCAAGCAGCTTCTTTTCATCTGGCATAGGGGTTTCATACATTAGGTCCAATGGATTTTTTTCTAAATTCTTTGGATAATTTCTCTTGGGTTTAAAAATCACATTGGCCTTTGGAGATTTAATAGATGAGGGTTGACCTCTTTCCATGTTCCCTAAGCTCATTTCATTTGCTGAAAATTTGTCTCAATTGAGAGAAATGAGAAAAGACTTTGTCTTGCTTCTCAATTGGACCAAACTTCTTCTTGATGTTTTCATCAAGCTTCTTCCAATTTTCTTTCAGTTCTAACTCAGCTGCTGCTACATCAAGCTTCTTCTATTTGTCATTTGATTCCAACTTAG
Source organism: Apium graveolens (assembly GCF_009905375.1). Lineage (NCBI taxonomy): Eukaryota > Viridiplantae > Streptophyta > Magnoliopsida > Apiales > Apiaceae > Apium > Apium graveolens. Next base: position 180,236,596 of record NC_133647.1, read on the forward strand.
CTGTTGCTATCTTGATCAGATTAATGCTGTCAAGAGCTGATGGCTTAGAGAAAGCAATTGCTGGAACAATCACCTTGCTAACTTATATGTTGAGCACTTTCTCCCTCTCACTGGTTGAATCTCCCTGACTAACTGAAATGATAGAGTATTTCACCCCTTTTGTTAGCATCAAGTTGAGTAGAGGTTGAGGTTTGTGCAACCACCAGTTTTTGAAGAAGCAGAGTTTGTTGAGCTTGATGGAGGTGGATTTGAGTGATTGAGGTTTCCAGGGTCTTGAGCCTGGTGTCCAAAGAGTCCACTTTGTTGACTAGATCAGGTTTTTTCCTAAGGTGTCTGTTGATATCTCACATTATTGAGTTAGGAAAGGTAGCCTCCAATCTTGCAGTGATGTCCTTTTTGACTTGACCAATTTCTGTCTTGAGCTCAGTTACATCCGGATTTTGCTTTAGAAATTGAAGAAGTCTCTTGGTGTTGGCATTTGTAGTAGCTTGTAAAGCTGTTTGAGTTTGTTGAATGTTGTGAAAGAGAGTGGATTTGAAATGGTGCTCATCACATTCTTTGCTAAACATCCAAGATGGAGTGTTTGTACTTGAGCTAGGGCCTGCTCCTCCCCCTATGTGCATGAAATCTCCTTCATCACCATCTTCATCACCAAAAATATCCTCAGAACCACCAATTGGATAATCAAAGTCATCACCTGCTGTGGAGGGCATGGCAGTGATTGCATCCTTGGCCCTTTGCATAAAAGCAGTTGTGTGCACCAAGTTTAAAATTCTCTCAGCAACCTCATTGTCCTGTTCAGCCAAAACTTGATAAGCTGGAACAGGGTGAGTAAATGCCTCAACTTTATAAGAAACAGAGTCTATGGCAGCTTGATAATCTTGCTGAGATAGTTGTTTCTTTTCAGCCTCATTGACATCCCTTAAATCACAAACAATGGGCTCTTCCCATTCTTCAGTACCTGCTTTTCTCTCATGATCTCTCTTTTCTTGCATCAAGGGCTCCCCTTGACTTCCCACCCTCACCTTCACCTGCTAAGGTGGGACTCCACTCACTCACTTTTGCCAAGCTGGAAGAAATAGCTTACATATTTTCACTCTTTTCCTCTCCTTTTGCCTGAGAGCAACTCAGCCTCTCACTCTGTTCACTCCCATCCCTAAATCCTAAGAGTGATTGTGCAACTATTAGGTCATCTGCACTTGTAACAATAGTTGAAATTTGAGGTGGTGCAGTGATGTTCAACGGATGAGAGACATCCATCGAGGTAGTAGTTGAGAGTTTCAACGGATAACTGCTGTGAAGCACATCCGTCGAGATACAATCACTAGTCGACGGATGAACAATATCCGTCGAGATAGTAGAAATGACAGAGTTTGGAGTAGAGACTACTGTAGAATCTGTGGTGATTGATTTGAGATTTTGTACAGATTTCTCAGTAGAATCAGAAAGAAATGGCAAGTGAGCCAAAGTATCATCTAAAAGATGATGCTCACTTGCTATAAATTTTGGCTTCTCCATGAGAGTTAGAGATGGAGAATCAGGAATTGATGTTTGAATCATATCCACATCCAAAGAATTTGTGGGTGAGTTTGGTATGTGAGGTGCTTCTATTATTAAAGATTTTAGTTGTGACTCCACATTTACAAGAGTCACATCAACCTGACTTTGAGAAGGTGCTGTAAATGAGTCTCTGACTGCAGTTTGCACAGTGTGTGCACCCTGTGTATCCCCAAGTGTTTTAGATTTCTTCTTTCTAGCATAAGTTTGGGATGAGCTTGTGTCCCTAACCCTCTTGGCCTGTGCTCTTGGTTAAGAGCTTATTTCAATAGTAACATCCTTTTGGGAGGATGAAACTAGTAATGAGCTTGAGTCCTTATTAAGCACTACAGTCTGTTAGGAGACTGTAGTGTGACTAGGTTGGGTTACACACACCTCTCCCTCCTTATTCTTAAGGCTTATTTTATGTTCACCCTGTCCCTCACCGGACTTACTTCCCTTCACACTCCCTTCTTGGTTCTTAGTGGATGTTACAACTAGCTTTTTTTGAGAAAACTAGAGGGGGCTTTCTTTGACTTGGATTTTGAAACTCATGGTTTTGTGGCTTGGGTAGGTACCTGTTTGGTCACTGTCACAGGTTCCATGGCTATAGTTGATTATAAACAAATAGGTGGTTGAGAAGTAGTAGGGACAAAAATATTTACCTCACTTACCAGAGGTTGTTCCATGATTGGCATGTAAACAAGGGGAACATCCTTGTGGTGATTTGTTCTGTTCAAGTCAGCAATAACTCTTCTTTCTTGGACCCAACAATCTAATTTGTTTGTTGGGTTCAAGATTGAGAGATCCTTAGACACAAAATTAGCTATTAATATAAAGAATCTAACATAATATATGTTCTTAGACCTCTTCTTTATATCTCATAACTTACTCCCTAATTCATACATGACAGAGATGTTGAAATTAAAGTACTTATCACTTAAAAGCATATAAAGCATGTTGACAAGTGAATAAGTAACAATATCAAAATTACTAACTTTGCCAGAAAACACCTTGATAAAAGAATCACACAGAAAGCTCCATTCTTTTCTAAGACCCATTCTCCTAACATCACCTAACTTAGTGGCATTAAGAGCATAACCCATAGAAATTAGCATGTTACTCACATCAGTGTCTGTGTGTGGAGCAAGTGTGTTATTCTCAGGCAATTTAAAGCATTTTTCAATTGTATCAGAGTTAATATAGTTTTCATTACCTTTGAGATTGTCCTTTGAGTTGAACACTGTTGTAGTCCAAATTTCCTCGACAACTTCACAGTAAATGGTTGGAGACTCAAATATGGCATAACTCAGTTTGCATTTCAGGATGAAGTCCATGATAGTCTTCAGATGCTAGAATTTGCTTGTTCACCAAAGCCACGAAGTTGTTCTTTTTATAGACATACCCAGTTGAGGACATGATTTTGACTACTGGTGCCATTGCTGTGATTGAGATTAGTTGCCGAAAGGGAGTATTTGCTTTTGGAGAAGAAGAAAGTTAGAGAAATTGCTTGAGAAAGATAAAAGTAAAGAATAGAAATGAATTTAGCTTTTATACTTTCTCAGAAATAAACTGTCAAAAATTAAAAAGTGAAATAAAGAAACCAATCAAATTAGCCCAAAATAGCCGTTTAAAATTCAGGAAAACTGTCAAAATTCTAAAATTATCCGTTGAAATATACATACATACTGTAAGTAAATTCGATGGATAATGCTTAGAATTAACAGCTAAGATTGAGTGCAATTCGACGGATAAGGATAAACGTACCCAGAGTAATGTTTGATATCTCAATGGATAATAAGATTCAACGGATGTTCATTTTCAATGGATAATGGACATCCGCCGAGATGTAAATTCTGACATAGACATTCATCTTTAACAGTAAGCATCAAATTTTACTCCGGGTGCATTAAAATTTGCTTAGACATCAAAATAAATTAAGAGTAGTTGAGCATACCGAACTCACTTACCAACCTAGTAAATGTGGATTCATCAAGTGGTTTGGTAAAGATATCTGCAAGTTGTTTCTCACTTGGAACAAAATGAAGTAATACTGTACCATTTATGACATATTCTCTAATGAAGTGGTACTTGATGTCAATGTGCTTGGTCCTTGATTGTTGTACTGGATTTTCAGTAATTGCAATGACTCTTGTGTTGTCACAGAAAATAGGAATCTTATTCACCTGTAGACCATAGTCCAACAATTGATTTTTCATCCATAAAATTCGTGCACAACAGCTACCAGCAACAATATATCCAACCTCAGCTGTGGAAGTAGAGACTGACTTTTGCTTTTTACTGAACCAAGATACTAGCTTATTTCCTAGAAATTGACAGGTTTCTGTTGTACGTTTTCTATCAATTTTACAACCTGCATAATTTGCATCTGGATAACCAGTTAGATCGAAACCAGAATCTCTAGGATACCAAATGCCAAGTTTTGGAGTTCCTTTGAGATATCTAAAAATTCTCTTAATAGCTACTAAATGAGATTCCCTAGGATCAGCTTAAAATCTAGCACAAAGACAAGTATCAAACATTATATCTGGCCTACTAGCTGTTAAATACAGAAGTGAGCCAACCATGCCTCCATAACTTGAGATATCCACGGACTTTTCAGTAGTATTTAATTTAAGTTTAGTTGTAATGGCCATGGAAGTTTTTGCAAATGTGCATTCCATTAAGTCAAACTTCTTCAAAAGATCATAAATGTATTTGGGTTGACTAATGAATATTCCATCACTAACTTGCTTAACTTGTAAACCAAGAAAGTAAGTTAGTTCTCCCATCATGCTCAGTTCATATTTACTTTGCGTCAATTTAGCAAACTTTTTGCAAAGTTTTTCGTTTGTAGAACCAAATATAATATCATCTACATAAATTTGAACAAGTATACTAGAGCCATTAACATTTCTATAGAATAAAGTTTTATCAGCAGTACCTCTTGTTGTGACGATTGAGAAGTTTGTGATGTAATTAAGTCAATAAAATATGATTTATGTGAAGTGATTATGATTATGTGATTAAGTGATGGTTAATTTTCGTTACTGTATATTAGAATCTAGGAGCGTAAGTAAAAGCGTTCCAATTTAAAGAGTCAGCTTAAGAGTTAAGTTGTGTTGTCGGGCCGTCAGGTAGAACGGAACCCGTCTTAATAAGGATTTAAAGTATATAAAATGTGAAATATGTATGATTGTGTGAAATGAATGTTTAAATGAAGTATTACGTCCTAGTGACGTGTCAATCGATAATGATAATGAGAAGCGTAATTGAAATGTTGAACATCGGACCGTCATACAGAACGTGACCCGGAACACGTAAAAAGGGAATAATATTAAAAAGGACAATTTCTATGATCAAACATGAGTTTTGATGTGCTCGTATATGTGTTTGCTTTTCCGTATGCATGATTACGTGATCTGTTGATATTTTATGGATTTAAGGGAATTATCTGATTTAAATAAAGGTTTATTTAACCTTCACACATTTTTATAAAATTATCTGAGTAAGATAACTGCATGAGATTTGTTCTGTTATCTTCATAATAATCCTGTACACTTTCTAAAAATGATGGACGGATTTATTTAGTGATCGTCGCATTTTAAATTGATTTTTATGTGATAAAGTGTTATTATTAGCACATACTTGTAAAAATCATATAAAATCAACCGTACGCTCAAAATCTTATTATGAGTAATGGTGGGAAAGCTAATTTCGAGATTCACGTTTTAAAATTATCATTCGTATCAAATTCATCTTTTCTAAGAGAGACATTTGCAAATCAAATTCGTTTTCTTTTAAGAATAAAAAGTGAATAAGAAATGAGATACCTAATTACCATACTACCCCTCCCTTGGTAGTATATTATCTCACCCAGCTCCTCTTTCCTTTCTTTTTACCCGAGCTTCTCTCTTCTCTTTCTTTTTCTCTCATTTCTTCGTCCCTCTCGGGATTTTTCTCTCTCTCACTCTCGGTACACTCTCTCTTCAATCTCTCACTTGTTCTTCACTCTTTTTCGGTTATAGAACCATGTTGTGTGAGATTTTGTGATATATACCTATATACATACATGCATATCACTATCTTCAAGTTTTTGAGAAAAACCAAAGTTTGATATGGTGGTTTTGAATTCGGTTTTCATGAAAACAAAAGGGCTTTGGTTCTTGAATGATTTAAAGTGAAGATGAGTGCTTGCATGTGTGTAATCACTTAAGAAATCGGTGGTTGAAGGTTGGAAACCCCCAAATGGGGGCACCACCGTGATGCCACCGCCACCGGTGATGAACTCCGGTGAACCGGTGGTGAGCAAAGATGTTAAAAAATGAGCTCTAGTATTTAATCAATTATTTTGTGTTTGCATGTGGTTTCTTTTGAAAGGCCGAATGGTTTTGTAGTTTACAAGTTGATGAGTTGATTCTTGTTGATTATGAATGTTAATCTAGCTTAATGTTAAGAGATTGGTGTGATTAAAGATGCAAAAGTTTGAAATTGAGTTTGCATGTGAGGATTCTTAGAAGAGGCCGAATGGTTCTTGTTTTTTTTGGAAAATCATGTTGATTTGTTGGTGCAAATGATCTATTGATGATTGTTTTATAAATTGTAGAGTAATTAGAATGAGTTATAGTCTAAATTGATGCATGCATGTTATGATTCTTGGAAATTTCGAATGTTTCTACTCGATTAAGTTGAATTAAGTGTTAAATTGAGTGATCATCCATGATTACGTTTGAATTATGAGTTTAAATGAGTTGTAAGAATGAAATTAAACTAGTTTGGGATGATATACTTGATGCATGTCAAATAAGGGCTTTGCATGTTTGATTCTTGATTGTGATAAGTGTTAAGGACGAATAGGCCATAGGAAATAAAGGTCAAAACTTGATTTTTGGTAATTGAAAGAATGATTAAGTGTTTATATATGAAAATCTTTGATTTTGCTTGTTGGATTGTTGTTTTGGTTCGAATTAAGGATAAAAGAAAAAGGGATATTGAGTTGATTGATTTTAAAAGCTATAAGTGATAGCTATGGTCGTAAGTAATTAGCTATGAATGAAATTATGTGTTTGTATGTGTTAAAAATGTTTGATTTGGAGAATAGTGTTAGAGCGAAATCACGCGCTAATAATACACGCAAGTATACGCGTTCGCAAGTAATATAGAATAATTTCTAGTTCGTTCCCACAGAGACTCTGACCAATTATTGTTCAATTAAACTCACCCACCAATGTATGATTACTTCTCAATGTTAAGACAATAACACTTAGAATTGATTAAGTAATTATTAACTACAATTAACTACTACAATTGAGCACTTAATTAACACTTAGAATTAATAATATTAAAACACTCATGAGATCACAACTTCATTACTACTTCCTTCAATAGTCATTGTTATTACCCTTAGCATGCAACATTGATGATATAAATCGAATAACACGAAACTGATAAAAGCCAACTTTCATTGTACTAATACCATTCTACCAAACATCCATAATTAAGATAGAAGTTGAATAGGCATCAATTATGTTGAGTCCCTATATATCTACAGAAATTGACAACATAACGATTTAAGAACAAGTTATTCCTTTTGATTACACAGGGCGAATAAAATGGTTAGAGTTACCCACTAATCATGCAACATCATATATCTTGCTCAACCCTAGACTACTCGCATAAACATACGAGCCGGCTACTAGCCATTTGACGCCTAGCCACAATTAGCAATGATTTCCATTTTTTACTCCATTTTATTTCTTTTCATGCCTTCTATCACTAAGAACCTATTATAAAATTCTAAGCATAATAAATAGATTAATCTCGAAAACCATCAAACCATAACAACAATCTAGTCCTTAAGCATTCTCTAAGACTTAGTGAAAATACAAGTGTTTCTAGCATGCATATCAACCTACACGACTCAACATTACTTTAACGCTATCACTACACTCGCATCAACATCACAAATCAATTGGTAAATCAGCGCAAAAGGGATCATGGTAAATGCATGAGCTACATGACATGATAAACAATTAATGCTATATAAAAAAACTATATGGCAAAAATTATGTAATTATATGAACTAAACTATCATGAATATGCAACTATATGACACACACAAAAAATATTCCTTAACTACCACCCCCAAACTTAAAATATTCATTGTCCCCAGTGAAGATAGTAGAAAGGAACACAGGGTATACCTACTCGGAGAGATCATCATCATCATCATCACCCTCAGAGGGTGGTGTATCAGGAGGCGGATATGTAGAGTCCTCACCAAAAACTGGCCACTGGATGTCAGCTCCAAGGCCTCGAAAAGTAGTCCCTAGTGCAAGGGTGAGCTCCTGAGCAAACCTGCTATGCGTCTCGTACATAGCATCCATCCTCCGTGACAGCCTCCTATACTGGGCATCAGCCATCCCAGCACCCTCCTGAGCTCTAAAAGAACTAGCCTCATCATGCCTTGGCCTCGCCATGGTAGCACCTCGTGCTGGACGCCCTCCTGGAAGACGATAACCCAACCCATGCTCCTCGGGCTCACCACCGGTCCACTCCTGCATCGCATGCAGAGTCCCGGAGTCAATAGAAGCGGCCGGCAACTGCAACTGCTCGTTAGGCGATCACTGAACTCCCACCGCTCGGCAAAGCTTGGTAACCGTAGATGCATAAGGGATGTTCATGTGCTTAGCTCCCCTCAAAAACTTCAGAATTCCTTGGTAGATGAACTCACCAAGGTCCACATAGTACTCCTCATTCAAAATTCCCCACAACAACTGTGCTCTCTCAACTGTGACCTCATCTGCATGCGAAGTAGGCAAAATATTAGCACAAATAAAAGCATTCCATGCACGGGCATACCTATTCATGGCTATCGCCGGAAAGTGACGATACTCATTATTTCCAGTCTTGAAGGTCCAAACTGTGCCCGGCCTACAGAGAGTAACACAAATCAAATCCAAGTCAAAATCCTCAGCAATCTTCTCGTTCCAGTTCTCCTCCGTGGGCTTCCTCTGTCTCTGCCCAATCACACGAAGAATCGCCGCAGGGTGATAATCCACCGTCATCCCCCGGACCACAGAATACCCATTCTTCTCGGCCTTCGCGTTCGCATAGAACTCGCGAACCACACTCATCGGCACTGCTTCAGGCGACTCACAAAAAGCTATCCACCCCTTCTCAGCAATCATAGGTAACAACTCACCATCTCTCCCCGAAGGTAAGAATCCCCTTTTCACTTTTTCACTTTTTTACCTTTTCACTTTTTCCTTGTACATTTTGTTGTTCTCGTACGCTTGGAGTCGAAATTCATCAAGTTCATTAAGCTGAAGCATTCGCTTCTTTCCAGCTGCATCTAGATCCATGTTCAACTTCTTCAACGCCCAATAGACCTTATGCTCAAGCTCCGCAGGTAAATGACATCCCTTACCATGCACCAGTTGAAACGGGGACATACCAAGTGGAGTTTTGTATGCTGTCCTGTAAGCCCAAACAGCTTTATCGAGCTTTAAAGACCAATCCTTCCTTGACGGACAAACAACCTTCTCTAAAATGCGCTTGATCTCTCTGTTAGACACTTCCGCTTGACCATTTGTTTGCGGATGATAGGCAATAGCAACTCGATGATTCACATTGTAGCGCTGCATCATAGAAGTGAACTTACGGTTGCAGAAATGCGACCCTTCATCACTTATGATTACTCGTGACGTTCCAAACCTTGTGAAAATCTGCTTATGAAGAAAATTCAACACTGCCTTTGCATCATTTGTCGGTAGAGCCTTGACTTCTACCCATTTTGAGACATAATCGACTGCCATCAAGATGTACTGATTGTTGCAGGATGAAATAAAAGGCCCCATGAAATCGATTCCCCATACATCAAAGACCTCGACTTCAAGCATCACATTTAACGGCATCTCATCCTTTCTCGTAAGATTTCCCACTCTTTGGCAACGATCACACCTTAAAACAAACTGATGAGCATCCTTAAACAAAGTAGGCCAGAAAAAACCTGCTTGCAGAATACAAGCTGCCGTCTTTTCACCACCATAGTGTCCACCATAAACTGTGGAGTGGCAGTCTCGTAATATCCCCTCCGTCTCACAGAATGGGATACATCTCCTGATGATCTGGTTAGCTCCCTGTCTAAACAAATACGGTTCATCCCACATATACCACTTTACCTCATGTAAAAACTTCTTCTTTTGAGCTGTGGTCAGATTAGGAGGCATTATATTGCTGACAAGATAATTCACAATATCTGCGAACCATGGCTCTTCCTCCTGAACTGCGAACAACTGCTCATCCGGAAAAGATTCGTTGATCAATATCTTATCATGTGAAGTAGACTCGGGATTCTCCAATCTAGATAGATGGTCAGCTACTTGATTCTCAGTACCTTTTCGATCCTTGATCTCTAACTCAAATTCCTATAGCAAGAGCACCCAACGAATGAGTCTCGGCTTCGAATCCTTCTTAGAAACCAAATAGCGAATGGATGCATGATCAGTAAATACTGTCACTTTTGTCCCAAACAGATAAGATCGAAATTTTTTGAAACCAAAGACTATAGCCAAGAGCTCCTTCTTAGTAGTGGTGTAGTTCATTTGGGCCCCATTTAAGGTCTTGCTAGCATAGTAGACCACATGAAAGAGATTATTCTTGCGCTGCCCAAGAACTGCGCCCACCGCATAATCACTCGCATCGCACATCATCTCAAAAGGCTCCGTCCAATCAGGCGCTGTAATAACTGGTGCAGTGATCAAACTCTTCTTAAGAGTCTCGAATGCCGTCAAACATTCATCATCAAATTTGAAAGGCACATCCTTCTCAAGCAAGTTGCACAGCGGCTTAGATATCTTTGAAAAGTCCTTGATGAAATGCCGATAAAAACCCGCATGACCAAGAAAACTACGGATTCCTTTCACAGAAATAGGTGGTGGAAGATTTTCAATGACTCCCACCTTGGCTTTATCCACCTCAAGACCCTTGCTAGAGACTTTATGCCCAAGAATAATGCTTTCACGCACCATAAAATGACATTTTTCCCAATTGAGCACCAAATTAGTTTCCATACACCTTTTTAGCACTGCATGAAGATTATTCAAACATTCATCATACGAGTGTCCAAAGACGGAGAAGTCGTCCATGAACACCTCGACATTATTTTCAATCATGTCAGAGAATATAGTCATCATACATCTCTGAAAAGTGGCCGGTGCGCCACATAACCCAAAAGAAACTCTGCGAAAAGTAAACGTGCCAAATGGACAAGTGAAGGTAGTCTTTTCTTGATCCTCTGGTGCAATACAAATCTGATTATACCCTGAGTAGCCATCTAGAAGACAATAATACTCATGACCAGCCAACCTGTCAAGCATCTGATCAATAAACGGGAGATGAAAGTGATCCTTCCTCGTGGCCTTGTTCAACTTTCTGTAATCCATGTATACTCTCCATCCTGTGACTGTTCGAGTGGGGATGAGCTCATTCTTCTCATTTGCTACCACAGTGATACCTCCTTTCTTAGGTACACATTGTACGGGGCTCACCCAAGAACTGTCAAAAATAGGATAAATAATTCCTGCATCCAGCCACTTCAGAATTTCTTTCTTCACCACCTCTTTCATGACAGGATTAAGTCTGCGCTGTTGCTCAACAGTCGGCTTACTACCCTCCTCTAGCAGAATCTTATGCATACAATATGAAGGGCTGATCCCTTTGATGTCTGCTATGGTCCATCCAATAACCGAGTTGAATTCTCTCAAGATCCTTAAGAGCTTGTCCTCCTCACTAGCTGAAAGGTCAGATGCAATAATGACAGGTAAAGTAGATGCATCACCTAAAAAAGCATACCTCAAGTGTTCAGGCAATGGCTTAAGCTCCAAGGTGGGTGCTTCCTCAATTGATGGTTTGAGCTTTCCTTCAGCATTTTTGAGGTCAGAAGTACCAAGAGATTCAAACGGCATGTCTAGCTTTCGCTTCCAGGGAGAAGCATTAAGATATTGTAATTGCATATTGCCATCCTCATCATCACTGTCAAAATCTCCCACTAAGGCCTTCTCTAATGCATCAGACATTAGCATATGATCGAGTTCTGAAGTAACCGCAAAATCAATCAAATCCACTTTTAAGCACTCTTCATCTTCTGTAAGGAATTTCATTGCTTTGAATACATTGAATGTCACATCCTGATCCTGCACCCGCATAGTAAGTTCACCTTTCTGCACATCTATCAAGGTACGACCGGTATCCAAGAAAGGTCTTCCCAAGATTATGGGAATCTTCTTATCTTCCTCGAAATCCAGAATAACAAAGTCGGCAGGAAAGAAGAGCTTATCCACTTTGACTAGCACATCCTCCACTATGCCTCTTGGGTAAGTAATAGAACGATCAGCCAATTGTAGAGTCACGTAGGTGGGCTTTGGATCAGGAAAATCCAACTTTTTAAAGATCGACAACAGCATCAGATTGATGCTTGCTCCCAAATCGCAATGGCACTTGTCAAAAGACAACTTGCCAATGGTGCAAGGAATGGTGAAGCTACCTGGATCTTTAAGCTTTGGAGGTAACTTTTGCTGCAGCACAACACTGCATTCTTCCGTTAGAGCAACGGTCTCAAGGTTAATTAGGTTCACCTTCCTTGAAAGAATACTCTTCATAAACCTCGCATAACTAGGCATTTGCTCCAGAGCCTCAGCGAAAGGTATATTGATGTGAAGTTTCTTGAACACCTCCAAAAACTTACTGAACTGCTTATCCAGCTTTTGTTGTTGCAATCTCTTAGGGAAAGGTGGTGGAGGATAGAGTTGTTTCTCCCCTGTATTACCCTTAGGCAGAGTGTGTTCAACAATAGTCTTCCTGGGTTCCACCGCTTTCTCCTTTTACTTAGCTTCTTCATCTCTAACTTCAGCTTCTCCTTCTTTTGCTTTTTCAGCATCAGCAACCTTTCCAGACCTTAAGGTAATAGCCTTGACTTGCTCTTTAGCTTCCTTCCTGCCTGGCACTTCAGTGTCACTGAGAAGTGTGCCAGGTTGACGATTTAGCACTGCATTGGCTATTTGACCAATTTTATTTTCCAAGGTCTTGATCGATACCGCCTGACTCTTGCACAACAGCTTAAGTTCCTCAAAATCAGCACTAGTGGTTGCAGCTGCACCTCCCTATTGAGGATATGATTGCCTTTGAGCATATTGCTGCGGTTGCTGGAATCCAGGTGGATTGAACTGCTTACTCACACCTTGCTGATATGGTTGCTGAATAGCATTCTGATTATTACCCCAACTGAAATTTGGATAATTTCTGTTGTTAGGATGATAAGTAGCTGGCACAGGCTGCTGTTGTCGCTGATAATTGTTCACATACTGAACAGATTCATTAACAAGAGAACACTGATCCGTAGCATGAGAACCTGCACAAAGCTCACAGACCATAGCTATCTGATTGACTCCATAGGTGGCTAAAGAATCGACCTTCATAGACAGCGCTTGGAGCTGCGCTACAATAGCGGTAGCTGCATCGACTTCCAGAAAACCCGCTACCTTCCCAGGTATCATCCTTTGAGTTGGGTTTTGATGCTCATTTGCAGCCATAGTCTCAATAAGATTATAAGCCTCAGTATAGCTTTTGGCCCACAAGGCTCCTCCAGCTGCTGCATCGAGCATGAGCCGAGATTGGGCCCCCAAACCATTATAGAAACCAGTGATCACCATCCAATTGGGCATTCCATGATGTGGACACTTTCTCAACATTTCCTTGTAGCGCTCTCAAGCTTCGCACATAGATTCTGTAGGTTGCTGCACAAACTGAGTAAGAGCACTCCTCATAGCAGCAGTCTTTGCCATTGGATAAAACTTCACCAGAAACTTTTAGGCAAGATCTTGCCAAGTAGTGATGGACCCAGCTGGTTCAGAATGTAACAAGTCCTTAGCTTTATCCCTCAGAGAGAATGGGAAAAGCCTCAGCTTGATAGCCTCATCAGTCACACCATTGTATTTGAAAGTACTGCAAATCTCGACAAAATTCCTTATGTGCATGTTGGGGTCTTCAGTCGCAGCACCTCCAAAAGAAACAGAATTCTGCACCATCTGAATAGTGCCCGACTTGATTTCAAAGGTGTTAGCTTGGATAGCCGGATGAAGAATGCTTGACTGAATGTCATCAATTTTAGGCCGAGAAAAGTCCATAAGAGCTGGATATGCCGGAATAATACGACCACCCATGATTACTGGCTCTTTCTGCTCACTTCCTGAATCCGAATCTTCAAAATCTATCTTCTCCGGAATATCAAGAACTTCTTCTGTCTCCTCAGCTGTATCTAAAGTCCTCTTGCGAGTACGAGAACAAGTTTGCATAAGCGCTCGCTAAAGTACCTGAAACACAACCGAAAACAATAAGTAACACGTCTTAATCACTGAGTCCTAATGACCAATGATGGTAAGTATATAAACTAAACAAATATAAAGAGTCCCCGGTAGCGGCGCCAAAAACTTGTTAGGGCAAAATCACGCGCTAATAATACACGCAAGTATACACGTTTGCAAGTAATATAGAATACTTTCTAGTTCGTTCCCACAGAGACTCTGACTAATTATTGTTCAATTAAACTCACCCACCAATGTATGATTACTTCTCAATGTCAAGACAATAACACTTAGAATTGATTAACTAATTATTAACTACAATTAACTCCTACAATTGAGCACTTAATTAACACTTAGAATTAACAATATTAAAACACTCATGAGATCACAACTTCATTACTACTTCCTTCAATAGTCATTGTTATTACCCTTAGCATGCAACAGTGATGATATTAATCGAATAACACGAAACTGATAAAAGCCAACTTTCATTGTACTAATACCATTCTACCAAACATCCACAATTAAGATAGAAGTTGAATATGCATCAATTATGTTGAGTCCCTATATATCTACAGAAATTGACAATATAACGATTTAAGAACAAGTTATTCCTTTTGATTACACAGGGCGAATAAAACGGTTAGAGTTACCCACTAATCATGCAACATCATACATGAACCTATGCTAGCATGGCAAGTTCTAAATCTCAAGATCCACCGTCGCTTCACAAGAGATTAACACCCTACCTTGTATGTTCGCGACGCACATAAGACGAATAAGCACAACCAATACTAGATATCATACAATCATCACACACTAAGGTATTAACAACTAACTAAAGAATTCCATAGTAAATCCGTTACGACCCCATGATCACGATTAACCCATGATAGCACTTATCATCATCATGGGTTCATATGAAAATATGATAAATAAACACAGGAGAATAATAACTAAACTAATTATATTAAACCAGAGTACATCACAAGAGTAAATAGGTTCAAAGTAAGAAAACTAGCATCCAACGTTACAACGAAATAAAGAATTATAAGAAAATATGCTTCCTCTTCGTTGCGGTGTGCTAAAACGGTCTTCTTCCTTATCTCCATCGCTCTTCGATTAATACAACGATCCAACCTTTGTGAAACATCTCTGAAATCTACTTATATAGGAGTCCCATAAAACTCAGATTACTTTATATGAAGTGATTATGATTATGTGATTAAGTGATGGTTAATTGTCGTTACTGTATATTAGAATCTAGGAGCGTATGTAAAAGCGTTCCAATTTAAAGAGTCAGCTTAGGAGTTAAGCTGTGTTGTCGGGCCGTCAGGTAGAACGGAACCCGTCCTAATAAGGATTTAAAGTATATAAAATGTGAAATATGTATGATTGTGTGAAATGAATGTTTAAATGAAATATTGCGTCCTAGTGACGTGTCGGTCGATAATGATAATGAGAAGCGTAATTGAAATGCTGAGCGTCAGGCCGTCAGGCAGAACGTGACCCGAAACGCGTAAAAAGGGAATAATATTTAAAAGGACAATTTCTATGATCAGACATGAGTTTTGATGTGCTCGTATATGTGTTTGCTTTTCCGTATGCATGATTACGTGATCTGTTGATATTTTATGGATTTAAGGGAATTATCTGATTTAAATAAAGGTTTGTTTAACCTTCACACATTTTTATAAAATTATCTAAGTAAGCTAACTGCATGAGATTTGTTATGTTATCTTCATAATAATCCTGTACACTTTCTAAAAATGATGGACGGATTTATTTGGTGATCGTTGCATTTTAAATTGATTTTTATGTGATAAAGTGTTATTATTAGCACAAACTTGTAAAAATCATATAAAATCAACCGTACGCTCAAAATCTTATTATGAGTAATGGTGGGAAAGCTAATTTCGAGATTCGGGTTTTAAGATTATCATTCGTATCAAATTCATCTTTTCCGAGAGAGACATTTGCAAATCAAATTCGTTTTCTTTTAAGAATAAAAAGTAAATCAGAAATGAGATACCTAATTACCATACTACCCCTCCCTTGGTAGTATATAATCTCACCCAGCTCCTCCTTTCTTTCTTTTTACCCGAGCTTCTCTCTTCTCTTTCTTTTTCTCTCATTTCTTCATCCCTCTCCGGATTTCTCTCTCTCACTCTCGGTACACTCTCTCTTCAATCTCTCACTTGTTCTTCTCTCTTTTTCAGTTATAGAACCATGTTATGTGAGATTTTGTGATATATACCTATATACATACATGCATATCACTATCTTCAATTTTTTGAGAAAAACCAAATTTGGATTTGGTGGTTTTGAATTCGGTTATCATGAAAATAAAAGGGCTTTGGTTCTTGAATGATTTAAAGTGAAGATGAGTGCTTGCATGTGTGTAATCACTTGAGAAATCGGTGGTTGAAGGTTGGAAACCCCCGAATGGGGGCACCACCGTGATGCCACTGCCATCGGTGATGAACTCCGGTGAACCGGTGGTGAGCAAAGATGTTAAAAAATGAGCTCTAGTATTTAATCAATTATTTTGTGTTTGCATGTGGTTTCTTTTGAAAGGCCGAAAGGTTTTGTAGTTTACAAGTTGATGAGTTGATTCTTGTTGATTATGAATGTTAATCTAGCTTAATGTTAAGAGATTAGTGTGATTAAAGATGCAAAAGTTTGAAATTGAGTTTGCATGTGAGGATTCTTAGAAGAGGCCGAATGGTTCTTATTTTTTTTGGAAAATCATGTTGATTTGTTGGTGCAAATGATCTATTGATGATTGTTTTTAAATTGTAGAGTAATTAGAATGAGTTATAGTCCAAATTGATGCATGGATGTTGTGATTCTTGGAAATTTTGAATGTTTCTACTCGATTAAGTTGAATTAAGAGTTAAATTGAGTGATCATCCATGATTACGTTTTAATTATGAGTTTAAATGAGTTGTAAGAATGAAATTAAACTAGTTTGGGATGATATACTTGATGCATGTCAAATAAGGGTTTTGCATGTTTGATTCTTGATTCTGATAAGTGTTAAGGCCGAATAGGCCATAGGAAATAAAGGTCAAAACTTGATTTTTGGTAATTGAAAGAATGATTGAGTGTTTATACGTGAAAATCTTTGATTTTTCTTGTTGGATTGTTGTTTTGGTTCGAATTAAGGATAAAAGAAAAAGGGAAATTGAGTTGATTGATTTTAAAAGCTATAAATGATAACTATGGTTGTAAGTAATTAGCTATGAATGAAATTATGTGTTCGTATGAGTTATAAATGTTTTATTTGGAGAATAGTCAAGATTTAGCAAGTATAAGTTGGTGATCGAGTGTATATATAGAGATATAAAGGCTATGAGAAAAGAATGTGTTATGTTCCATGTGCATGTGTGAATATAAGCTATACTCGTATAGTTCGAGTTAGAAGTATAATCGAGCTATCGTATTGAGTGAACGTTCCGGGAATGAGAGTTGAGAAACTAATTGAGGTTTTGGTTTTGATTGTAGATTCAGAACGTGAGGGAATTCAGGCTAGGAAAGGGAAAGGTATACTAGGTGGCAGTAGTTCAACCTTTGTGAAACAGGAAAGCGAATTCAGGAAAGTAACTCTAATTACTTCTGTAAATGGTTATAGAGAGAATGATGTTCATACCATGTAGAGTATTGAACTGTTAAAATGATGAACCCCTGCTATCGATTTGAGATACCCTGTCTTTGATCTTGTAAAAATGTTATTGATAAGCTTATTGATTCAACCCTTTGGTAACCTATCTTTTCTGTTCAAATTATTTGATATGCCATGAACTGTTATAAACCCTATAATTACCTTTACGAATCCCCTTGTACTGATGCAATATTCTTTGATCACCATATCCCCTATTGATCCTTAGAATAGTCTGATTCTTTTAACTTAAGTACCTTGTTATCATTGATTCAAAACCCCTAGAATTTCATCTTGTTTATCCTTGATTCATTTCCTTAACTTTGAATTCTTGAAATTGAATCTAAGAATGAGTTTTGACTTGAAATAGTCCGAATGATTTCATATTCTTGGTAATGATAAAATGAATTTAGAAAACCTACTTTTTCCAACTCAAGGTTTTCCAAACGAATTCCTGATGGATTGGATTGGACGTAAGAGGCTAGTGGGACTAGTCCAGTCATTGTAAGAGGCTAGCGGGGCTAGTACAGTTTAAGGCTGAAATTATGCCATATGGTACCTTAAAGACCGGATGGAGGTCGGTACGGGTTGATCACCCGTATTATAATGAAATGAAAAGATAAAGTGGTCCAATCAAGGGTTCTATATTGATTTTAAAAAGGAATTGAAACTTCCTACTCAGTAATTGATTCTTGAAAAAAAATGAAAATGGTTTATATTGCTTTGAAAAGAGTTGATTGTGATATTATGAAGCTTAAAGCTCGTGAACCCTGATTTTAATCTGTTGATCATATAATTGGTTCTATATAGTAAAATATTGTTGCTTTCCTTTCTGAAAGATCTGTTTTGATCCTTTAATGATTTGTGATGAATTTCGGCTTTCACCCTGCTTCGAGCCTTGTTCCTTGAAAGCCCCACATTTTTCCTTCATAACCCTTTCATAACCCGAAAGATGGAAATCTGCCTAGAACAAATAAAGTAGAATGCCCTGAGATTAGTAAAGTATATTTTGGATTTTATATCGTAGAACTGCTTTATAGTTACTTGCTGAGTTTTATTCTAATATGTTTTGTTTTAATCTAACCATGGCAGTTAAGCAAGAAGATGGTCAGGCTTAGGCGCACTGCTCGTAAGAGCGTACCTGGTGGTCCCTACCGTGTTGAGGGCTTCCGGTTGCCAGAGCAGGTAGTGGTGTTTTTGAGTGAGAAAGCGCTTAGCCAGAAGGTTGTAAAGATACAATGGGTTATCTGTCGGTTCCAAGCCGGAATCGATTATGTTTATTTAATATTATTTTGGAGTTGCAAGTTATATTTTATGGTTGGTAGTTGTAATCTTGTCTCATACTTTATCCTGTTTGATCCTGTTAGTAGTTAATCGGGGTTTATGCTTATTTAATTATTAGATTAAAGGTGTGTGGGTCCTCATTTCCTAACCCCGAGTTTGAGGGCGTCACACTTGTGAAATGATTTTCTAAGAGAAACTTTGACAAAGTGTCATACCAGGCTCTAAGTGCTTGCTTCAGTCCATAAAGTGCCTTCAAAAGATATTAGACATATTCTGGAAAATTTGGATCTTCCAAACCAGGAGGCTGACTGACATAGACTTCCTCCTCCAAATCTCCATTAAGAAAGGCACTTTTGACATCCATTTGATAGACCTTGAAATTGGCATGGGCTGCATAGGCTAAGAAAATTCTGACGGCTAAAAATTTCATCAAAATCTATTCCTTCTTGTTGACAATAGCCCTTAGAAACCAATCTAGCTTTGTTTCTTACTACTATGCCATTTTCATCCATCTTGTTTCTGAATACCCACTTGGTGTCAATAGAATTCTTTCCTTTAGGCTTGGGTACCAGTTTCTAAACTTTATTCCTTTAAAATTAGTTTAGCTCTTCTTGCTTAGCTAAGACCCAATCAGGATCCAACAGAGCTTCCTCTACCCTTTTAGGTTCTTCCTGAGATAGAAAGCTGCTATGTAGACATTCTTCTTGAGTTGTTTTCCTTGTTAGAACCCTTGAAGATAATCACCAATAATTAGCTCAAATGGGTGATCTCTAGTCCATTTTCTCTGTTAAGGTAGATTAGCTCTAGATGAAGAGGCCTCATTATTATCTTGATGTGTGGCAGAGTTTTGATTGGTAGAAACTCCCCCTGAGTTTGTGGATCTTTGAATTGAAGCTGGGGTTCTTTCTGATTGTGATCTGACTTGGCTTTCAACTCCTATTGATGGATCAACATATGTTGTTCTTTACCTTTCGACGGATGATGCATATTGTCTTTCAACGGATGATGCACTTGGTCTTTCGACGATGTTGAATTATGTGATTCATTAATAATAGACTTTTCTGCATTGTCCTTAGATATTGGTTCTTGATCACTTTCATCATCACTATCTTCACAAATCATCTCAACATTATCAAATTTGAGGCTTTCATGGAAATCTCCATCTTGCAGTCCTTCAATCTTTTTATCATCAAACACAACATGTACTGATTCCATAAAAATGTTGGTTCTTAGATTGTAGACTCTGTATGCTTTTCCAACTGCATATCCAACAAAAATGCCTTCATCTACTTTGGCATCAAACTTTTCATGTTGATCAGTTTGATTCCTTAAGATATAGCATTTGCAGCCAAAGATATGAAGGAAGTTTAATGTTGGCATCCTATTCTTGCACAATTGATAGGGTGTCATGCATTTAGCTTGATTGACCAAAGAAATATTCAGAGTGTAGCATGCAGTATTTACAGCTTCCGCCCAAAAATATGTTGGTAACTTTGATTCTTCCAACA
Organism: Apium graveolens; assembly: GCF_009905375.1. Lineage (NCBI taxonomy): Eukaryota > Viridiplantae > Streptophyta > Magnoliopsida > Apiales > Apiaceae > Apium > Apium graveolens. The sequence goes on from NC_133647.1 coordinate 180,256,947, forward strand.
TTGTTCTTGCAGCTTCAATAAGAGATCTGTTCTTCCTTTCCACCACTCCATTTTGTTATGGAGTTCTTGCTGCTGAAAACTCATGCATGATCCCATTCTCTTCACAAAACATCCTCATCACAGAATTCTTGAACTCAGTTTCATTGTCACTCCTGATTCTTCTAACTTTGAAATCAAGATGATTGTTAACTTGCCTTATGTGATTGATGATGATTTCACTAGCTTCATCTTTGGATTTTAGAAAATATGTCCAAGAGAACTTTGAGAAATCATCCATAATTACTAGATAATATCTTTGCCTTGAGATGGACAATATATTGATTGGTCCAAATAAATCCATGTGCAGTAGTTGTAAAGGTTCTTCAATTGTTGAGTCAAGCTTCTTTATGAATGATGCCTTGATCTGTTTTCCTTTCTGACAGGCATCACACAGTCCATCCTTTGAGAATTCCACTTGTGGAATTCATCTTACCAAATCTTTCCTGACTAGCTCATTCATAGTCTTGAAGTTAAGGTGGGACAACTTCTTGTACCATAGCCAACTTTCATCTTGACTTGCCTTGCTAAATAGATAAGTAACAGATTCTGCATTTTATGAGTTGAAGTCAGCTAGATACACATTTCCTTTTCTCACTCCAGTGAGAACCACTTTATTGCTTTTCTTGTTGGTCACAA